>NW_024040817.1:19205761-19243484 GCF_014851395.1 Micropterus salmoides | reverse complement strand
GACTCTTTTTCACTTTGTGTATGAGTCTTCTTGCCAGCTGCGCACCTACACAGTGTATACTGGTGATTTCAGCAGCAGCTTCTACTGAAATCTTTTTCATGGTCGTCTCATTATTGTCTATGGACTTCTGACTGTAGTTTTTCTCAGGCCCCCCATCATCCTGCCGTTTTTCTGACTGTTGTCTCTCACATGGTCCTTGTCCATGTCTTTTGAAGTTTTTCTGGGGGCTGAGAAACATGACATTAAAAAAATGAATCTGATTATAATCATTTGCAATGGTTTATCAAGTATCCATCCAGTGAGCAATACAAACAGCAAAAAAAGAGCTGTCCAAGTTAAGAAATCAGTGGATGAGGTGAACAGATTAATAGTAGAGGATTTCCAGGAAGCCAAATGTACCCTCATGATATTTTTCTTAACTGCTACACCAAATAATAATTAAATATAAAAAACAAACAAAATCTCCCACCATGCCACCACTCAAGCCTAAACCATACTAGTAAAGGTCATACTGAACATAAAACATCTACATAACAAAATGTTTAGCTAGTATATCAGGCTTGACTTACAAAGCTTCATTTTTGGTATTATTTCAGGTTCAAGCTTTCCTTTGCCTTCTCTCCTCTTCACAGATGCCAGGATGGATATTGCTGGAACAAAACAGTATAATAAAGTCAAGAAACCAATTCACAGTTACAGATGACCATGTGGAACATTGTTCACAATAGTTACACTCACTTTTCCGGTAGGAGCATGGCTCCCAGATGGGCGTCTCCAACGCCATGATCTTTGAAGGCAGAAAATATTGGAACAAAAGCATTAGCGCATGGCTGGAGGAGACACTCCACAAAGATAGTAAATTCAGTTTCTAGTATAGAATACCTGTGCATGTGATACAGAATGAATACGTGCGGCCTGTTTTGCCAAGTCCAACAAGGTCTCTGCATCCATGCTTGAGTTCAGCGAGCCTGGGTGGAAATGGTTCTACACAGACAAAGACACACACAAAAATGTCTAGTCAGTTTTTGTGGTACATTTAAAACAGTCATTTGACGCCATGTGTACAATATCCAATATACCATAGCTATTCATTATTATATTAGTACATTATTGTACTTATTTGTGTGGTTGTGTTTTTTGCAACTATAGCTAATAAACAGTATTGACAGACACATTTTAAGACATGTAAACAGAAAAAAGAATAAGAATATACTGTATAATTCATAATATAATTAGCATTGGGTGGTGAGAGATTATGATAGTATGATTTTTCTATTACTCAGGGTAACCAAAATTATTGTGTTTTCTTATATTGATCTCTGATGTATTTTATAGGTAGAAGTTTATATGTTGGTTTATCATTTATTAAACTAGACCTGATGTGTGTGTTTTTTGGAGAGGTGCAGAAACAGGGGGTCTCTGCATGATCAGATGAGGACACTTGAACAATGGGTGAGGGGTGGTTTGGAATGTGGTACAAAACATCTCTTCTCCAAGATATCTTATTTCAGGAACTACGCTCATAATCTGCCCAGCAACAGCATGATGATTCATTGAGTCAGAGGACAAACATTGGGGTCAGAGGACGTGGGCCAATCATGGACTGACCTACACTTTTGTTTTATTGTTTTATGAGGTGAGGATGTATACTAAAACACTGGGTCAGGGAGAGATAGCCAGTCAGACTTCATGAACTGATACAGCTTGTTGTTTGTCAGACAAAGGAAGATTGACCCAGAGCTCTGTAAGCTTTATTCATTTACTTGTAATAAAACTGATTAACGTGGACCAAAAACACCTTCTCCAATTGCTTCATGAAAGAACACGCAGGACCAAGGACTACACATAGTTTAAAAAGGGTAATTTAAAGTCACGGTCCAACAGTGGTAACATGTTTAATTTTTGAATTTTGTCTAATGAATTAAGTAGTAATAAAACAGTAGTTTGATGGTAAAATGTACAGTAGTGTCATTGTCCATAAACATAACTGTAGTTATTGTAGTCGGCTATGGATAACGTTATAAAATGAGAAAGATGAACATAGACTAAACAGACTGCAACAAATTACTGACCATTTTAGCGAACTTTATCTTTAACAACTGTTGACAAAGCATTTTAATGAGGTTGACAGAAATGTCTGTTCTCGTCAGCCTTTTAAAAACCTAAAAATGTTACCAATCAATAAATTGTTTTTAAACTACAGTTTTTAGTATTAACAGTTTTCAACAGGACAAACATGTACCAATAACCAATATTGTTTCAGTTAAGTTACAACATATTTAATAATCCCTTTTGATGATGGACATTTTAAAATTAACTCAAATCAAGACCATATCTGATCAAGTTTAACAACTGACATTTTTTATCAGAAGTTTGGCATTTCAGCTCATGGCATCTGTGCAAATACCATAGACTGTTTAATACCTGCCCTCTCTCGTCCCCCCCCGGTGACCACAGCATGTCCAACAGTGACATAACACGTTACTAAGCTAGCTAATGCTAGAGTTAGGCAACTAAAATTGAGTAAGCTAAAATATAAGCTTCTATGTATGATATAAAGTATTAATAGAAATAAAGATAACACTGGATTCGAGCAACGTGTACTTTCTAACGTTACATAGAAGCAACCAGAGTAAAATTAATTGTAAATGTGCTGGCTCTTGGGTTTAGTGTAGTAACTTACAGTATGAAATCATTGACAAGGACCCCTCCATTATTAGTGCATTCACTGTCAGACAGCTATCCCCCTTTTCAGACCACAACCAAATAAATTAGTTCTTTAAACACTGAAAGGATGAGTGACACAAGAGGGGCAGTAAATTTAACATGGCCTGTTCCCTGTCGTGTCCAGGGTTGACCACTCTGAGGAGTTGCACCACAGAGCCCACACAGTGCTGCCAGAAGCTTGGCTGGAGGGTTTTGCCTTTTGCACACTACTGAATAATTAGTGAAACACATACATGTACAGTATGTTTATATTCTTATATCCAATTGACATTATACATACACTCATAAGTTATTAAAGTCACATCTCTAAGGGCAAGCACTTCCACTTAAGAGCAGTCAGGTTTCCTTAGATCTCATATAAATTGCCCTTTGTTAATAGTCTAACCTGTAATATTTCTCTCCCATAGACTTGCACTGAATTACTTCTCAAAATGTCAATATCGTATGGGCCAGTTGGTTAGTTGGCCAGTGTGTGTAATGGCATTAACCTGGGTAAATTTCTCAGAATATTCATATTAAAATAATGACCCCAAAGCTCTCAAGCTTTACTGAACAGCTTTGAACTCACCACCATGTAAATGAAGCCACTCATTAGCATGGTAAAAGTCTTAACTAGCTTATAAAAACAGGGTTAAACATTGATAATGTTTCAGTATTAAGATGATCTATTTCTGACCATCCCTGAATTTGCCAACCTAATATTAACAAAAACTAATAAATTTTAAAAATTTACAGTTAGAGATTCCTAGATGGCAAGGCTCAAGCAAAGTTCTCCAATATTATGAGTAATACAGTTATGACTGCTCTTTAAATGATATGGTTGAAAAATTAACAAAAACAGTGTTAATTAGTTAACAGAATCTGTAGAGCAGCTGAAGGAAAATAGGGGGACACAAGGCTTACAGTTAACTTTAATACAGTATACAAAGAAGCCATGACTGTCTATAATAAAGCAATATGTCTTGCAAGAAAGGATTACTTTTCCAAGACTATTACAGAGAATGCTGGAAAGTGTTTACTTTTATTCCCCCACCACACTGTTCTCCGCATCAAATTGTGAAGAACCTGCTTAGTGGCAGTATTGCTGCTGGTGTAAACACACGTAACGTCACCAAATCCTGTAAAAACAGAACTTCACCGGTATTACGTCAACTGACCTTTCCAAGACTAACACGGAGTACTCCTCCACCTCATGTATTACCCTGTATCTAGAGCATTTTTTAAGCAGGTATTCAATAGTGGTTGTAGTCATGTCCTGAAGATGCCTTCAAAACAGCTGTTGTAAAACCCTTACTAAAAAAAAATAAAACAAAAAACCAGCCTAAACGGTAATGCAAGGACCACCCGTAGGCTGATATCTAACCTTCCAATCTTTAGTAAGATACTTGAAAAGGTAAAAAGGGACTTTATTTATTTTCACTGGTTCCAGTGCAAATAAACTCATTTCTCGAAGAAAATATTACCTGAATAAATCTCAATTAGGCTTTAGACAATACAACAGCACTGAAGGTGCTCTTACTAAAACAATGTCTGAGACCTGTTTCAGGGTTGCACATGGGAGTTTCTTTGGTACATTATGATTCTCAATATATATGGTGCCACGTGGTAACATCATCAGAGAGCACAATGTATGTTTCCATGCAAGTGATAAGCTACTGCACAACTCTGCTGAACCAAATAATGCTGCAGCTATAAACTACCTTACTGTTAGAATAATCTTTATCAAAGAATGACCAAGTCACGTAGACATTTCCTAGCTCTTTCTATGCACCAGGTCCTGTTTTATAAGTTCATAAGTTCACCGAAAATGTTATACGCTCGCAACAGTTTAACATACTTAAGCATAGCACATTTTTCTACTACTTTTGGCAATAAATAAATGGAGGTACGTTAATGTCTTAAAGTTAAACAAGGACAAAACTGAAATCCTACTAGTGTGGTTTAATAATCTGGGGAAATTGACTCAAGAAGGAAACAAAAACATAATTTTTACACCTTAGAAACACAGCAAGTGCGACTATTTATAAATTAAAAAACATCCAGAAAAACTTATTCATGCCTTTATTTCAAGCATTAGTCCTGTTTTAGCTGCTCTGCACTGGCTTCCTTCAATATTTAGAATTTATTTGGAGGTCCTCCCTCCTGATATTCAAAGCTCTTAACGGGCTAGGACCAAGCTACATTGCTGACTCCCTTGTTCACAACTTGCTTTCAAGAACACTCTGATCCCCTACTCCCGGTTTATAGGAGGTTCCCACAAACAGCAGAAAGAAAATGCAGCCTTTGACCGTTACACCCCAAAGCTAGGAAACACACTAACTATAGATATCTGGAAAGCCTGCAAGCTAAAAACTGCTTCTAACTAGCTATGACTTTCCTAATGTAGATATGAAACCTCTTTTTGCACTTTGTTTCACATTTATGCACTGCTGCACTTATTTCAAAATGCTGTACTTTACATGCTATTATGCATTCTATGTATTATTATTATTATTATTATTATTATTATTATTATTATTGTTCCAGTGTCTGTCTAATCTCTTTTTAGACCCAGATGTCTCACCCTTTAGGATTTTTATTTACTGTGCTGTTTGTGTGCCTTTGCACAACACTATTTGGGTAGAGGTCAACAACAATAAGAGTAACGGTCACCATTAATGAAAAATCATGCATGAGAAGCGTTTGGAATAAAATACTCACCAGAAATGTTCCAACATGTTCCCGACTGAACACATGAGCATAATATTCATCTTTTGACAGCTTCCTCTCACAGAGCAAACACAGGGATTCCCTTTCTGTGGACGGATGCCATTTGACAGCCACACTGTAACTGACCATGAACTGATGACCTGCAATGACGAGGTGAAAAGTCAAAAGAAATCCATAGTGCACTGTGGTAAAATTATGTATAATAAATTTGCTGAAGCGCCGCAAATTGCGTGACCAAGGGCATGCTCCCTGTACATGTTATAGCCCTCAGTGATATGATGCATGCTTGAACATGACTACAGATTAAAAAAAAACAAACAAACTGTGGAACGTTTGAGGATTTAATAACCAGATATTTATTCACAAGACAGAATATGAAAACATATTCAGGCTTCATTAGGCAATGCTATGGATAACATCAGGGAGAGATAGAATGGCTACAGCTTTAAATGAAAAGGGGGAGAGGGTAGAAAAGAAATTAGAAAGATGTTGGAACTTAAAGGAACAAACAAAGCTGCTAGAAATACATACACATGGTATAAAACCATATGCTTTATTCAGTTGTGTCAGCATTTGTATTGTTCTGTGATATCACAATAAAGTGTACAAGTGGCCTGAAGTTCTCATCTTTTGGCTGACTAAAGTTTATTACGAGCGTTCGCTAAAGAAATCTCCCACCACAACACTTTTGATTTCTTTTTCTCCCTAGTGGTACCCACCAAGCAAAGGAAATCTCTCGTTTTGTTGGAGTTTGCTGTATGTTTCACACCGTGGAACTGCACAGACAGAAAAGCAGAAAGACAAGTCAGATGAAAGTAAACAAGTCAAATAATTTCATTTATCTTATAATAAAGAAATTATTTTAGCACTAACCTTCACGCTTTAAGATAGTGTGGTATAGTTCAAGTCTCTCCATCACTACAGACAAAATCAAGAACAAAACACAAAACTATGTTAGACTGCTACAGGTTTAATTTTTTTGGATTTTAATGTTGTGCAAGTAGGCTTGGTGGCAAGTATGACCAAAACCAGTTCAATAAAATCTC
Source organism: Micropterus salmoides (assembly GCF_014851395.1). Classification (NCBI taxonomy): domain Eukaryota; kingdom Metazoa; phylum Chordata; class Actinopteri; order Centrarchiformes; family Centrarchidae; genus Micropterus; species Micropterus salmoides. The sequence goes on along the minus strand of NW_024040817.1, from coordinate 19,237,002 downwards.
ACAGAGCACTGGTCACAATTTTTACATCATAAATAAAACTGCAGTGTGGGGAAATGTACAGGTACATTAATTAGTGGCATAATTTCCTGCATTGTCTAAAACAAGGGTTTAAGTGCAGAGAGGAAAGATACAGTCTCCCTAACTACCTCTGAATAATTTGATGCAAGACCAATTGTACCTTTAGGGTAAGAAGGTGGGATGAGCCTCTGGAACATCCAGTATGGCATATCAAGCACCTGAGAAAGGAAACATTTTTAATAAGTAATGGCAAAAGAAAATTATTTAGTCTAGAGAAAATGATTACAGGAAATTAACCTTTCTATTACATTAAGAAGCCTCACTCTGGTGGTGGTGGTGTTAGCTTTAAGACTGAATGTTACTTTGTATGCTATGATGCGGGTATAATGACATTTGTATATGTATACACAGATGTAAACACCAGAGTAAGAAAATACAAAATATTTGAATTGGCATTTTACCTTCAGCATCATCTGATGTGATCCTCTTTCCTTCTCCTCTTCCCACGCCATTGACCTCAAGAAATTCATATCCAGAGGTTTCTCCCAGGCAAAAGGGAGACGCCAGGGATTCTGGTACACCTAAGAATTTAAATGTAAATGCTCCGTATTTGTATATCTAGTCTTTTTGACCACTCAAAGTGCTTTTACACTACATCTGCATTCACCAGTCATACACATTCATACACTGAGCCTAAGTGCTCAAAGAGAAACTGAACTGACATTCACACACATTCATACACTGGCGGAACAGCCACCAGGGGCAATTCGGGGTTCAGTATCTTGCCCAAGGACACTTTGACATGAACCGCCGATCTTCCGATTAACGGCCAACCGCTCTATCTCCTGAGCCACAGCCGCCCCATAATTTAGGACAGTGGCCAAAAAAAACAAGCTTTTCCCATTGGATTTCGCTGTATATTTTTCGCTGTATATTACTGTGTTTCCGGCCCTTGCATGAATTGTTATTTTTAAATGGAATCCTGAAAGAGTTTTTTTTTACAGTTTGGCTTATAAAGGCACCATAAGGGCTTGTGGGAATCCAGAAAAACCTAAACTATTCTAAATCTGATCACCTTAATTACAAAAAGAAAGGACACCCAACAATGTGGCAGCTATTGACTTGTGTCAGAATTTGATATAGACGTGATATAAAACTAAAAACTATGTACATAGTGTACATACCGCCAGTACCCACACACAGCTGCATTTGTGTCATAGTAATGTCCAAACACAAGCCACATATGGAAATAACTCAAACAAAAGCTTACCAATGTGAGTATGAGATGTTTTTGAGAGTCTAAGTGTTCTTTGAGAAAGGAATCCGAGAAAGAGTCCTCACAAGCAAAGCACACATAAATAGGTTTCATTTGAATCTCGGTGGTGATACACGTCACTATCAGGCTTGCACCTAAACAAACAAAATCAAATTAAGAAATGAAATGTTTCTCAGTTTAACACCGAACAAAACCATAGTAAGTGGGTCAGCTCACCAACAGCTGGTTCCTTCCCTCGGGTGTACGTGTACAAGTCCAGCCAGGGTGTGAATGCTAACATTAAAAAAGGAAAGGAGGGTTAAGAGAAGGAGCTGAATAAATACCAAAATCTATGGAAATTTTTCTTAAATTACAACAGATTTGAACATTGTGAGGGAAACTGCAAATTATTCATGCACATATAACCATGTTTAATTTCTACTATGTTGATAAATCAGAATCTTGTGTAAAGGTGCCTCAGAGTGGGAACGTTAACAAATGTTACTAAAAAGGTCAAGCCGTGGCCTGTGGGAGAACGAGCAGAGGGTTTGCTAAACAATAACTGATAAGAAACAGCTTTGGCCCAAGGCAGCATGAAAAGGAGGAGACGAGATAAGACAGTCGCAAGGTATATATATATATGAGGTAAACTCCTTCCTTTGTTATTTGTCAGAGTGGAACTGCAGAATTGCCACGTCGTCAACTCAGAAGTTGGGCCGAAAACACAGAAAAACACATGCCAATGCTTTTTGTGATACCATCAATCACTGTAAAGGAAATGCTGGAAATTCAAATACAAAGCTCACTGTGTGTAACACAGGCATCTATGTACAGTAAAAATCACCACACTTATTTTAAGTGTTTTGCACAATGTCTTTGGGTTTTTTTGTTCCAAGCTGACAGTATAATTTCCTATTGGGATTAATAAAGTACTTTATTAATTTATTACTATTAGTACTTTTTTTTTTTTTTTTTAAAGCTGACAGACTTATTTGTTTTCTAACCTTTTGACAAATACAGTTTCTGTATTGCTTTAAACTAATGTCTCAAAGTGTTGCAACATGTTGTAACAGAAGGAGAAAAGTGTACCTGTTTGGTCATCTCTTCCAGCTGTAAGAAAGGGAGAAATTAATAATCTCATTTAAATCATCTTAACAATACACTATCATAAGAGAAATCAGAGAAAAGTCCAATGTACCTTCAGGAAAGGATTTCTTCAACATCTGGAGAAGAACGGAAGTCATATTTTATAGCACATCATCAAAAATCACAAATCATTTTATTTTGACTAGAAAGATATAAAAAATGTTGATCTACCCGTTTGTGGTTCCAGTTTTGCAAATCTGCCAAATGATTCAAATACTGACCTATGGTAAAGACCATATTGCAGTTCTGCCACAAGAGAACAAACAACGGAAACAAAGTCCACTGTATTAAACTTGTTTTCTTAATGTCCAGCAACATTTGGTATTTGGTACAGCAGTAATATCCAGCTTGTTATGATAGTTTATTACCTGACAGCGAACTTTGTAGAATAATGTAGCATGCACTGCTACAGACCCTGCTGACGCAGTATGACGCTCTACAAAGAAAAAACATAGTAGTAGAGTTGTTAATTCCATATTGTTAAAGTTCAATTAAAAAAATGTTTACAATAGTAGTTAAAAAAATATACATTGTCTCTTTTTCACGAATCTATCAAATTATGTTTTTATTTCAACAATTTGAGATAAGATTTAAGTATTATTATAGACGCTATTTAAAACACTGGAGGTCCATCCATCCGTCCATCGTCAACCGCTTATTCCTGCGTAGAGGGTTGCAATGGAGGTGTTTTAAAAAAAAAAAAAAAAAAAAAAAAAAAAAAATGATATTATGCATGCAGCCAAAACATGTGAGAGGACGCAGAAGTGATCTTTTAACACCACAACATACAGTTGTCATAGTTAATTATTCATTCAGTGTAACCTGTGTGTACACTATATTACATACACATGTAAAATGTATGTGGTTTATGTACTCAGTGTATCAACTGATGTTAAGTTTGCATGCTTAGAGAAGCTCTGTCAGTTGACCTCAACTGGAAGATGTTTCATTAGAAAAAACGCAATTAGACATTTCCTGGTTTTAATGGTGTCAGGATCCAGTTAATGACATGTTAAAAGGTACTGGGACATAACAGACAGTTATGTCCAGTGCTATGTCAGTCAATAACACACTACACATCAGAACATAATGAAGTGCAATTAAATTTCAATTCAATTTTATTTATATAGCACCAAATCAAAACTACAGTTATCTCATAGTGCTTTTCATAAAAGAGCAGGTCTAGACCGTACTCTGTGATGTTAATTACAGAAACCCACCAATTCCCACGAAGAGCAAGCACTAGGTGACAGAGGCAAGGAAAAACTTCCTTTTAAGAGGCAGAATAATGGGTCAGGGTGGGCGCCCATCCGCCTTGACCGTTGGGGGCGGGGGCGTGTGTGTGTGTGTGTGAGTGTGAGAGAGGGATGGGGGGGGCAGCCTACACAATATACACACAGAGGTACAGACAGTAAAGGTTATTTTGCTTTGGACTGAGTGAATAATGGTACAGATATTTATAGTGTTTATGGTAATAATCGTAATGTTAATGATAGTAACAACAATAGGACTAGTAGCCCTGTGATGGACTAGCGACCTGTCCAGGGTGTACCCCGCCCTTTCGCCAAATGTCAGCTGGGATTGGCTCCAGCCCCCCGCGACCCTGTACGCAAGATAAGCAGTTGATGATGGATGGATGGACTAGTAGCAATAACTGAAATAATAAAGTGGCTGAAACACGGACCTAACTCCTAACCCAGTTATATGTGCTTAAAAAAAAAAAATCATGGATTAAAAACATTCGACCAAGTGCAAAGGTGGTGCCTCAAAATTACAGAGCTTTCTTTTGGTGCTGCAGCTACTTCTACCGCCACTAATCAGACAGCAGTGAAGATGGCGGCGGCAGGTGGGTGAACATGAGACAGACAGCAGAGATGAGGGCAACAGCAAAATAAAAGTCAAAGCCCCCGGAGCCCAGGCAAAGCATAAGTGATATGGTAAGAACATTATATCAGTCGCAAATAAGGTAGCTAACAGATAAACAGGTATCAATGAGCGATTAATTTCATGGCTTACTGTTTTTTATTTAATTAGAGACTAACCACAAGTCAGATTATTTTGGGTTAATGAAACAAACTACTAAAAGCAACATTGTTCCTGTTATTCTAAACCTGCTGTAGCTACTGCCTAGTTTAAATTATTCTGTTGGCCCCTGACTAGTACAGCTAGGACTAGTATACTAATAAAGGCTATATAACATCCTAACATTATGTACTAATATTAAATACAGTAAAACAGTTTTCCAGTTTTGGTAGTGGGATGTTTTAGTGGTATACTATCATAATATCCTAATACTAATTACTCATCTAGCCTGAGGAGTTAGGAGTTAATGAGTGAGTTTCTGCAGCGAATTGGTAATTTTACCTATTTTTTGGTGAAAATAGGAATTGTTGTTTCATATCTTTTCAAATACAGTTTTTATTGAAATGGCCTGTAGAGTGTTTTTGTTGCTCCTCTAGTAGATTTGGGGTAAAGGCAACATCATTTTATTCTATCCCAAATTGGACTTGCATAAAATTCTCAAGAATACAGGCATAAAAGTCTATTAAGACCCAGAGCCCCCGACAAATGCTCTGACCAGAGAGTGCATACAAAAGCGTGGGGAAATGAGTTCAGATCTGATATCTGGCCCGGTTCTGAGCTATTAGTCTTAAAAACAGTGGTCACATTTAATACACTAAGACTTCTGACAGTATCCATCCATCCATCCACTGAGGGAAATAACCTTCATTATTATCATTTTACACAGCAGACATTTCACATAATCCCAACTGGTGTAACACCAACAGCCTCAAACAGATCCAACTAGTTTACACTGAAATACATACCCAGCTTGTTCCCTGGCTTGACGGTTGTAATCAAGCTGGTCTTGTTTTCCTTCGTGATGGATTCCAGTTTCTTCAAAGCTACAAGCCACCATAAGCTTAATTAGTAAGACATCATTCAGAGGAATACAACATAAACTGAGGCATTAAAAATATATACCTTCTGCATAACGACTGAAATTCACTGATGTACCAGGCTCCAGGTTCACTTGCTGTAAAACAATAGTTTCACGTTAATATCAACAAAATATCCATTTGTGGAAGCCTGCAATAGAGACTTTGGAAAATACTATTACCTTCATATCAGTGTTTGCAGTACCATGAATTTCCTCTGTCTGCTTTGCTAGATCAAGTATCATGCAGGCAAAGTCCTTGTTGTAGCTCTGGTAGCATTCCTTTGTCAACAAAGTAGAGGGGTGCCATGCTCTCTGCACAGATTAAAACTGATGTCAAATACACAAACTATGTCACAGGAAAACAAACAGTAGTGATTTCAGTTGTGGTAGATTTCTTACTCAACCAGACATCAGAACAAAAACAACTCTGTTTAGGGTAGATAATGTAGTGCTGGCGTGACTGTGCAGTCAAACTGTTTACTTAATAAACCACATCTGGCAAGTGATTTGTGGTGGAAACCTATATTTCCTAAATTTAACACCTTAAATTTATCAGTTATCAGCAATCAGTGTACATGTACCAACGTTTAATAGTTGTTAACAGTAATAGTTGCCTTCCTAAGTGCTTGAAATGTAAATGCTAACTGTGTCCTGAAATGACCTCTCAGATGTATCCTGTTATTAAGTGACTCAGGGAAAGTTCTCTGGTCCCAGGGGAAGTACAGCTCTCAGAAACAGAAACGAAAGCTATCAAACTGGTATGTGAGAAAATGCTGTGCTATTGCACAATACACACACTGGACTTCAATATCGAAATTTTTGTTAAACTATGTGTAGTGGGAAGGAAGACAGTGAGCAGAAATTATGTTTACTCATTCTGAAATCACATAATAAAGACCTTAAAAAGGCTTCATCTGTCTTTCACAAGTAATTCAGGGGAAAAATTAAATTCATGGCGGATTCTTTATAATGCTTCATTCCTTCCGATATCCTGCAACATTATGTATAGTAAGATGGTATCATCTTGCACAATTATTGCATATGTGCATTTTTCCAGTTAAAATCAAATTTGCAGTGATGATGCAGGAAATCCCATGCATTTTTAATCACTGAATTTAACAAGCATTTTAACTTTTAGGGTCAGAGAACTTCAGCAGTAAATGGTGCAAGTGGCATGTAACCATCAAGTAGACAGTGTAACATGGTGAAAAACTTCTGTTGTAAATTATTTTAGAGCATTATAGCCTAAATTGTTATCATTAATTACTAGAGCGATGGTGGTCTACATTGTCATCATTTAAAGTGTTATTTTATAGTGTAAAGTTAGATGCAAAAGGAGCACATACACTCAGAGCTATAGAGTTTTAACACTGTGATCCTAACTGCCCAGGCTCAGCAGTAGCGCGTGTGCGCGTGCGTGCGTGTGTGAGTGAGTGAGCAAGCACGTGTGCTTTGGGTGCAGAGTGAGGAAGCACAGCAAGGCATCATCAAAAACACCAGCAAAGGAAAATACAGAAGCAGAATTAGTGAAAATTGTGTTACAAAACATACATCAATATAGTCCATCACAATAAGAATGTCCTGTCTCTAGCACACAGCACAAAAGACACTTATAAGTAGTGAACTGTAGTCATGAAAACAGAAACAAGCTCACTGTGGTTAGATCCTTGAGTGGGAGGATTGAATGCAGGTGTTTCACCTTGTTCGACTGTCACCTACTGTAGATTATGACTAAGGAGGGGTTGCAGGTAGTCAAAATCTGCTGTGAGAAGTGCATGCTTAGGGCCAAGCACTGCCTAGGGTCATGTCGCAGAGAGGAAACTTTTCCTGGCCTAGTTATGGCACCAAATACCTGGATTTCACTGTCCCCCAATTATTATATCTATATAGTAAAAGGTCAACACTGAACCACTGCTGAATCAGTTTTAAGCAGATATTGAAAGATAGGCCCCTCTTTTCTTGATACAAAATTACCTGCGCACTGAAGCTCAATTATATTCTCAAATTACCCCCAGTCTCCCAAGGCTTGAACTGCATAAACTACAAAAGGCTGGTAGACCAGTGTGGGATGGGTATTCCAAATTTATTCCTATTATAGTGTGCCTTTGGTTTCAGGCACCTTGTCCACTGGTGTCTGCCCCCCCAAACGCACCCAAAATTAACAGACATCCCGAATTGCTGGAGGTGTGGGAGGAGCATTGGTTCATACCTCTTTATGTTATGGTCCTGGTTGTACAAAAATCTCTGCTGTTCAAAAGTTAAAACAATACTTTTAAAATCATTTTGATGCTACACTGACTTGTAATAATAGTGAATGGCGTCTCGCTCATTGCCACTACGGGCCAAGAAGCAGGTTACTTGCCCTATGTAACACTGGAGTCCCGTGCATGAGAAGAGAGAGACGAAGAAAAGACCGGACAAGAGTAAAAATCAGACTGACCTTTACTCGTTGCCATGAGCTAAAAGACCTGAGGGAATGCAGGAAAGATGCTTGCCTTTTTACTGTTGGACTAGTAAGTAAGAATTTATTAGCTTGCTTGCTTTGTCTTGTGTTATTGTGCTTCCACTCGTGTTTCATGCCCATTACTTATATCAAAAAATGAGAAACCCAAAATCTTCTGATCAGTCACTGTATACAGTCACATTTCTTAACAAAGATCTTTGTCTTATTGGCAGATTTTTCTGAATATCCTCTTTAAATGTCATAGCTACTTACAAAGTAACAAAAGATGTGGTCAAAGCTCAGGACATGTTTGATGATCGTGTGGGTGGCTATAGTTAGGTTGCAGAGCGTGCAGAGGTAGTGTCTCTTCTCAGTCAGTCCAGCACCAATGCATTCAACAAGGTGCTGCATGCCTACAAGACAGAATAAGAGACACAAAGGGGGAAGGGATTGTAGTTAAAGCTGAGGAAGTTCACAATGAAGTAAACTCTCCAGCATGAGTAGGTTTGTTCAAGTATTAATTTTGTAATAATTAATTTTGTTGAATTGGTATTAATATCACAGTATCGACAAGGTATACTATAATAAAAGATTCCACTAACTAAAGTGATTCATTTATTTAATTTGTATATTAATCCATTGAATTTAATATGCTATGTAAGAAGACAAAATACATTTTTCCCTTAAAGGGGCTGGTTTTCAGCAGCTACAAGTGGCGCAGTTTTTAGATTGCAATCAGGGGCGTACTTGCTCAAACTCATGAGCAAGCAGAGTCTGAAACGCAGAGAACAACAAGAAGGTCTATGCTCGTTACATTGACTGCATTTGGATAGTCGGCGTTGGCTCGCCTGCTGGCTTTTCAATAACTCTTTTTCGGTCTTTCACCGGAGAGGCTCAGCAATGTCAACATAGCTAAATGTAATGGATGATAAACAAACAAACAGTATGGGCCCGATTTACTAACATCCCGAATAAAGAGTACTAGATTGCGTGTGCATTCTAAAATATTGCAGGTGCAATTTTAGTACCTGTTTTGGGTGATTTACTAAGAATTATTGCATTGATGACAACAGGAGAAAACACAGTGGAGGTGAGTGTATTTAAATGAGGGTTTTACGTGTTTTAATGGTTTCCGCCATGGAGAGTCGGTAGGGAAAGCAGCCACTGCGTAAAAACCTTGGTTTGTTTCGTTAAGTGCGTCCCGATTATGTGGAAATCATACCATCCTGCCTGAGAGTGCACTAAATACTTTGGACAGCACACCTGAAAAACTGCAGAAACATATACAGTATGCTGGAATGACCCAGACACGAGGAAATGCCAGCAGATCGTGCTTCATCCAGCCAAAGGGAACAATCACCGACTGTCCGTACCATGCCCGGTTGCTCCACTATCTCCCGTCCCTGGCCCTGTACGCCCCATTCCCTCTCCATCCGATACCTACAATGAGTTGTGTCGCTATTACGACCGGCGTGCTGTGAATAGTTGGTGATCGTTCCCTCTGGCCGGATAAATTTACACATGATCCATGCACTACTGCAACTGGGGGCTCTCCACAGCGCCACGCTAAATTCTTCCATCTCACGGAGAAAAGACGTCAGGTCAAATCGAAATTTGCTTTATTGGCATGGATGTTAACAGTTTTGCCAAAGCTAAAAGAAAATACAAAAAAAACTATTCAATTCATAAAGTTCATTGAATAAATACAATAATTTTATTTCTATATATTGGATATAGAATAATAATTAATTGTAATAATTGTTAATTTCTCTACATTTTCTTTCGCTACGGCTGTGTCTCCTTCTGGTAACAATAACAGCAGCCATCTCTGCGCAACACTTGGCGGTTTGCACCTTCCTTTCAAACGTATTTAATACAGATGCTGCACTCACATGAGATTGCGTTTAGACTTGGTAGATCACATTGCATGTAGCAAATAAATTTATTTGCATGTTACCCTCCCACTACTTTGCACAATAAAACTCAAATGCCCCAATTTGCATATTCATTATGGCAAAAGTACTACATGAACAACAGGTGCCATCTTGCACTTTTGAAAGACGTCATTCTGCGTGCACACCATTAGTAGATCAGCTTACGTGCTAATTTGCTGGTGATATCAAGTTTGCGCACGTTTTTTACTCACGCAAACCTTTATTAATCAGGCTCTAAGTGAGCTAGACTGAATCTTACAAATGAGATTGTTGCCACACTTTAGAACAGTTAGACCGCAATAAGTAATGTACTGTAGTACATTGTTCTTCCACTGTGCTGTTGTCCTGCACCAAAATGTTGCATTGTTATATAATGTGGGTCACATAAGTTACAGTGACTGAGATGGTGAAGAAGCTGTGTAAGTATCGGTAAAACGACAATAAATCGAAATTGAATGTAACGAAGCAAACAGTGGCACATCCGTGCCAACGTGAGCTGGTTAGTATAGGCTAGTATCAACAATCACTCCACTTTTACTTTGTACCATTATGCCCTTTCTTGCAGGTTAAAATCAACACTTTGACATACACCAGTGGTCCACAGGATAGTAATCTGGGTCGCATTAGACGTAATATGGAAAACCATACAACAATAGTATTTTGCTCCAGATAAGGTTAGGAAATGGTCGGCAATAGCCGGCAAACCAATGTTATCTAACTTGAACCAACTAAATCACTGTGACTCAAGCCTTTCTGATGTTGATCGTGTTTTCACCCAACACTGATCTGATACTCATTTGGCTTGACAGGCTTCAGCACATAAAAATGTACTGTTTTTTTATCCTTACGCAGAGTTTGTGTTAGAGTTTGTTTGGGAGCAGGTGTCTGTTTGGCATTAGTGGACTTTCGTTAGCTGCAGTGTTGTTGCTGTGTGTACAGTTCAAAATCAGTAGGCAAGAGGCTAGTGAGCGCACATGCAGAGAGTCCGACTGGGTTTTAATCACATAGGCCACAGAATAGCAGCTGTTCCAAGGGACCCAGAAAGCAAGCGTGTGGATAATTTTTACCTAATGTTACAGCCCATTGAAAAATAGGCAGAAAAAGTGATTTATTGATAGCTTATTTCATTGAGGTCTTCTTGTTTTTCATGCCCTTCCTGTTCTCCATACTTAAAAACATTATGTTTGATCATCAGGTGTTATTTTTAGGCACATTTACTGACCAAGAAGTGGATGCTTCCTGTTGCTGTCTCTTTGGTATGTTTGTATCATCGTCCTGTTTGGCTTAAAAGCTAGAGGGGAACAAAAGATGGCAGTGATGAAACACAGACTCAAGGACAATAAGAAAGAGTAAATGTAAGATATGATAATAATTAAAATATTTAAAGTTTAAAAATAATTCTGAGCACCTTAAGGCTTCTTGTCCATGTTGGCTTGAGCTTTTAAAGCACCATGTTATGTAGTAATGTTATCTATGTAGGTTCATGTTTTATGAAACCAAGATCATTTGATATTACTGAAAGTTCCAGCTACTAAATGGACCTTTTGTTTACTTGACTGCTGTTTCCAACAAACTTTGAACTTCATACATTAACTGGGCCCGCGACCCTGTTGGCAGGATAAGCAGTTGACGATGGATGGATATTAACTGGGGTAAGCAATCAATCCAAGTAGTGCTTACAACAAAGGGCTGCTGTTATAATTATACAACACATCAAAGCACTGTTTGATTTTGGTAAAGAGGAAGATTAAACTCTATACTGTACTCCAACTCCCTCAGTCCTGATTAATCCATCTGCAGAAATAAGTGTATTGAGAAAAATGTGCACACACCTTCAAACAGCTTGGGAAGCTTCTCATTTTCACTAAGCGTTTTCATCGCTGGGGAGAAGGATCAGATCATTTTCATAAGCAGACAATTTAACAAAACACAAAAATTACATATAGAAATCTTAGAATCCTTTACCTTCATTGTAGGTACTCGTTTCAAGCTTTTTAAACAGATCTCCAGGTAAATCCAACATCTAAAAAAAATGTAGTGGAAACATTTAACATCCTCTAATTTATTCACAAAAAATACAAATATTGCAGAAACTTTATATGGCAGTGCTGTGTAAGTACAATACAATGGTAAGAAATAATGTGGTAGGGTGAACTGTAGTGTGTCCTCGACAATGAGAAAAAGCATGACCATGTTACCGGTTTCAGTTCAATCACACACTCAGGTGCTAATTTAACCTAAAGAGAACATTACACATAGTAGCAGTAGTTTGTTTGGCGCAGCAGAAACAAGCTATAAACCCAACAGTGACATGTTTTCACCTTTTAGGCTGATGAACATATTAGCAAACAGTTACCCATTTACACATCCGGCAGTTACAGATCATCATTAGCACTCGTTTTGAGTCTTGTTTGTAGCCATCTGACAAAAACCAATATTGTGTCTTGTGGTGTCCGAACAATAATGCTGTGATGATGTGTTAAGAGGAAAACCCACTTGACACTGTTCTTGATCATAAAAATTTATTAAATCAAGGAGTTCCAGCATCAATTACAAGCTCTGCAGTAGCTTGGAGAGTGACCCAGCCCGATGGCCACTCTGTCTCTCTGTACATCAAACATAGCTTATATAGGATATGTTTAGGTCTCTAGTTAGGTACCATAGAAGGGTTTGAGTCTGCAAAGTAAAAGGTCAAACCCATAGAAGGGTACAGTACTATCTTGAGGTAACAAAACAAGGGGTTAGAGGTCAAATTCTATAGAAGGGTTCAGTCCCTACATAACCACCAATCACTGCTCTCCCCTTAGGAGGTCACTGACCCTCTGTCCTGCTGCTACAGTGCTATTTTGAACTGTTATGAGTCAAATGCATAAATATTGGATACTACAGTCTCCTTTTAGCTCGTTTTGGTCTCCACCTACTACGGCTGTCCCCGACTAAGGATTTACATAGTCGAATCACAATTGTCAAGTCTTGCCTATAGTCGACTGACAGTCGAACGGTGTTTGTGTGTGGCGATTGCGAGCGGGGTGGGGGGTAACACATGGTAGCTCCGCTTTAATTTTGACAAGCTGCAGAGCTGTAGTCTCGGCTCATTAGTCACTGTAACTTACACTGTACGTTTCCACCTAAACTGAGTCTCATTGTTGACCCTTTTCTCTCTGCTCGCCTGCCATTCACCAGTCTTGTGCAGAGTTTTGCATGCCTGCCGTGCGGCCAATAGCTGTAAGCACGTCGCGGTTCCTTGCGCACTTTAAAACATTTATTAAAAGCTGTTTTTCTTTTCTCATTTTTTTATTTACAGCATTAAACACTGAAATGTATATTGTAATAGGCTGTATATTAACTTATTGGGAGAAAACTGGTAGCTCTATGTAAAATCAGACATTGAGCACCCCCATATCACCAAAACGGCATGATCAATGAACAATGATCTGAGTTATAAAGTTCCATACAGCTGATGGGAACTGCAGAGTTGGGTGATAATTCTTTGTGGGTTTTCACTACAAGCAACCCTTTTCCACATACAAGTCGTTAAGTGATCCATTGTTAATATAAAGTTATTGAATACAACTGCTTTAAGTTGTCAATATACATTTACTGTATGATTCCAGGCCTCCAGGTACAAACCTTTAGTAGTCCAGGCCCTCTTTCATTGACTTCCTTTGTGATCTCAGGCTTCAGAAAGGCTCTCATATCCATCACGGGGAGCCAGGAGAAAGGCAGTACATTGGGGTTGGTGTAGTTCTGACATACAAAATACAATAAATTAAAATTGTGCTTCCAAATTTTAAGCATGGGTTAGTTTTTATCATCAATAATCAGCACTTACAAAGTAGTTGCTGCAGTGGTCACCAGAAGACAGGTGGTGTAAAATCTTGTCTGAGGGACGCTTTTCCTCACAGACATGGCACAGATAATAATGGGTGTCTGTCTCTCGACTGAAACACAGAGTCAGCAGAGACAAGCCTGCAAGAAAGCCATTTAAAATAGGATAATTACTTCAGACATAATGAATCTTTTACATCTTCAGCAGTACTAAACATCGTCTCACATTTGTTATAATGGGAATAATACCATATAAGTCCATAACCATCTGGTGCTTTAATTACACATCAAAAATGTGTATTTAGTCATAAAAACAAATGCATAGAATAAATAATAAATATTAAATAATAATAAATAAAATAATATAATATTAATGTACCGCACGTCATGTGCAATTCAAGACACTTTACTAACCTATGATGGGATGTTTTTCATGTTTCGCTAGCGGAGTAATAAAGGGAAAGGTGCCTATAGAGCAAACAACAATGAAAGAAAAATATTACACTTTATTACATGATAAAAAGTCAGCCCTCAGCTTCAGTTAGCAAAGTTACAAACAGACCTGGCAAAAAACCTTGGCGCAGTCATGGACTCAGGTCTGAATTTCAGCAGTTTAATGTGCTGTTTTCATTTTCAATCCAACTCTTTTTAAATTTTGTATTTTTGCCTTTTTATAGTTCCCCGTGTTGCTATTAGGTTTTATGTAAAGCACTTTGAATTGCCTTGTTGTTGAAATGTGCTATTCAAATAAAGGACAGCCTACGTTACTTCAATTAAACAGTCTCAGTCTAAAAGGTCTCTGTATGCTTACAACAAACTAGGCTAAACATTGTTTTGTCGGACCACATTTAAAGAGTTTACAGCTGTTCCAAATGACGTTTTTTGATGTTTTGTTACAATTTTATGTTTCCACTAACATTCTTCCCAGGTGGTGTCCTTAATGTTTTTAGTTACATGGTAACTTTAAAACATACCATCAGTTCACACAGAATATATAGCAAAGTGGGTTATACACAGTGAATTGTAACTTTAACACACAACACATGACTAGAGAGGCAAGATGTGATAAATTGGCATAATGTGCACTTTTCTCTCCTTTATGGTTAAAGTGTCACACTCTTTGTTATACCCGCAGAAGAGGTGAATTATGTTGTCTCGAAAAAAAACAATAAAAACCCCCAACTCATTTGAGATAGTTCTAATCCTTGTTTTGTTTTTTTTTCTTTTTACCAGAAATGCAAAGGACCTAGGAAAGGCAGGGAAGACTGTTAGGAAAAATATGGATGTAAGCATTGCAGGTCTCAAAATATGGCAGTTTTCTGAGGAAATGCATTTAACATTTCCTTTTCTAGGACATACACAAGAACTTTGTTAACAAGCACCAAACAAATAGGAAGAAGAATAAGCAGGCTTACCATGTCCCTTTAAAATATCTAAAAAAAAATAAAAAATAAAAAAAAGGTTAATCTACTGGACATTCCATCGAAGTAACAGATGGTGCGGGAAACAAGAAGATAAGAGATTAACAAGAAATTAAATAAGAAAAAAGCACAACCTTTCTGGAAGACGTTTTCCATTTTCTGTTGGTAAAGAACAGATGAAACATGCAGAGGAGGTTTATTAATGCAGAAGCAAACATAGCAACAGAAATATGGGTTCTGTCTCATGATACAGGATTACAGTTAACTGGACAACTGCACTGAGTGAAACAAAGGACTCGCCTATTAATCAATGGTCCAGAGCCTCCAGCTTTAAGTCAACACAGTTACCCACATAACTTATAATGCTGTTGATGAGACAGTTAAATTAAAGACATTCAAGTAGCCATCAAGGAAAATATTTATTTTGGTTGGTGAATGGTTCAGTGTGAGAATTTAAAAATTACTAATTAACCAAGTTAAGTGTACATGAAGTTTAATGCTCACCTCTTTATGTGCCCTTGAGAGAAAATGTTGCTTCAACTTAAAAATACTTTTAAACTGGATGAGGCACACCTAAAACGAGAAAAAAAGAAGTTGTATCAGCAACACAGAAATACAATGATATGTAGTACATTTGTTTACATGAGCCAAGATTTGTGGATAGTATTTATCCACAAATCTTATTCAAATCTTCTTCAAAAACAGGCGGAGGTTTGCCAATAGCATTACAATACACTTCTATCTCCATGATTATGCTTCTGGCACTAACAGCAGGTGATTTAGGATTTAGGAAACTCAAGGCCCAGAGATGTGCTGCAACTGAAAGTGCTTCAATAGAAATAGGTGTGTAAGATTCATTGACTCAATGCCATTATTGCAATTTCACATTGAAAACGTTGAGGAAAGTGTGCGATATTCTGCTTATTTTCTGGAGATGAGGTTTAGTTGTGTTCGATTTAAAGCCCGCTTGAAACTATGTGAGCGTAAGGGTCCACCAAACGAACATACCCTTTGGAGCATACCACGTGACGTGTGGCATACTTCAACAGCGAGTGAGCATGCGAGAGAAAGACGAGTCAGAGGAGACAGAAAAGTAAGAAGATGAGTGTGGCTTAGTGAGACATTGAAACAGAGATCAAAGAGGAAACGTTAGTGGGCAAAAATTATGCCTCTCTCTCCGCTGGCTTTCGCTGTCGTGTTGTTCCGTTTGCTCTCTCTCATTTGCCCGACCTCGCACGCGGGATTCGCGGGGGGCTGCTGGGCATGGGTGTCGCCGTGCTCGCGCAGTGTGCGCGTTGGGCTCGTCACTTGTGCATTGGTGTTGATGATTGCGTGGCATTTGGGCATTGTGGTTGTTTGCTGCGCGGCGGTGGGGTGCTGGATGGGGGAGGCCACTGGTCTATGTTGTGTCTGCGACGCGGTCGGTCCGGGCGCTGCTCTTCCTCTTTTGCGTTCCGTCGGCATTACGTTGTCAACTGGCATTTGGGTCGGGGTCTTCTGCGTTTGCATCGCGGTGCATCTGGGAGTCTTTGTTTTTTTTGATTTGATTTATTCTTTTTCTTTCTTCCACCCCTATTGGCTACTGGGGTTCTTGCCTGCCTGTTACAGTCGTGGCGTCCCACTCTCTCTAACAACTACATTCTTTAACAGGCTTATGCGCACACACATGTACATACACACACATACAGACACATTCACCCACACGCACACACACACACAGACACAAACAAACTTAGGTTGTCCCTGGTAGAATTATTCTTGATGCCTCTCTTTCAGTTACTTATTTAAATTAATTATTATTCCAGCTCTCGTGGCTGTGTTGTGTTGCTTATTTAGTGTGTGTGACTGTTTCTTGTTTTCATTGTTCTCTTAGTTGTCTTAATATGTCATTAATATGTCAGCTGTTTATTGCTGCTGTTCGGCTGGTTTTCTTTTACTATTATTATTTTTTATTGTTTTTTTTGTTTGTGTTTGTTTGTTGTTGTTTTTCTCCTCCCCAAGCCCCCCTCTCTGTTCTCTTGCAGGTTTCGTTGCTTTCTGCAATTGGTGTTTCCCACAGCTTTTCCCTGTTGTCCCCACCCTCCATCCCCCTTTCCCCTTCTCTTGCAGGTGTTGTCCTTTCTCTGTGCTGTCTGTTTGTGCCCCCCCATCCCCGTGTCTGCCCCCCTGTCCGGCCCGGTGACAAATCAATACATAATTAAATAAATAATAAAACAGACAAAGGAGTATTTTAATACTCTCTTGTTAAAGTAAAATCTGTCTGGCACAATATGGTATCCAGGTCATTATACTCTATACCAGGCTGCTGGGCAGGACAGGTTTAAAAAAAAAAAAAAAAAAAAAAAAAAAAAATTATGCCTCCTTGGTAGCTTAGAAGCACTTTGGCTTTAATCCGACAGATGTGCACCGTGCAAAATGTGCCGTATGGTGATATACAGCATGTGTCCCCCAAAAAAAATGCAACAACCCTGTCTTGTTAATACGCCAGAGCTAGCCAATGTACACAGTTGGTAAAAAAGACTTTAGGAAGCTTCTGAATTAACTGGACAAACAATATCAAATCCCATCCCGCACCTACTTCTCACAGGTGGCTATTCCGCATCTAGACAAGCAGTGCAGAAAGTCTGTGCAGGCTGAGCTTGGAATCAAACAGATGGAATATTTTTCCAACCATGATGGATCTGTGATCTAGCCGCACTTTGGAGCCCTAAATAACTCTCTCTGTGCACTATAAAAACACCTGAATACAAGCTCGTCTTTTCTAAAAGATGGTGATGAAAGTGATTACGTCTTGGGTGTTTTTTTGCAATGAAAGGTGATAAAGTAGATGTAATTTTTTTACTTTAGAATTATAGTTGTATTGTGGTGTATAACATATGTGCATTCGACCATTACAGTTTAAAATAACACTCTAGCAGCTAGACAGAGGCTCAATGAACTCTTAAGGGGGGAGTAGTGATTGATGGGTGTGTAAAGAGTGAACCCTCCTATGGAATTTGACCTCTGACCCAGTGTAAGGGGGAGTAGTGATTAGTGTTTATGTAGGGACTGAACCCTTCTATGGTGTCTAACAGATGTTTACACTTATCCTACAGCACTGTGCCCTTATATGGATTGGAGCTTTAGATTGCAGACTCAAACCCTTACATGGCATTTAGCAGATACCTAAACATGTCCTATATAAGCTATGTTTGATGTACAGAGAGACAGAGTGGTCATCGGGCTGGGTCACTCTCCAAGCTGCTGCAGAGCTTGTAATTGATGCTGAACTCCTTGATGTAATAAACTTTTATGATCAAGAACAGTGTCAAGCGGATTTCTTCTCAACACATCATCGCAGCATTATTGTTCGGACACCACAGTATCACTATACAGTACCTCCAATATCTTAAGAGCAGTGTGGATACAAAAAGTCCTTTAATTGTTGATTTATTTGGCCAAATGTACTACGTGTTATTATTCTGTGATCCTCCAGAACAGAGCCACGGAGCCCCAGGATCAAACAGTCCCAGCCCCACCTCCACCAAAAAAGTCCAAGAAGTCACTGGGGAGTTTGCTGAAGAGCAGCAGCACCACAACACCGGCAGTATTTTTTCCTGGGGGAAGCGGTTACAGCTGAGCTTTTCATGATTTTATTTTACTTTATTTTATATATTTTTTATATTTTTAACATTTTAGTTTGTTTTGGGCGGCGCGGTGGTACAGTGGTTAGCGCTGTCGCCTCACAGAAAGGTCATGTGTTCAAACCTTGGTCGTTCCGGGCCTTTCTGTGGGGAGTTTGCATGTTCTCCCCATGTCTGCGTGGGTTCTCCCGGGTGCTCCGGCTTTCTCTCACCGTCCAAAGACATGCGGACTAGGTTAATTGGTGACCCTAAATTGTCCTTTGGTGGGAGCGTGACTGGTTGTCTATGTGTGGCCCTGCCATGGATTGGCGACCTGTCCAGGGTAGGACTGAACGATTAATTGCATTTGCGATATTATCACGATGTAATAAAACGAGATTTTCTAATCGCAACGGCTGCGATTACACTCACATGACATCCAAGAGGAAAGCAGTCTGCAGAAGAAGTTGATGCTTCGTCTGCACGTTACGCTGTACCTTGTCTTCTTGTTGTACAATGGCCTTAAGTGTGCTTACTGGGATACAGAAAGATGGACTAAGAGATTTGAACTGAAATAAAGACGCATTAATTGGAGGTTGAACTTTGGGTTTTGTATTGAGCACACTGGTGAGTTAATGTTATTTTTTCTTGTGGTCTATAGGTAGGCCGACCTGATGATATATATCATGTTATTTAATGCCATGACTTGACTCAAATTATCTTTCTCATATTATTACAATTTGATATATCTTCTCCACCATTGCTCATAGTAATAATTCTACCTAATTCATCATAACACAAGAAAGAACAGTGTAGTTCTAATATTGTGTATACACTGATTTACTGCTTGTCCATTTTGAATAATACAGGCGGTAAAGAGCTTAAAAATTAATTGCATATTAAATCGCAATATTGAGAAAAAAAAAACGCAATTACATAATTTTCCAAAATTGTTCAGCCCTAGTCCAGGGTGTACCCCTGCCTTTTGCCCGATGTCAGGCAGGATTGGCTCCAGCCCCCCGCGACTCTGTACGCAGGATAAGCGGTTGACGATGGATGGATTTTGTGTTGTCTTGCTTTTATCATGTACAGTGGGGAGTATTTGATACACTGCTGATTTTGCAGGTTTTCCTACTTACAAAGCATGTAGAGGTCTGTAATTTTTATTTTAGGTAAACTTCAACTGTGAGAGATAGAACCTAAAACAAAAATCCAGAAAATCACATTGTATGATTTTTAAATAATTAATTTGCATTTTATTGCATGACATAAGTATTTGATCACCTACCAACCAGTAAGAACTACGGCTCTCACAGACCTGGTAGTTCTTCTTTAAGAAGCCCTCCTGTTCTCCACTCATTACCTGTATTAACTGCACCTGTTTGAACTCGCTACCTGTATAAAAGACACCTGTCCACTCACTCAAACAGACTCCAAGGACATCAGGGATAAAATTGTAGACCTGCACAAGGCTGGGATGGTCTACAGAACAATAGGCAAGCAGCTTGGTGCGAAGGCAACAACTGTTGCCGCAATTATACTACTTTACTACATTGCAGGACCTGGGCAATGACCTGAAGAGAGCTGGGACCACAGTCTCAAAGAAAACCATTAGTAACACAATATGCCGTCATGGATTAAAATCCTGCAGCGCACGCAAGGTCCCCCTGCTCAAGCCAGCGCATGTACAGGCCAGTCTGAAGTTTGCCAATGACCATCTGGATGATCCAGAGGAGGAATGCGAGAAAGTCATGTGGTCTGATGAGACAAAAATAGAGCTTTATGGTCTAAATTCCACTCGCCATGTTTGGAGGAAGAATAAGGATGAGTACAACCCCAAGAACACCATACCAGCCATGAAGCATGGAGGTGGAAAAATCATTTTTTGGGGATGCTTTTCTGCAAAGAGGACAGGACGGCTGCACCGTATTGAGGGGAGGACGGATGGGGCCATGTATCGCGAGATCTTGGCCAACAACCTCCTTCCCTCAGTAAGAGCATTGAAGATGGGTCGTGGCTGGGTCTTCCAGCAGGACAACGACCCGAAACACATAGCCAGGGCAATTAAGGAGTGTCTCTGTAAGAAGCGTCTCAAGGTCCTGGAGTGGCCTAGCCAGTCTCCAGACCTGAACCCAATAGAAAATCTTTGGAGGGAGCTGAAAGTCCGTATTGCCCAGCGACAGCCCCGAAACCTGAAGGATCTGGAGGTCTGTATGGAGGAGTGGGCCAAAATCCCTGCTGCAATGTGTGCAAACCTGGTCAAGAACTACAGGAAACGTATGATCTCTGTAATTGCAAACAAAGGTTTCTGTACCAAATATTAAGTTCTGCTTTTCCGTTATATGAAATATAAAAACCCTGAATAAAGATTAGGCTTCTTAATTCAGGGTTTTCAAAGAAAACTGTCTCTTGGTTCTCAAACTATCTTAGTGACAGAACTCAGTGCATTAAGCATGATGGTGTTCAATCTGGTATTTTACCAATCCTTAAAGGGGTTCCACAAGGCTTTGTATTAGGCCCTATTTTATTTACTATTTATATAAATAATCTTAATCGGCATGTGTCTGATGCAAATTTTCATTTTTATGCAGATGACAGTTATTTATTGCTGTGCACCCTCTCTCAAACAAGCCATTGCACATTTACAGAATGCCTTCAATATGGTCCAAAACACTTTGCTATAGTTGAAACTTGTGCTCAATGCAGACAAAACCAAATGTATGCTTTTCACAGGCCCTCGGAATAGACCACTGAATATTCCCTCAGTGATTACTCTTGATGGACGTGAAATACAGACTGTTACAACTTATAAGTATCTTGGTATTGTTATTGATGATTGCCTATCATTTAAGCCTCATGTTCACTGTCTAGTGAGAAAGTTGAGGCTAAAATTGGGTTTTTACTTTCGAAATAAGTTGTGTTTTTCTTTTAATGTTAAAAAACGGTTAGTGGCATCCACTTTTTTTTTTTAATCTGTGTTGGATTATGGTGATATATTATACAGTATGTGCATTCATCTGCTCAATGCCTTCACATGATTGACGCAGCCCATCATGCATTGCTGAGATTTATCACTAATTGTAAAGCTCACACCCACCACTGTGAGCGGTATTCTCGTGTAGGGTGGTCTGCTCTGACAACACGGAGGCTTTGTCATTGGTATACATTTATATATAAGGCTATTCTTGGTGTGCTACCATCCTATTTATGTTCACTTCTTATGAAAAAAAAGTGTTGGTCATTACCCTCTCCGTTCTCAAGCTGTTGTCTTGTTTTCTGTCCCACATGTCAGTACTGTGCTGGGTAAAAAGGCCTTTGTTTATTCTGCTCCCTTTACATGGAATTTGCTGCAGAACAACTTAAAACTTTGTAAATTGATTCCTTTAAGTGTTTTTGAGTTGAGAATGACATGCTTTGAGTTGGACTCCCTCACATGTCAATGTTTTTATTGAGATTTCATTGCAAGTGCATAATTGGCTTTCATTTGTGTGTCTTTGTACGTATGTAATGATGTGATGTAATTTTGCTGCCTATCTTGACCAGGTCTCCCTTGCAAAAGAGATTTTTAATCTCAATGGGTTTTTTCCTGGTTAAATAAAGGATAAATAAAAGTAAATAAAATAAATACTTATGTCATGCGATAAAATGCAAAGTAATTATTTAAAAATCATACAACGTGATTTTCTGGATTTTTGTTTTAGATTCCGTCTCACAGTTGTAGTGTACCTATGATAATAATTACAGACCTCTACATGCTTTGTAAGTAGGAAAACCTGCAAAATCAGTAGTGTATCAAATACTTGTTCTCCCCATCGAATTTGTTTTTATGCACTTGTTACAGCACTTTGCAACTTGTTTGTTGCAAAGTGCTTTATAAATAAAAGATTAAGATTTTATAAATGAAGGTTGGCACACAGATATCTGTTCAGATAACTAACTTGGAAAACAAACACCTAGACTCCCTGCTCATTATTCTTGGGGACATTAACAGAGCAAACATCAACCGTGAACTCCCAAAATAAAGACAGCATATTACGTGTTCTACCACTGGAATGGTTTCACAACATTAAAAGGATGATGTCTGTTCCCCATGCAGTCTGGAGACTCCCTGATCATGATCTGGTTCATCTTATCCTGACCTACAGGCAGAAATTTAACTCTGCCAAGTCTGTGGTCAAGCCTGTAAGAAGATGGACCAACGAGTCAAAGCTGCAACTACAGGCCTGCTTATATTCTACTGACTGGAGTGTTTTTGTGGCTGCAACTACAGACCTGGATGAACTGACACTGTGACATCTTACATTAGTTATACTACGTTTAGTAGCTTGTGGAGGTTGTCAAGTAACCACCTGATTGATAGGGAAATGTTCAAAATGCATACATTGCATTCATTGTGAATTGTCCCCTATCAATTAGTATTTTAATATTCTACTGTTGCAATGTGAATTGTCCTGATAAATAATTGCACATACCTTTTAATATTTTATATTGCATTATACATCAAATTCATTGATACTGATTCAACACACACGTGCGCAGAGACCCTGGTCGCGGAAATTCAAGCGACCTGTCCAAACATTTATCGAAAGTGCATCGTATACACAGGCAGAGAAACGCACAGTTTGACTGCCTAGCTCGTAGTTCATCTCTCGTTGCCCCATCTACATCGGGTTTGCTAGCAGCCTAGAGCCTACACATGGAGTTCACTAAAGCTATGGGTGGTTCATAAATTCAATCACCCATTTAAAGATTTTGCAACTTTTTTTTCCTCTTAACAAAAAGAACCAATAAGAATACTGTTAAAGTACTGTTGAGTAAGAATGTTTCATTTATCCAGAACATATTTACTCAATGTTTCTTCTATCAGAATGTTATGCCTTATGATTTTCAGACATTTGTATAAGCATGTAACATCCCTAGGTAGATCTGAGTGTTAAACTGAACTCTGAGGTGCCGCTCTACCCTCTGCATAAGACCAAAGCTGACAGGCCAAGAAAGTTGACCCTCTTAGGAGTGCTCCTGGAATGTGTGTAATAGGGATGGGTCAAAAAGGGCATGCAGCTAAAAGCATATGCACCTGAGATATATTGTAAGACTCACGATACTACTCAGTGGGAAAGGAGAAAAGTGTACCCAGATATTACATCATCTCTGTGCCCCATATCTATTACAGAACCTATGGGGATGGGGACATAGATCTCCATACCTGTGACAGAACATACGGTTATAGAGACTGATCGTTTTTTTTAAAAACAGGGCCTATAAATTTGGAAGCTACTGGTATGTGACCAGAAACGCTCTTAAGGGGGCCCAAACCCTGGGAAGTGCCTGACCCGAGAGTTTTACTGGTGTCTTATAACACAAATGTTTTTTAAAAATGACTACAAAATAGTACCCTCAGTTAATGTGTTTATACAGTTAACTGACAATAAAGATGAATTAATGCTTTTAAGGAGAATAGGAGAATTAGGATTTTAAGGGAGTATAATATTACAGGAACCGGGTTTTAAGACAGTCCGAAAAGAAACCGCCAAAGAAGAGATTTACACCAGTAGAACTAATTAATTGCAACATTAAATTAAAAAATAGGCAGGTATCTCACAGAGGCCCTACCTCTCGAGGGAGAGCCAAGGACTATATAATGAGAAGCTCCACACCATGTTTTCAGCGTGCCTTACCGGTCTGCTAAGGCTTGCTCGGGTTTTGTCTTGCTTTGACAATAAACTCTATTGCATCGATCTCTGACCGACTCCAGTAACTTCTTTCGAACTCCAAGTGTTTATCTACCAGCAATACTTTTTGGAGGACAGATCTGGATTTCCAGCGGGCCTGAGTCTAGCGTTTTGTCCCTCTACAGTACCAGATCGATAAGCAGTATTGGTAAGAGTAGTGATACCGTTAAAATCTTAACAATACCCATTCCTAGTGATGAGTCCGCCTACAGATGGGTACTTTAACAGATGGCTCTATGGTGTGTGCAGAACAACCTGGAGCTTAACTCGCTGAAATCTGTGGAGATGACCATAGACTAGGGCTTTCCCTGACAATGGATTTACATAGTCAAATCAGTATTGTCAAGTCTTGCCTATAGTGGACTGGTAGTCGAATCGTGTGTGTGTCGAGAAAGGGGGGGGCTAAACTGAAGCTTATTATTTATCCTCTTCTCTCTGCTCGCCTGCCATTCACCAGAGTTGTGCGTGTCCGCCGACTCATCGGTGCACATCGCAGTTCCTTTCGGGTCTATTCTGAGTAAGCTACTGTGTAAATAAAAAAATATAATATTCTTTGTGTGGTTCATCAATGGTGATAAATGATTTGAACTAGGGCTGAAACAAATTTTCAAGTTATTTGAATAATACAATTACTAAAAAGAATAGACACAAATTCTTTGCATCGATACTTCGTTTAATCCATATAACTATATAGCGCACTGTTTCACAGCGACATTTATTACTGACGCACATTGCGCGTGCTTACTCTGATCTATGAATACGAAGTGATTTGATGCCGGTGTCTGCAAAGTGGAGGAAGAGAGAAAAAATAGGAAGAGAAGAAGAGACCAGAAGGAAAAAAAACCAGGAAGTGTGCTATTATTTCAAGTCCATGGAGGGGACCCCAAACAAGGTAACAGTAACACGATAGTTGAGTTGAAGGCTAGCAAAAGTAAGCCACAATTCTCAGCTGTAAATATATACACATGCGTTTGTTGTGTTTGGGTTGCAACGTCACAGTCATGAGTTACACAGCTGGGCTGTTCCTGGTACCGTGTGGCCCTAATTTGAATGTCCCACAAAGTTCACGCATAACTCTGCACATCACCGGAGCTGGTGGTGCTCTCTCTCTACTACACACACGCTGCACCACACATGCGCACTGACGACCCTACCTTAAGGGATACAATTTTGGATTTATTCACGTACTTAAAAAAAAAAAAAACTTATTAAAAGCTTCTGTCTTTTCACATTTATTTAAAGCATGATCTGTTGATATTTACAGGTGCTGGTCATATAATTAGAATATCATCAAAAAGTTGATTTATTTCAGTAATTCCATTCAAAAAGTGAAACTTGCATAATGTATACATTACATACACAGACTGATATATTTCAAATGTTTATTTCATTTAATTGTGATGATTAAAACTGACAACTAATGAAAATCCCAAATTCAGTATCTCTGAAAATTAGATTACTACGGCCAATACAAAAAAAGGATTTTTAGAAATGTTGGCCAACTGAAAAGTTGGAACATGAAAAGTATGAGCATGTACAGCACTCAATATTTAGTTGGGGCTCCTTTTGCCTGAATTACTGCAGCAATGCAGCGTGGCATGGAGTCGATCAGTCTGTGGCAGTACTCAGGTGATATGAAAGCCCAGGTTGCTCTGATAGTGGCCTTCAGCTCTTCTGCGTTATTGGGTCTGGCGTATCGCATCTTCCTCTTCACAATACCCCATAGATTTTCCATAGGGTTAAGGTCAGGCGAGTTTGCTGGCCAATTAAGAACAGGGATACCATGGTCCTTAAAACAGGTACTGGTAGCTTTGGCACTGTGTGCAGGTGCCAAGTCCTGTTGGAAAATGAAATCTGCATCTCCATAAAGTCGGTCAGCAGCAGGAAGCATGAAGTGCTCTAAAACTTCCTGGTAGACGGCTGCGTTGACCTTGGACCTCAGAAAACACAGTGGACCAACACCAGCAGATGACATGGCACCCCAAACCATCACTGACTGTGGAAACTTTACACTGGACTTCAAGCAACGTGGATTCTGTGACTCTCCTCTCTTCCTCCAGACTCTGGGACCTTGATTTCCAAAGGAAATGCAAAATTTACTTTCATCAGAGAACATAACTTTGGACCACTCAGCAGCAGTCCAGTCCTTTTTGTCTTTAGCCCAGGCGAGACGCTTCTGACGCTGTGTCTTGTTCAAGAGTGGCTTGACACAAGGAATCCGACAGCTGAAACCCATGTCTTGCATACGTCTGTGCGTGGTGGTTCTTGAAGCACTGACTCCAGCTGCAGTCCACTCTTTGTGAATCTACCCCACATTTTTGAATGGGTTTTGTTTCACAATCCTCTCCAGGGTGCGGTTAACCCTATTGCTTGTATACTTTTTTCTACCACATCTTTTCCTTCCCTTCGCCTCTCTATTAATGTGCTTGGATACAGAGCTCTGTGAACAGCTAGCCTCTTTAGCAATGACCTTTTGTGTCTTGCCCTCCTTGTGCAAGGTGTCAATGGTCGTCTTTTGGACAGTTGTCAAGTCAGCAGTCTTCCCCATGATTGTGTAGCCTACAGAACTAGACTGAGAGACCATTTAAAGGCCTTTGCAGGTGTTTTGAGTTAATTAGCTGATTAGAGTGTGGCACCAGGTGTCTTCAATATTGAACCTTTTCACAATATTCTAATTTTCTGAGATACTGATTTTGGGGTTTTCATTAGTTGTCAGTTATAATCATCAAAATTAAAAGGAATGAACACTTGAAATATATCAGTGTGTGGAATGAATGTATAAATTATACCAGTTAAATTTTTTGAATGGAATTACTGAAATAAATCAACTTTTTGATGATATTCTAATTATATGACCAGCATCTGTATATCATAATAGGCTGCATATTAACTTATTGTGGGAAAACTGATAGTTCCACGTAAAATCAGACGTTGAGCACTCCTATATAGACAAAATGAGATATTCCTTGTTTCATAAGGCCTCTGAAAAGATTTGACTGTGAGATTGGGAGCCACCTCAGGCAACTCTGATCATATCTTGTCCCTGTTTTCTTCTGTCTTACAGCTTCAGCTGTGGACGAGATGTTGGTGGCGAGTCAAACTATGATTTGAACGATTAGCGGTGGGGCGGGGGATTACGGTAGGTTGCGGTCTTAAAAGTTACTCACACACACTGCTCATAAAACCCTTTTCTCATTGCACATAGGCTTATCCGTTGTTAGAGGCACATGCGAGAGCCCGGTGTGGTCGGAAATAATGAGCAGACTGCAGCGCGCACACAAGAGTCTCTCTCACACACACGGTTTTATTAAATCACACATGATGACATCAGGATTGCGATTTCGATTAAATTAATTGTGCAGCCCTAACTCTCACAGTAGTTCTCACAGTTCTTTCCATCTTTTAGCGACTCTCGTTGAATCTCAGTTGTTTCCAAGAGTTTTGGTACCTAATACTACCATACTTTAACAGTAAGATAGCATCAAAAACACTTGCAAAGGAAAATGTAGAAGCAGATTTTGTGAAAATTGCATTACAAAACATGCATCAATATAGTCCATCACAGTAAGAATGTCCTGTTTCTAGCACGGAGCACAAACAACACCAAAAGTAAGGTTATGGATGAAATGGCATGATCAAGCGGAGGGCATGCAAAGGACACAGAGAGAGGAGCAGGCAGTCAGGGACTTTCCCAGATCCAGGTGCAGTAGGAAAGAGAGCCAAGAGATTATGTGAAGCCAAGAAACAGAGCTATAAAAGGAGGTCCAACGGGAGGTGAAAGTCAGTTGTTACATGGTTTTCATGTCGACTCGGGTCTCTGTTCTGGTAACAGAATGGGGCTCTATTTTGTATCGCCGACACACTCCGATGGAACTTTTGTATTCTAATTGGTGTCTGTTTTTGTTGATAATAAAGATGTTGGTAAGAGTTCAAGCTTTCTTATCTGGCCCAAGTCTTGAATTTTTACACGACATTAGTTAACATATCAAACGTAAGTATATAGCCTTGTATCTTTCAAAAAGACTGGAATTGTCTTGTGTAAGACTATCATTTATTCAATATACTTTATTCTATGTTATTCAGAATGTATCATCTATTCATATATGAATTTGTACAAGCATGTAACATCTCTAGTCAGGTCTGTGTGGTAGACTGAACTCTGAGGGGCCACTCTGCGCTCTACGTGAGATCAGAGCTGACAGTCTAAGAATGATGACCCCCAAGGATGTACTGTGGAATGTGTTCTGTAGGGAAAGGTGAAGAACGGTAAAGCTATGCAACACGAGTGTATTGTAAAATTTCCGTGGTACTCTGTGAGAAAAGAGATAAGACCAGGTATGGCTTTATGCCTGGGTCACCATAACTGTGTAGGAATGTATGGTCAGGGGGACAAATCTTTTTATAAAAAAAACAGGACCCATGAATTTAGAAGCTAATTGTGTATGACCGGAACGATCCAAAAGGGGGCCCATGGCCTGGGAAAAGCCTGCCTGATAGTTCTACTAGTGTCTCAAAGGATGTATGATGTCTAAAATATATATAACCACGGAACAGCCCTGTCAACGATATGATTGATAAAGTTAGAAATAAAAATGACTTAATGTTTTAAAGGAAATCATGAGAGCAATCAAGGGAGTAAAATATTATGGGAATGGGGTTTTAAGACGGTTCCAGAGGGGACCACCAAGAAGAAAATTACACTAATAAAATTAACAGAAGGCTGCAATAAATTAAAATAGGCGGGCGCCTCACAGAGACCCTACCTGACATAGGGGGAACCAAGCGCTATATGTTGAGAAGCTTTGCACCATGTTTTCAGTGTGCCTTGATGGTATGCTAAAGCTTACTCGGGTTTGTCTTGCTTTGACAATAAACTCTACTGCATCAATCTCTGACTGACTCCAGTAGCTTCTTTTGAATTCCAAGTGCTGTCGACCACCACCAACACTTGTTAGTGCTGATGACACATCTGGGCTTCCAGCAGGCCTGATCCCTCAATAGTATGGGTTACAGTGTATAGGTCATGATCTCACGCAGTAGATCGTGTTATCAGATCCTCAGGCAAACACAGTATCTATACAGTATCTATGCATTAAGCAAACATGAGCAAACACAATCTCCTAGGCGTTAAGCAAACATTACCACACTTTATCTAGCTTTCCAACAAACCTTACATCACTTTATTGGGTCTTTGAGCAATCATATCAAATTTACTTTGGCTATTCTCCGCTTCTCTGACTTTATCAGTACCTATGTACATCTGCTAGTCTTTACATTCATGGCCTTACTGTCAGTGACTGACTTTCAGGAGCTCTACTTCACATGTAGAGACACTGGAAGGTTACAAGCTTACACAGAAAAAAAAACAAAAAAAAAAAAAACAGTCTAAACAAAAACAATTATGCTTATAATGTTACACTATTCAATCCATCATTATACTAATAACTGAAACACTTCTACATTAAAGTTGCACTTCTATATTAAAACATGTCTACAGTAGGTTAACAAACAAAATTAACAATTACACAACACCATTTTGAGAAACGTGAAGTTAGTGAAGCCAGCAGCCATAATTAAGTGCATCCCTGGGGCCAGAGCAGGCAACATAGTCTTATTTGAAACTGCTGGCTAAGGATAAATGTAAATACATATAACTGTAAGATACATACTGAGTCGGCGTGTACATAACGCAAAAACAATGTCGGACACCATAGTTTTCTCTGGACCCTTGCCAAATCTGACCAGTGACATGACAGTACAGCCGCATGTCATCATTTTGCCACGGACCCTCTGCAAACTTTTGTCCGTATCTTTTAGAAAACTCCAAAGTGCCAAAACTCACCAAATGTTTCAAAATGTCAATCAAAAACCTAATTATGTCCGTTAATACACAATAAGAGTTTAATATCAAAATAAAATTGAATGCTAGAGGAATAGACAATGTTGCCGCTCACATATTTTCTTTCGCTTCATATCACGTTATCACTATCATTTAAACATTCAACCAGCAGTGTTATGTGCTCGTGCGCTAGTGAGCCATAACTATTCCATACTGCACCTTTCAATTGTACAAGAAATAAATGAGTGCCAAATCTTAAATCAATGTCCGCTAAATATTTCCATTAGTCCCCCCGGAGCGCAGCATAGAAAGCCAGAGCGTTTCCAACTTAAACTCTGCTAACTGATGGAAAATCCAAGATAACATCAAATAGCATTAAAGGGACTATATGTAAGTTTTTGTAAGACATTATTAATAAATCAAATTTTCATTGCCTTATTGTCAATGGGCTCAAAACTCACTTAGAAATGAAGCACACACACCTTTTTTCTCAGTTGCTTGCATCAGCCACTATTCTGCTTTTAATGGAGGTCTCCAGGTTGGATTCAGCTCTGCGCTTTCCACATTACTTCACCAACTAACGCAACCCCTGTTACTATCCTGTGTACCACTGGTATTATGTCAAATTGTTGTTGTAACGGTAAAAAGCAAATGTGGAGCAATTTGTTTACTAGCCTATAATGATGCAGGCAGGGCAGCCAGGAGCAGCCAGCTAACGCTACATTAGCTCGGACCTGCCGCTCTTCGTAACATTCAATTTAGATTTAGAGGTTTTACCAATATTCAGGTACACAGCTTCTCCACCTCTTGGTTGCTGTAACTAACGTGACCCACATGATACAATATTGCAACAAAACGGCGACAAAGCCATCCACTAACACCACAGTAAAGTTACTTACTGTGGTCTAACTCAGAGCCCTTTAAAGAGAGAGTCGCGTCATCTCCGTTCACTCCAATGGACCAGTTTTTCACAGCAATGCAGATCATGGAGCATCTTAATAGTTCCCGGAAGTTAGCTTAGGCAGCTTATTCATTTATTTTAAAGTGTGTATTTTTGGGGGGTGGTATTTAATTTTATTTAA
>NW_024040817.1:18916518-19205261 GCF_014851395.1 Micropterus salmoides | reverse complement strand
CCCTCAGGTTTTTCAGAATACCTTTGTCAGGAGCTGCTTTTTATCTTACTTGTCGTTTGGAGGTGAACTCTGTTCTTTCTTTCTCTCTCCCAGTCTTATTCCTGCGCGTTCTGTTTGTTGTCTGTCTCTTGTCTCTCTAGATCGTGGGATAGCCCAGGTCTCTGTCTTTCTCCTGTTGTCCTTGCCTGGCTGCACCCGCATGCAAGGCCCATCTTAAGTGTTGTTAAGATCATTTTAATTTATAACGGCAGTGACTATAAACATGTGAGGAAGCAGCACCATGGAGACGAGCTCAAACAAAATCACAATGTAGGACAGTATTTATAAGGTCTGCCTTGCCTGCAGAAAGCGCTTTGCACTGTGTGTATATATACATGTGTCTGTGTGTCATTGCTCATGTGGCTGAGTGTGCATGCTGTCAAAAAAGGTCTTGATTGGCGTGTGCACATTTGCAAAATGTGTGTGCATTCATGCATGCGTAGGTTTATGGAGATTGTGTTTGTATGTGTGTGTGCCTGTGTTGTGTGTGTAAATGCCTAGCCAGTGGCACTGTGGGCAGAGCATAAACAATAATCAAAATGTTAACGACGGAGCCATAATTACACAAGCTGCCCACCACTCTTGTGAGATTGTTTTTTCCTGAGTTCTGTCCCCTCTTTCTCTAAATGCCTGATTAGCACAATTCCTTCACTTGAACAAAGTGTAATTTCCTCTATTCTGGTGTGACGGTTACTTTTTTCAGATTTTGTTGTTGCAATCAGCTTCTCTGCTCTCTTATCTTGGTCTATTTCCATCATAACTTTGTGTTTTATCTCAACTGCCGCTGTCTGTTTTTATACCACCTCTTTCCTTTTGGTTTTTCTTGCCTCCTACTATGCTTCTTTATACCTTTATTTTTTCTATTTTTCTTTGTTGTTCTCTCTATCCTGGTCAATCACTACATGAAATGATCCCACATCAACAGGCTTCAGGATGGGTGTGCGGGGGGGGAACTTTGTTCAAAAGTCATCTTTCCCCGCCTTCTACATCCTCTGCATCTTCTGTTGCTGCTGTATTACACATCACACTAATTCACTCCCGTTTTACAACAGAGTTTGAATATAATGAAGGTTTATTGATGATGAAAAGGTTTAAGTCGACGTCAAAACATGTTTTCTTGTAGAAAGTACAGAAATGTGTTATGGACAAGTGTGATATACAAACATAAACATGCCACATCAAACTGTCCTAATTTCTGTATGTTATGACTTTTTGATTTGTTTCACTCCCTTTGCAAAAAACAGCTGCTTATGCCGCTCCGCACACACACAAACACACACTAAATCTGTCCCTACACTCCGGCAACCATGTCCACCCAACAGAACAGAAAGTGCAACAGCGTGTGTGTGTGTGTGTTTGCGTATCGGTGGACCCTCTGCTCTTCTCTTGGACCCAAGATTAAAGCAATGTCAGCAAGTGTGCGATGAGACCTCACAGACGATACCTCATCTCTCTCTCTCTTTTCCATTCTGGCTCTCCTCGTCTCACTGTCCCCTCGTCTGTCCAATACATAATTCAGCCA
Organism: Micropterus salmoides; assembly: GCF_014851395.1. Taxonomy (NCBI): domain Eukaryota; kingdom Metazoa; phylum Chordata; class Actinopteri; order Centrarchiformes; family Centrarchidae; genus Micropterus; species Micropterus salmoides. The sequence continues at coordinate 19,203,700 of NW_024040817.1, read as the reverse complement.
CCTCTTTCTGTCTCTTGTCCACAATTTTTTCTCATTATCTATCTCTACGTCTGACTGATACTCACTCAGTACTTGTGGTCAGTGCTACTGTTCTCTTCTCTCCCGTCCCTCCTATTTCTATCTATACATCTATTACCATTCTATATCTCTTCTTAGCGCTCTTTCTCTCTATCTTAGCTACTCATCAGTGCTCAATCAATCATTTTGGCCCCCGGCTGCCAGACCTTGTGGTGTCCTGTGACGTCCGAGCAGTGTCCTGTGTCCTAGAGTGCACTTCAGACAAGGCCATTAAAACTGAGGACAGTAGTAAGAATACTTAGCGTAACTGTACAATCAAGCACAGCTAACATGAAGACTATGACCAGATCTGCTGGTGTAAACGTTTACACCAGCGTTTTAAGGCTGATTTTGTGAAGATCCACATGGACGCCAGAACAATAGAAAATTATACAAATCTCTTGTTTTTCTTCTGCATAGAATAAAACTAATACAGATGAAAATAAAACACAGCCAGCCAAGAGTCTCAGCAGGTTAAACCTCTGAACTGTCCTCTTCTGCCGTCTACGGCCACCTATGCTGTGTTTCAACATAGCCAAACTCCCAATAAAGTCATTTAATTTTTTTTCTCAGACAACTGAATGAGCACAAAACTTTGATCAGTCATAAATGCAACCTGTGAATGAGGTCAACAGTAGTTCCTACACTGTCAATGAAATCACTGACAAAATAACATAAAAACATCTAAACTGAATGACAACACTTGCGTGATCAACTATACTGACATTTAAAAATTGTGATCACACAGTTGGTTTGAGGTTTCAACACGATGGCTTCCTAACATGCCTGACATAAAGACACCAACTGTCTGAGCAGGCCTTTTCTGTCTGTTTTCTTTTCTGTCACTTTTGTACAAATGACTTCAATACAATGACTGCCTTCCAGGAGAGACTGTCTGAAAGTGTGCACAATTTAAACGAATTTGAACATATTTAAACATATTTAAACGATAACCACTCCTCTTTGTGATAGCTGGTCGAGTGTGACCATTCAGAAAAGCTATAAACACTTTTGCCTTCCGACATTATCGGACAAACTGCTTCTTTTCCAGCATAACCTTACCTTTGACCTTACTGCCATACAGCGACCAAAGTGTTTGAGCAGAACTTCTCTCTAAAGCTGTCTTTTTCATTATTTCTGTCAACACCTTTGCCTTTGGTTTTTCAGCTCGCCTTCAAGTGGCCATTCAGAATACACTTTGTACAGTTTGTTTCAAGCATACCCAGGCCATTTAGTGCGGACGTAGTCTAACAGATTCATGTGACCGACTGGAGGGACAGTAGAGGGAGACTAGCAACAATAAGTAAATCTTGAGCAGGAGCAGGCTGGAGGTAGGGTGAAATTCATCAGAGGGATGAATAATTCAGAAGAGTATTATCTCTCTGCTCTCATCCACCCTTCCCTACCTTGGCTGGCCTTGTAACGAGTTAAAGAGGGGAGAGGGTTTGGCTGAGAGGCCTACAAGCGGTCCACTCTTATTCTGGCTCTGTTTCAGCTACACTTAAGAACAGAAGAGGAGGAGAGGAAACAAGTGGAGGAGAAAGGAGAGATGTTAGGGTGAGAATGGGAAAGAGGGTGCAAGAAAGGAAAAAGGACAGTGAGAGGAGATCCATATAATCAGTTTGTTGAGATACTAATATTTTGAAAACAAATGTTGACGTTTGCAGTCTCGTGTGGGAGGAACATGAAGGAGGGTCTTGGTATAATATGCTCTTTATCCTGCTTCGTGTTTTGGTTGCAAAGGGATGTGTGTCAGAGGGGAAAAAATAACACTACATAGATGAGATTTTTATTTTATTATTATTAAACCTTTATTTAACCAGGCTGGACACTTCAGAACAATTTGTTATTTACAAGCACGGCCTGGAGGGAGTGGGACTTTATGACCCAAAATTTTGGCAAACAGAAGGCAAAGTCCAAGGGCATGTCCTTACCAATATTTTGAGAGGACAGAATTGTCCCTACCAATACTTGAACGAACTTCACATTCACATCGTTCACATTATCTTTGGAATGAAGTCATGTTAGATCATTCTGATGTGCCCTCCCAGAGGCTACGTTGTGTGAGACCAAACCAATGCCCTTGAGTTCAAGTGTTGAAAACATACGTTTTGCAATATATTTAGTAAGTGAACAAGGGTCAGGAGTTTTTACTGAGTGAATCTGTCCCTAGTTTATTTGATAAAAAAATACTGTATGTTTACTGTAAGCGGATGCAGCAGCACATGAGAAGCAGTGCCCTTTATCCCACACAAAAAAGCATCCTGTATTAGCTGTGCTCTTTTGCCCACTGACTTGAATTGTGATATTGCTCAACTTATTAGGAGTGAAATTTTCCCCAACTTGCAATTCTTAGTACTGGCCAACATATTTCGTTTGTCTCCATAGGTGCAGCTCAGGAAGTAATTGTGGAAAATAGCAACGTCACGGCGGGTGTGTGGCATGTTTGTGTGGAATGTGGGGGTGTTTGCGGGGCTTCGCTGCAGGGTGATGTAAGCCTTTTTTCACATGGCTCTGGAGTCTGTCTTAAAATTACACATAACATAAAGATACTGACAGTTACACAAAGACACGCAGAGACAGACACACAAACATTTAGTCTGACAGAGAGGGATAGCAGCACTGACACTGGACTGAGTAGTAACACAGTGCAGCCCCTCCATGTGATGTGACCTGGGTACCAGTGTTTGACCTTAATCACAGCAGAGATAATGTTAACTGACAGATAGCGAGGCAGACTCTGGGTCCTCAGCAGAAAAGTCCCCACCCATATAGCTCCTGCATATCTCTCCCATACCAACTGAGGCATCACCATCAAAGAAGGAACTCCAGCCTTAGGGTCATGGGGTCGCTGCCTTGGTTACCAGCAGACAACATAGTGGCAGTACTGCAGAGATGGTTTGTTGTGTTTTTACAGGGTACATGTGTTGACTTTACTACTTCCATGGCACTGGTTAAAGTACATAAGCTTTGTCTGAAATCACTCCCTATTTACTATGTAGTACACTACAGTATATGTATCCTCCACCATTTTATTTAAGTGTCTGAATCAGAGGGTGTGAAATTTATCCACTATATTGTGCCATGGAACAATAAAAGTACTTTCTGCTAACAATTTCCACAATGCACTGAAAAAGTGTAGTAAATATCGGTTTACTGCTCACTCAGAGGTAGGTTGGGGACTTTTCCTCACATTTAGCCTTTGTATTCACGTTTGATTAATTACTGTTGGCCCCCGACAAGCCATTAAAATGATGTATTTTCCAGTCAGCGCAATGGGAAGAGTCAGAATGTTTGTAGTGAAGTCCTGGATCACTGAGAAAGTCCATGTCAGTAAAAGTTGACTAACTAATATATCGACAGATGGCAATATCCATGGTTGCATCCACCTTCCTCTAAGACCTCACATTTCCTGTCTGATTCTCTACTGTATCACAGTGGTTCCCAAAGTGGGCAGAACGGCACCCTGGGGTGCCTTGAGGACAGATCAGGGATGCCTCAAGGTTTATCATGATTGTTCCCTTAATGTGCATTTTAAGCAATTATTTGTTATTATTATCTATGTTTTATGTTAGTTTCAAGCTTACTAAAACATAAGAACAAAGCAATAAATAACAAAATAACTGTAGTAAAAACTGTTTAATATACAGTTATGCTGCAGCTAATGACATGACAACTAATGGTTGGTTCGAGAGTTTTTCAGGAGCTCAGTAGTCAGAAAAAACGTGACAATCAGTGCAAGTGAAGGAAAGATTTGACTCAATAAACAGAGCTCAAAGAAACACTCTTTCCGTTGGTCTGAGCCGACCAATAAAACTAAAATCAGACTGAACACATTCTTAAGGGACAGGTTTTGGCTGCGTGTGGATCGCTGTACATATTCACTGTGGTGGTCACTGTGCTCTCTCTCCCCACATCAACAGCAGGCTTACATGGCCCACTGTTTTATCCTAACTTTTGTTATTTTTATCATTTTTCCTTATATTTAAAGAAATATAGATAAATATAAAGTTAAATATGTATCTGTAAATCTGCAGAGCAGCGATTGGCTTTAACTTAGCGTGACTGAGAAAAGGTTTAAATTATATATATTATTTAAATATAATATAATATAATCAACATATCAATTCCAAATATAGCACAGGAAGGAGCAATGATAGGAGTCTGAGCAGATTGCAGGCATTTGGATGCTTGTGTCTTATTAACAAGAATCAATACTATTACTTTTTTTCAAATAATTGACCGTGGTAGTCAGAGGTGGACTGGCACAATAATTCAGGCCAGACTTCATCCCAGGCTACCCTGTTTGCGCCAACTACCAGACCACTAATATTGTGGACTAACCCTATTTGTTGATTTGTTGAACGGGTACCAAACCAGGTATAGTATTTGCCACTATGTTCATCTACAAACATTTGGGAATGATCATTAAAGTAGCCCATGTGAACACTGAGTTTTCAAGGTATGCTATGGCTATGGGTGCACCCTCAAAACTCCAGTAAAATAACCTAGGCTTGCTACACTAATCATAGCACATACAAATGTACAAGGCTAGACACAAAAAATAAGCCTAGAGCTACCCTAAGATTAGAATGAGATTTTGCTCAGATGTTGAAATTGTATATGTATAAAGCATCAATCATATCAAAAGTGTCTAAAAATGTCACACACACGTTCACTGAACTTAACATAACCTATAACAATGAAAGTAATTAGGCCTATAATGCAATAGTCCAAAAAGCAGTCATAGTCTACAAAAAAACCCTACTGATTTTAATGTTCAGTCCCCAGTGTCCATAAAGCAAAAATACACACATCTATCTTTCAGTAATTTCTGCTAGATAGTCTATAGTTAATATTTTCTATTGGCCTGGTCTATAACAAAAATACAGTTGCAGAGATTCAGTACCGCACAGAAGCCAGTGACCCTATAGAGCTGTGTTTCCTCGCTTTCGAGTGGCCTCTTATTGTCAGCCTAAGGCACACCTGTGCGATACCCATGCTGTCTGATCAGCATCTTGATATGCCACACCCATGAGGTGGATGGATTATCTCGGCAAAGGAGAGGTGCTCACTAACACAGATTTTGATAGATTTGTGAACAATGTTTGAGAGAAATAGGCCTTTTGTGTACATAGAGAAAGTCTTAGATCTTTGAGTTCAGCTCATGATGAATGGGGGCAAAAACAAAAGTGTTGGTTTTATAATTTTGTTCATTGTATGAGGGAGCAATGTGGAAGCTCTTATCACCGGCAGAGAAACAGAGAAAGGGATAGCGTGGACATGGTGGATACGCCGATTGTCCTGCTTGCTAGATTATTGCTGCTGCTGGTCAAGTTGACAATTAACGGCAGTTAACTGCCCTCAGGCCACTGGGAAACCTCCCGACACTACCGACAGTCAGTCTGCTAGTGGTGGTCGTCACTATATGCTGATGCGTTCTTGAGGTATATAAATCTAATAATCAGAAACATTTACTGCAGCTTAGGACCTTCAGTGAAGACGTGTTTCCCATGACTACTTTTTTTGCTATTTTGAGAAAAATGTATTGGCTTAAGATTGACGTATCAAATTTTCTTTAACAACTGAAGATCGGTGAATTCTATAGATGATCCTGACTAATGTTTGGGAAGATTGGCCTAGCAGTTAATGACAAGATGAAGAAAATAAGAAAATACAATTTTGAAAAAATGGAGAGAACAAATTCTAAATTTGTTACTTTTAGAGCATAAGACCAGATGAAGATGACTTGAGAGATTAAAATGATGGAATTATTTTGACTCTAATAAAGCTGTTTTTGACATACCTGCAAAATTGTAAATTTGATTATTACAATGTCACCTTGAGGTCAATGAGGTCAATGTCATTATATGTGCCTGAGTAGTGGGTAGAATTTGCCCATCTGCCAATTTTGGTGTTTCTAGTTTTTGCTGAACAAACACTTTTAGCACAGAAAAATACCTTAATAAGCACTTAAAAACACACTACATGCATTAATTGCTACATGAAACCCTAGACCTTTGTATCTCCGGAGAAGGTGATTTACTGACTGAGCCACTGGGGAGATATGGCTTCCACACACCTTCTCGCATTTTAAGCAATGACATCACGTGTCAGACCGGGGTATTTTTGTAGTCAAAATTTTGGTTATGACATTCTGAACAAAATCATTCTGCTGGTTTTGGATGTATTGTCAAATACTTATGTCAAGTGTGATCGAACATTTGGTGAAATAAAACATGTTGTACATACAGGGTATGTACAGGGTAGTGAATATCACTGTGGACCCACTATTTGACTGATCTGAATTTGAATAAGTTGATATCTACCATCCAGGGAATGTCTGTGTCAGTTATGGTAGCATTTGAATTAAGACTTATGGAGATATAGATGTTAATTGAGTTGGCATATTTTGAAAAACTAAGCCGACCCTTTTTCGAGATAATTGCGAAAATATAAACTTGATTATTACAGCGCCACCTTAAGTTCAATGAGTGTAATTTTATGTGTGAGTAGTTACTGGAATTTGCAACCCATCTGCCAACTTTGGTGTTTTTAAGTCTTGGGGTTTTTTGCTGCACAAACTGTTAGTGGAGAGAAACAATAAGAATAATGATAACAAAAACAATGGGTTCCCGCAGCAACGCTTCGCTGATTGGACCCCCAGTTAAATGCTGATTTGCACAAACAGCTTTACTACACTATTCAGATGTGATCGTAGATCATTTTCATACAGTGCTTTATGCCCTCAACCCTTGGTATTAGTAACAGTGACCTTAACATTACTGCAACCATGTGTCCTCTGTAAATCCTGTCAGCACCTCCTCGAGATCCGCTGACCACCGGGATTGTGTGTGACCGCAGCTCATTTTCTCACACCAGTTTGTTTCACACTGCTGGGCCAATCCCATTACCCTAAGTTCAAATGTTACAGTCACTGCTTTCTTTTTGTTGTTTCTCAATCCTCAAAAGACATCCCTGACCCTCTGTAATCCATCACTGGAGATCCCCGCTGCAGTGGCAACAAGGTTAAACCTGTCACAGAGTAATGATGATCGGTCTGAAATTCAGTCGTAGCCCTGGTCAAGGAGGGGGGTAACAGAGTGTAGGGTGTATGTGTGTTTTGGGTTGTGGGGGGTTTCACCTCCAATAAACCTCTGGCATGGTTGAGTCCTGACTTCTACTGGTGTGACTTCTGTTTTTTTAGTGAATACTTTGATACAGATAGAAAGTGCCAAGATTTCTCTGCCATTTGGTATCAACAAAGACCCTCCCCCAACCTCCAACCCTGCTGTGTGTGAAGGTTGAACTCACTCATTGGTAGTGGTGAAATGGTGAAATGTCAGCGTTTTACAAGCACACTGGTGCACCTACTAAAGGGTTTGTAGACTCTGTGCTAATTGGCTAGCTGGTGCTAACAATACCACAGCTAAATGTCAGAGCTATCTCAGCACTTCGCCTCCACTCTGGTCGCATCTCCAAGCTCTGTATACAGTTCACTGACAACAAGTAGCAAAGAGCAGCAAAAAAAGCAGTATAAACAATGGAGCACGTCCACTGGGAAGGTGTGATGTTGGGCTCTAGTGGGAGGTTATGTGTGTGTGTGTGTGTGTGTGTGTGTGTGTGTGTGTGTGTGTGTGTGCACGGGTCGGTGCTCATGCCTGATTATAAGCTCAATCAGGTTTTTACGATGGTCACCCTTTCTTCCAGCTTAGTGGACAACTGATGTCAATTTTGTGCATATAAATCACATAGTTTCATTTTCCCAGCCTCTTTTTCCGTCATCACATACATTTTCTATAATTTATGTGGACAATTTCACACTGAATTGTCCTGATGTCATTAAACTGCACTCATCTGATATCCCCACCTGGTCAAAGCACCACCAATCACCAAGAAATTATGTGTAATTACTATTAATCCAGTTCTCGTTAGACAAAAAAATGCACACATACACACACACACGCACACACACACACTCACATTATGAGTTCATCCTCCCTCTGTAGTTATACCTCCGTTTCGCTCCATTTAGTGGTCCACACTGGACATATTTCCTCAGTCTCTAACCAGCCATGCCACATATTTGCACTGAGTCATGTCACTGAGGCAAAAAGAAACCACCAGTGTCAAGTACACTTCTTCTATAATGGATATGCACCATATATATGGAAGCAGTGCATAACAGTGGGAAAAACATCAATCAAACTTACAGGATGGTTTGTATGAGAATTTAATGTATCTGCACAGATTCAAAATTAGACGATAATGTGTGTCAAGCAAACAATGAAATGCTGCTTAATTATGAGTCATAAATCAATTTCTTTAATGAATCAAGGCTGAAAACGAGGACAGGGTTTTATATTACTCATGATATAGATTAACAGATGAGACCCAATAACAGCAACATCTGCAATAACTGGCCAAAGCAATCATTGTGATTTTTGCGGCTGTAGTTTGTGGTGTAGTACTTTTGTATTGCTTTTGTACTAAGTTACATTGTGCAGATATTATTATTGTTAAAGTTCCTCTATCCTGCAAATACATATTTAAGACGCCTGTTGTGTTGAGCTGAGGCTCCAAGCCCTGTTTTCTCAAAACAAGTGACAGGTCATTTCTCTAGTTTGCAGTGCAGCTTTTCTTGCAACATTTTCTTGAAACTTGTGGACTGATAAGTGTTACTTGTTTCAAGAAGTGTCAGAGCAACTGAGGACACCAAGGCCATGTCCTCAGTATTTTCTTTGTGTAGGTGGCAAATACTGATATCAATTTTTAGGAGTTCCGATATCTGTTATCCAATATCTGATATCCAATAACAATATATAGACTGTCAGTCATTTAAAACAAAAACATGAACACATTACATGAACAGTCTTGATACGGATCCCTTTGATTTTCTTTTTGTAACCATGATACTTATTGAGCGGGACATTTTAGAGTTGAATAATCAACTTGTCAAAGCTCTCTGGTGGACAAACTATGTAAAGGTGACCTCAAACCTAGCTTGGTATTTCTGTACTGAATAAATGTTATTTATCGACCAACATCTACACCAATACTGATATATCTGTAATAAGCTAATGTAAGCAGGTTCTACTCTGTCTATTATTAACTACATCGACGACTGGCTCATTCTGGCCCAGTCTCGAGAGTTAGCGGTTCGCCACCTTCAGCGTTTGGGGCTGCGGCTCAATGCGAAGAAGAGCTTGCTGACGCCCGCCCAATGGACTACGTTCCTAGGGGTGATGTGGGACTCAACGACTATGCGGGCCCCATGACAGCAGCGTCTAGTATAATACCTTCTGGCCTGCTGCACATGAGAGCCCTGCAGTGGTGGTTAAAATCCAAGGGATTCTCCCCGAGGGGAAATCCGCTCCATCTGATACGGGTTACGAGCAGGTGCCTTCGTTCCCTGTCAGTATGGAGGAAACCTTGGTTCCCGGGGCGCGGTCATGAACGGCCGCTTTGCGAGAGGTTCCTGGTAGGAGCATCATTTCTCTTGGCACATAAATTGCCTGGAAATGTTGGCGGTTTTCAGAGCTCTGAGGAGTTTCTGCCCGCCCTCCGCTGTCACCACGTCCTTGTCAGGACCGACAATACGGCAGTGGTGGCCTATTTGAATCACCAGGGGGGTCTGTGCTCGCGTCCATTATGCAAGCTGGCACATCAGATCCTCCTGTCGTCCCAGCAGAGACTGTTGTCTCTCAGAGCGATGTATATCCCTGGGACCCAGAATCAGGGAGCAGACCTGCTGTTGAGACAGGGGCTGAGGCCCGGGGAATGCAGACTCCACCCCGAGGTGGTGGAGTTATTGTGCGAAAGGTTTGGTCCCACAGACGTGGACCTGTTTTGCGTCTCGAGAGATTACGCACTGTCCGCTGTGGTTCTGTGGTGCCATGGTGCAGACGTGGCCAAGGCTGTGTCTGTATGCTTTTCCCCCAGTTGCTCTGCTCCCGGAGGTTCTGGAGCGGGTCCGTCAGGACGATGTCAGCCTACTATTAGTAGCCCCGTTTTGGCCGGCCCGGGTGTGGTTCTCGGACATAATATCGCTCTTGGAGGGCCCGCCCTGACAGGTCCCCTGAGGAGAGACCTGCTGTCCCAGGCGGGAGGCCGGGTCTTTCACCCACGCCCCGCCCTGTGGCAGCTGTGGGTCTGGCCCCTGAGGGGGCGCAGTTCCTGGAGGCGGGCCTGACGGCAGAAGCGGTCGAGTCACTTCTCAGCTCCAGAGCCCCGTCCACGAGAAGGATGTACGGCCTGATGTGTAATGTGTTTGCCACCTGGTGTAGAGAACGGGTGGTGGACCCAGTTACCTGCCCGGTGACTATGGTACTGGAGTTCCTCCAGTACAGTTTCTCTGCTGGCCTTTCCTCGTCCACACTCAAGGTGTATGTGGCTGCCATTGCAGCGTTCCACGCCCCTCTGAAGGATAGGCCTCTGGGGAGGCTTCCACTGGTCATGCGCTTCCTCCGTGGAGCCCGGAGGATGAGACCCGTGACTCGTTCCAGGGTTCCCACTTGGGACCTGGCAGTGGTTCTCGAAGCGCTGGCTGAGGCCCCCTTCCAACCCCTGGAGTCGGCTGAGGCCAAGCACCTGACCCTTAAGATGGCCTTTCTCCCTGCTATCACCTCTCTGAGGAGGGTGGGGGATCTCCAGGCACTTTCGGTTTCTCCTCGATGCGTGGTGTTTACCCCGAGGAGGGTCAGAGCCATCCTGCACCCCTGTCTGGGCTATGTCCCTAAGGTTCTGTCCAGTTTGGCAGGGTCCACGGTGCTGCAGACGTTTCATCCCCCACCTCATGTGATGGCGGAGGATGGGAGACTTCATCTGCTCTGGCCTGTCAGAGCGCTGAGTATTTACACTCTGAGGTCTTCCCGGTGGAGGCTCCCCGCTTCCAAACACACGATCAGCAACTGGACCGTTCAGACTATTCCCTGGCCTATCAGGTGTGCGGGTTACCTTCACCTATGGCCGTAAGGGCGCACTCTACTCGAGGCATGGCGGCCTCTAGGGCCCTCCTCGCAGGGGCTTTGCTCCAGGATTTGTGTGAGGCAGCTGGCTCCTTACACTTTCATCGGTTTTACAGTCTGGACCTTCCTTCTGCACCCGGCACCCGTGCCCTCTCCCGTCGTGCCTACGGGTTACTGCACGCTGGGGGGCAGGCGGAGGCTTCGCCGTGGCATAGTGGGTATTCTCGTTCCCATAGTGTCGTCACCGACGCAGTTCTAGTTCCCTCGAAGGGGAAAGTTTAGGGTTACGTATGTAACCCTTGTTCCCCGAGAAGGGGAACGAGACACTGCGTCGGTCCGCCACACCTCGCCCCGCCTGGAGTGCCTTACTTCATAGCAAAGAGCTAATGTGTCCGGTGTGCCGGGTGCTTATATACGCCTCCAGTTATGCCGTCACACGCTACCGTTCTAGCAACGCAATAGGATTGGAGTAGTTTCATTCATGATTTCAGCCCTGCCACGCCCAGAGGCTTTCCCATAGTGTCGTCACCGACGCAGTGTCTCGTTCCCCTTCTCGGGGAACAAGGGTTACATATGTAACCCGAGACATTACTGGAGAACAGAGAACCTATATTAATGAATCATTAGGTAATGATATGTTCCTGAGTTCTGGTCCCTTTTTGTGTAACCAGGGAAGTTATTATTTGAAGAACTTTAACACCTCTGCTCACCTGGCAACTTGTTGTGTTAAATGGGTCAAAAACATTGAAAGTCATATTTTATACTACTGTAAATATTCGGCTGGAGGTGAATAGTAGGTGTGGTGTTAATGTGTCTGTTTTTTTAAATCTCCCGACTAAGGCACTGCTTGTTAAGTTGGATCCTGTGTAACCGGAGATTTACCAAAGGAGTTTATGCTCTGGTGTTTTCTGTCCAAAATGAATGCATTTGGAACAAGGCCTGGGAACTACAAAGGCTGCATCCGAAACAAACCATTAAAATATCGTTTCAATGAAATGTTGGAATTCACAGATTTTTTTTTGGTGTAATTAAGCCTCATTCTCTGGAAGAGAGTCAGTGAAACGTTTCTCTGTATGGGTTGAAAGCACTGAAATCCTCACACAGACAGTAGGAACTCACAGAGTGCAGGGGTCAGGTAATTTCTGTCTCTCGGAGAGCCAGGAACAAACACGAAAGGAAGAATCCTCCTGTTTACCGGTTTCATGCAACTAAAGGAACAGTTTCAATGAATCAAGGCAGGGAACAAAGGACTTGATTATGAAGTGATGTAACATTAGCTAAGTGCAGGCTCTGTGTGTGTGTGTGTGTTGATGGCAGATACTTTCATGGCTGCTGTGACTGAGAGTGACATTTTCCAGCAAGGAAAATGTATCAGTCTAATTGCCACTCTGTTTGAAATGCATCATCTGTGGACAGACAATGGAACAGCGTGGCAGTCGGGGGCTCTTTGGTGAGTGTGTGAGAGTGTGTGTGTGTGTGTGTGCAATGGAGAGTGTGTGGCACATTTACGTGTGAAGAGTCTGTGTGTGTAATATAGCAAATTATTTGTGCGGAAGTGTCCGGTTGCGTCGCACGTGATGCAAACTACCAAGGTTACGCCTTTGTGAGCAGTGTGACAAAAACTCATTACACAACGCTGTTTCACTCTGTTATGTAAATAATTGCTCTAGACACATAATATTACTGAAGGTTGTGGCATTCAGAGGAAAAACAAACACAATCTTCTCGTTTTTACACAACACTCCCATGTCTGTTTTTCTCCACCGCTCTCACTTCTCTTTCTCTCTTTCTGAGGCATGCGCCAGTACTTGGGCCTCTGAATCGCTCTGTCAGCTTTTCTCGTGAAAAAGCACTTTTCATCTCTTATTTGTTTGTGGGTTGTTTTTTTCTTCCTGACTTTAAAAGTTGCTGTCCCAGAAGAAGAAGGAGGAGGAGGAGGAGGGGATACCTAACAGGACCAGAGACTGGCCTGTTCTGAGTTGTGCTACGCTGTGCTCTGCAGCCTACCTACACACATTTTGCCTGCAGTCGCTATTTAAGGAGAGAAATGCTATTAATATCTTTCTACTGTTTCCACCTTTCTCCTCTCCCTCCCTTCTCTTTCCCTGCTCACGACACTCTCACTCCTCCGTCTCACTCTCCGCTAACTCGCCTCTTTCCTCCCTTTACCCCTTTTCCGGAGAGGGCTCAATAGTTCCTCTCTTTCTTGTTTGTTAGCGCCTAGCTCCTGTTAGCACTGTGTAGGGAGCGCTTAGAGGTGTGTGTATGAGTAGCACTTTTGCAAACACAGTAAAGTGCTACATATCCAAGGTGACATTTGACATAGGTTCATGTACATGTCTGTCAGCCTTGAATGTAAATAAATCCCATGTTTTAATCAAGCTTTTTTTGGTATGTTTGTTTAAGCCGGTCTATATGTTTACCTGTGTGTGTCCTTGAGGAAGGTGTCACAGCAAGTGTGTGTTCAGTAATTGGACTGTGTGCGTGTTCTGTTTTTGTTTGCGACGTGTTTGTGCACCTGCTGCGTGTGCACAGGTCAGTTCCTGAAAGCTGCTGTCAGAGACTCATCGATCAGGACTGGCGCCACACATACACGTGCACCTATACATACATGTACAGGTACAGGTACAGGTATGACATGGTGACATAGTGACATGACTCCAGGACCCACTTTCACGTTACATGCAACTTCATCTCTCACCTGCTCTTTCCCAACCACTCCCATTTCTCTTTTTTAATCTTTTCACAGCATTGTTCCAGGTCCCTCTTCCTTTCTCTCTAAATCGTATACCATCTGTCTTCAAGTCTTTCTACCTCAGTTTCATCTGTTTCTCTGCACCTTCCCTCTCAGTCTTCTTCATCGCCCTCCTCTCCCTCCGCCTCCTCTGTTGTGTGTAACTGATAGCTGCTTTATCATCCAGTGTTGATTGAATCAAAAGAGCATTCTCCCACAGTTCAGACATGCCAACTGGCTTGGTGCAGAGAGTGCTACCCTCATACACACATACAGAAACACACACACACACACACACACACACACACACACACACACACACACACACACACACACACAGTGTAATACAGCAACACACAAAGTCATATATGTTAGCACTGGTGATACCTATTTATCTTTTAAATACTTTCACAGTCCGGTCAAAGTAATGTGAGATCTGCCTTCTTCACTTGTGCATGTTTACAGGAAAGCAGCAGTAAAAGCTTCCATTAAAAGCAATCTGCTTGCCGTGTAGGCTGTACATTTATTAGTTGTCTGCCCCACCAGCAGCCCAGTAGCCCTCTGGAGCTTTACAGGCCGTGAGCCAAATTGTATGCACTTTATACATACAGAGGCTTACAGTGTGTAACAGTGATCGGTTAGAGTTTCAGAGGGAAGATACTGTACCTGGGATGTGAATGAATGACAATCTTATAGATGAACATGCAAGGAGTTATGTAGACTCTTTCTTTCTTTCTTTCTTTATTTCTTTGTCTCCCTATGCTTGCATTTCTCTTGATCATCCACAGTGGCCATGAGACAAATTACACTTGGCTGGCTTTTGGAGAAAAGTCAGATATTCTGTGTTTATAGCAGAGCATGCATTATTCTTTCTAAAAGTTCTGAAGCAATTACTAATGCAGTAAACCTCCTGAGTGGCTGACTTTCATAAATAATTGTATTCATTACATTATGGCAGCCTTTTTGATTCGCTGCGTGACATGTGGCGCCTATATACATTAACATAACCATTTATAATGCGTGTAATGAGTCCAGCTTTCACTTCGCCTTATGCTCCCTTCACCTCCTTGAGTTGGGTCACATGTCCAGGCTAGTTGTAGTGGAGGAGACACAATACTGTGTTCAAGTATTCAGAGTGGACATCGTGATCTTTACCTCTAAACAGATATTTAATTATTTATTTTATTGTCTTGGCCATGAGAGCAATGTTTATTATGGTATTTACTTTCTCTCCTATCTACATCCTTTCCAGATGTCTATATTGAAATCTTTCAATATGAAGATATTTTGTTGAGGCACTCAGGGCTGAGCAGATTCTTTTTCCCGATGTCCCCCTGAGAATCCCTGCTGATTTGGTGAAAGGAGGGAGGGAAGGTGGTACTGGGGTGGATGAAAGTGTGCCCTCAGCAGAAATGTGACTCCCTCTCAACATGCATCACGCGTGGCCTGTCTCCTCATCTGTTTCATTTTTTATGTATAAATTTATTAATGTGTTTGTTTATTGTATTGTTTATTTTTTAATTTATTCATTGGGCGTCATTGGCGTCGTCTTGGCGGGCGTTCCCAGGTCCCATAACTCCATCCAGTCTGTGGAACTGTAGCTAAACACTATTAAAGATGAGGTGATCAAAGAGGACAACATTTGTGGATTTCCATTCTCTGGTGATATTCTATATATTACTTATAGTCTTACTGTCAACGAATCCTATGAAATAACCCTGATTTAGCTTATCCCTCTGTGCCATAGACCTCCCTTCGGCTGTCATTTTTTGGTCATAAACCAAAGAATTGGACAAAAAATATTTTGACCTGATGGTGGGTCAAATAAAGTCAGGTGAAGTTATTATAATTCATCCTGATGGAGACATGAACGTGTGGAGCAATATACTGAATAGCTGTTGAAACCTTTCACTCAAACCTCATGTGGCACTAAAGGAAAGTCATATGGTCACCAAAGTCAGAAGGTTTCACCCTCCGGGGACCGCGAATGTCGGTACACATTGTCATGGCTATCCATTCAGTAGTTGATATATTTCAGTCTGGACCAAAGTGGTAGAACGACCAATAGTCTGACGTTGCCATCTGTAAAGCCACAGGACACAACACAGGACACTGAAATTTACTTGTTTGGAGGACTTCATCGTAGACGGTTTAAGTGGTATTTTGCATCCATATGTGAGTTTGGCAGATGCTGTGATTGGAGGTCTACCTGTGGCTTGTGGTCTGAATGCGATGAGGTTTGCGGGGTTTGTTACACGACACCCAGCAGGATTGTAGATTGTGATTACGCACACTGGCTGCATAAACATATGGTGAGCTGTTTTGGCAGTAACTCATTGTGGTGTTTTGGAGTTCCTGTATATAAGGGATAGAATAATATTTAGGTAAATGCAGAGTTTCTTTCATAACTTATTTCTACGGGAATGTGGCGTCTGCATTTTGTAAAAGCCAAACTGTTGATCAGACTATCTGTGCCGTAACTTGTTTCCTGTCATAAAGCACAACTCAATGAAAGAATCCACCTGAGATGCTGTCCCAACTATCTCCTCCTTATGGAAATACAAACAGTGCTTTGTGTTAATTGAGGGGAAAAAGACAGACAGTTTAGTCAGCACATTATACAGTTGATGAATGACCAAAATGCATTGTTTGCAGAGAGTCATCTGGGTGCGTTTTTTCAAGCCAACTCCGCCAGGCTGAAGCAGAAACTCTCCTCTGTGCATGCATCACTGGGCTGAGAAATATACAGTAGTAATTTGGGGGTGTCTGTTTATTCGTGGTGTCCGGTGTCTTTCTAGCTGTCTAAGATCTACTTTGTCTTTCGTAGTGTCTCACCATCTGGAAACTGCGCCTGGGCAGGCAGACGAAACAAAAACAGTCGAAGAAGTTGCTCATTCACTGACTCCTCTCACATGTGATGACAAAACACTGTTTTTGTATGCAGCGTAAGCTGCTTTTCTGCCTTTTCAGACTGACTGTATGAATCACCGCTGGTCTTAATAAGTTACATAATCCTCCACAAGAGTGGTACTCATCCTTTTTGTCTGATGTAATCTCTATTGGATGGAAGTACACTCTCATCAACACCCATCATGTTATAATGTGTTCATTTCAGTTGGTTTTAAAGTGAACGTTAAGTAACACTATAGAAAGCTGATATTGTTACAATAATATTTGTTTACACATAATTGAATTGTCAATTGGATTTGCTTTGCATTCCTTGTACCACTTGAAGTATAGCAGAAGCTAACTATTTCACCTGTTTTTCCATTACTTTTAGTTATGTCAGTATTTCAGCCATTTATCAGTTATTTTTAGCTATTTCAACATTTTATCTATTACTTTGAGCTATTTCAATATTTTATCCATTACTTTAGCTAACTATTTCAACCGTTTATCAATTGATTTTTTTATTCTCTCTTAGTTAACTATTCAAACCACTTTCACCATTATTTCTATCTATCTATTTTGACTTCTCTGCTAGCTTGCTAACTAACTAGTTTTCAAGCACTATTAGTGGCAACATGTGGCTTTAAGGTCGGTGGGAGGTGTGTACTGTGCAGTTAGCCTATTGTAGCTGGTAGATTAGTGGTCATTGTGGTTATGTAATAAATTTACACAAGCTCAGTATTACACTAGTTTGGCTGGTTCCATTTAGTTGGTTATTTTTCTCCTAAACACAAACAAATCATAATTTCTGTTTTTTCTGGTTACTTGAGCTTCTCCACAATCTTTCCACGTACCCCCTGGTAATACAGAAGGACCGACCGTGTGGTACCTTTCTGGGTAGTATCACACAGGTCACATTAGACTCATTTGCAGAACTAAAGTAAGCCAAAGGTCACAGCCTGTGACTCTCTACAGCAATAAGGTAATATCCTAGGCAGCCCATGGCCAGAAGACACTTTCTCTGTCTGAAGAGAGTGACAGACTGGCACCTCTTTAGATG
Source organism: Micropterus salmoides (assembly GCF_014851395.1). Classification (NCBI taxonomy): domain Eukaryota; kingdom Metazoa; phylum Chordata; class Actinopteri; order Centrarchiformes; family Centrarchidae; genus Micropterus; species Micropterus salmoides. Next base: position 19,185,993 of record NW_024040817.1, on the reverse strand, counting down.
GTATTTCATGTGAACTTTTTATTACAACGTGACTTAGGTAAGCATTAGAGTTCAACATACAATAGCATGGTTTCACATACAGTGGGTACGGAAAGTATTCAGACCCCTTTAAATTTTTCACTCTTTGTTTCATTGCAGCCATTTTCCAAAAATCAAAAAAGTTCATTTTATTTCTCAGTAATGTACACTCAGCACCCCATCTTGACTGAAAAAAACAGAAATGTAGAAATTTTTGCAAATTTATTAAAAAAGAAAAACTGAAATATCACATGGTCAGAAGTATTCAGACCCTTTGCCGTGACACTCATATTTAACTCAGGTGCTGTCTATTTCTTCTGATCATCCTTGAGATGGTTCTACACCTTCATTTGAGTCCAGCTGTGTTTGATTATACTGATTGGACTTGATTAGGAAAGCCACACACCTGTCTATATAAGACCTTACAGCTCACAGTGCATGTCAGAGCAAATGAGAATCATGAGGTCAAAGGAACTGCCTGAAGAGCTCAGAGACAGAATTGTGGCAAGGCACAGATCTGGCCAAGGTTACAAAAAAATTTCTGCTGCACTTAAGGTTCCTAAGAGCACAGTGGCCTCCATAATCCTCAAATGGAAGACGTTTGGGACGACCAGAACCCTTCCTAGAGCTGGCCGTCCGGCCAAACTGAGCTATCGGGGGAGAAGAGCCTTGGTGAGAGAGGTAAAGAAGAACCCAAAGGTCACTGTGGCTGAGCTCCAGAGATGCAGTCGGGAGATGGGAGAAAGTTGTAGTAAGTCAACCATCACTGCAGCAATCCACCAGTCGGGGCTTTATGGCAGAGTGGCCCGACGGAAGCCTCTCCTCAGTGCAAGACACATGAAAGCCCGCATGGAGTTTGCTAAAAAACACCTGAAGGACTCCAAGATGGTGATAAATAAGATCCTCTGGTCTGATGAGACCAAGATAGAACTTTTTGGCCTTAATTCTAAGCGGTATGTGTGGAGAAAACCAGGCACTGCTCATCACCTGTCCAATACAGTCTCAACAGTGAAGCATGGTGGTGGCAGCATCATGCTGTGGGGGTTTTTTCAGCTGCAGGGACAGGACGACTGGTTGCAATCGAGGGAAAGATGAATGCGGCCAAGTACAGGGATATCCTGGACGAAAACCTTTTCCAGAGTGCTCTGGACCTCAGACTGGGCCGAAGGTTTACCTTCCAACAAGACAATGACCCTAAGCACACCGCTAAAATAACGAAGGAGTGGCTTCACAACAACTCCGTGGCTATTCTTGAATGACCCAGCCAGAGCCCTGACTTAAACCCAAGTGAGCATCTCTGGAGAGACCTGAAAATGGCTGTCCACCAACGTTTACCATCCAACCTGACAGAACTGGAGAGGATCTGTAAGGAGGAATGGCAGAGGATACCCAAATCCAGATGTGAAAAACTTGTTGCATCTTTCCCAAAACAACTCATGGCTGTATTAGATCAAAAGGGTGCTTCTACTAAATACTGAGCAAAGGGTCTGAATACTTATGACCATGTGATATTTCAGTTTTTCTTTTTAATAAATTTGCAAAAATTTCTACATTTCTGTTTTTTTCTGTCAAGATGGGTTGCTGAGTGTACATTACTGAGAAATAAAATGAACTTTTTTGATTTTTGGAAAATGGCTGCAATGAAACAAAGAGTGAAAAATTTAAAGGGGTCTGAATACTTTCCGTACCCACTGTATTTGGGTCAGTAAAGAATAGTCTTATATGGGATACATGGTGGACTCCATAGGGCCAGTAAAAAACAATAAGTACTGTGACCAAGAGAAGACATTCAGATTTGGATTTTTTCGACTACATTGTCTTATCACTTGATACTGCTGTTGCCATTCTCCTTTGCCGAGCTACTGTAAATAAAGTGGGACACACCGGTTGTGAATCATCAGGGTGCAGGACAAAATCTACGACATCTCTTCCTGTTGCCTGATCTGATGTAAGGCGAAAGTTTTAGTCTGAGAAGAAATGGGTCACTCTTATGGTTTCCTCTTCTGATAAATGGCTGATGAATGTTTTATATTATCTGTGGATTGCAAGTTTCTCTTCTTCTTTTTTTTATGTTCCTTTTAGATGTATTCCTTCATAAATTTGTCTGTGGAATCAATAATTGAGAACATATTTATAATATGCTGTCCAATATTTGTTTTTTACTTTGCAACTTTTGTTGTTTGACTTGCACCCAATTTTTAAAGCAGCTTTTAATGTGAGTGCTCGGTGAGAGACTTGTTGATCGCATTACTAATTGAAGAGAAAGGGCACCATTGTGTGAGACCATGAGAATTGGTTCAGTGTGTCCAACAAGTGTTCTCTAACTTTGGGTGCTGACATCAAGACCAGCTGGACCAGCAGCTGCCACCTGGCTAATCCTGCCTTGCTGTTTGCTATTCACATGGCACAGAGTGCAGGCAGTGTTGTTGTGTGTTCTCACTTCTGTCTCCCTCTCAGCTGTTATGTTTTTTTACCTAGCATGCGGTCGTACAGTAATTCTCAGGTCACAGATATATTGTTATGGTGCTTTGGTTTTTGTCACTGAGCTGCAGTAAAGGTGTCAAACGAGGAGTTTGAGGCCAGCAAACATTTTGGGGTCAGCCGACACTACAGTGTAAAGTATATTTTCCATTAGGCTTCTGACTGCTTCGTCAGCCAGTGTGATGATCATGAAACTAATCTAAACTAAAGCGTACCCTTTTAACTTATGGTACTACTCTGTCATCAAGATTGTGAAGGTCATGAACAGTTGCTCGTTTTATTAATATAAATATTACTTATTAAAACAGTATATTTTCACTTTCATGTTCATATAACAGCATTTGGGGATACAATGCGTCCTTTTTAGTCACAAAAAAGAAATTCCGTAGATACAACCGTAAGTTAAAATATACGAAATACAGATCTGTATCTGCTAGCTGCAGCATTATTAACCATAGGAAATAAAATGTAACGGACATTTAAATCTTTATTATCTCTTTAGATATCTCTTAATCATTATGAGACTGATTAAGTAAAGTTACTGAACCTAACCTGTGATGTTTACAATAATATTATTTTTACTAATTATCCACAGCATTATTCTCCAGCCTGCCCTCCGCAATCTTTAGTTAATTAACCCCTCTTCCCACTTCCAACTTATTACCAGAAGCTCCTGCCAATTGTCATCTTACATGATTCTTACAAAATACACGTGATAACAACCACAAAAAAAACTATAAAAGATAACAGATCATTGACAGATAAGGACAATACAACATGGGCATTATTTCCAAAATGTATCTAAATTTCACATCTGGGGTCTGGTCTTGCTCTAATCCTTTTAATTTTGCTGTCGACAGTTCCTCTGAAACAACATCTAACAATACATTTTCCCACTGGTTAAGTGGGACACGGTGTGGCGGTTGCCACATAAGTGCAAACATATTTCTTTTCAGCAGCACACCATTTAAAACATAAATGTTTTTACTTTGAACTTAATGCATCATCCTAGTGAAGGACATTTTTGAACAGGAAGGAATACTTTGAGAGGTAGTTTGTTATTGGCTCCTAAGTTTTAATCATGAGGGAACTCCCACATCTTTCATTTTTCTTCATGAATATAATAGCTGACTTTGAGAATTGCACTATGAACGAGAAATGTATGTGATAATAGTTTTGGTTAGTTAAAGAGGTGTTAGACAGTGCGATCCTCAGCAGAAGGAAAAAATGATTTGCTCGTCTCTGTCTCATCTTGAACCCGAGTTAATGATGGAGATCGTCTAGTGGAGACTCACTTCTCCAGTGCCGTGGAAGAGACAAAGTGTTTATATTAACGTGAGAGCACCTCGAACACAAGATACCATTCACCATAATTTATGTTGTGCTTTATTCTGAAGTACTTCTCTAACTGAAGTGGCCATTACATCTGTGGGACAGTAATTTTCTGTGCCAGCAGAGCTGCAGGGTTCCAGTCTTCCTTTGAAAGAAGTGCTATAATACCAGTCATTTTACAGTACAATAAATTACTTCAGCACATAGAGAGTCTATCATCCAGTCAGTTTATTTATGCTGGAATGAGATTATTTGAGTTTAAGTTTAACAGCACTCAAATGTAGTTTACATGAAACCATATACAGTAAATGTTCAGATTCACTGTGTTGAATTGAATACCTACTGTATATTTATTACTGTATATTCAATAACATAAAACAACTAAACTTGGTGACATTGTTCTGATTCTTGTGCCACTGATCATACATGGCTTGGCATGCTATGTTCCTATTATGTTATGGATCAACAAATCTTTTCCTGCTTATTTGCAATTTTGTTTTTCTCTCTTGGTTAATCACTCAGAGAGTGAACAAAGCATTTTTAATGAATTTTATTTAGTCCATTTGTTTTTTCTCTGAAGGGATTAATAAAACCCAAAGAGTTTTCTTATTTCTGATGTTTGTTTTCAAATGTGTCTACTGACCTGTGTGTGATTGGTGTTTCAGTTTTCTGCTGGTGTTGAGCTGCTTGGTGTTGTCTGTGTTCTCCACCATCCCAGACCACCAAAAGTTTGCCAACCAAGGTCTTTTCATCCTGGTAGGTCCCCTTCTCTCTCGCTCCTTTGCTGTTGCACACACACACACACACACACACACACACACACACACACACACACACACACACACACACACACACACCATAGACTGTATATAAAAAGGCAGACACATATGACTACTTCAGCTTCCATCCACTTTTATACGCTGTCCTTTTACATAGAGCATCTCACTTACTGCAGTGTATCCGTACGTGTTTGCGTACGTTGTGCACAGACAGCCATGTAAGCAGCTGGGAGGATTCAGGTGTTGTTGACTGTGCAGGAAATCACAGACATGATCCACTAATCCTAATAGCTATCCCATAATCTCCCTTTGCCTCTTGTCGGCTGCTTTAGTGAAAGGTAATGGACACTTGCTTTCTCCTTCTGAACCTGACTTGTCCTCTCTCCATCCCGTCTCTCTTCCCACCTTGCTTATCTTTACGTGTTATTTAATGGTCAGACTTTTGACTTTCACATTCTCTCTCTTCTCTCTTTTGATCCATTACCCGGCCATTAGCAGGCAATTACCCATTAGTGGACTTTACTTACACGAACATTGGCTCTAATGATAGATTGGTTCAGTGCATCTTAAACTGCCCATTCAGTAAAAACCTGAAAGCAAGAAAGACAAAGAGATAGAGGGAAGACTGACAAAGTGGCATGTTAATAGGCTATGACTGTTAATGCTAGAACTTTTATAATCCTTTCATTTCATCTTTCATAAAATATAAAGTTAATCAATTAAGTGTTGAACTTAAAATTCTTGCTTTGTAACATTTCAGCCTTTATTTTACCAGCCTGTTCACCAAATATTATGTTATAACAAAGGTTTAATAGATAGAGGACAGAGCATCGTGTGAAGAATATGCATCAGTTATCAGTGTTTCACACAGATTTAGAAATAATGAGTAGTTGTCCGCAGTGTAGGGGGGTGTGTTCATGTGTTATTGTAAAGGGTGGAAAATTCACTTCCAGACTTAGATGTTCACCACACATGTGCTTTTTAACTTTTATGACATATGTCTAAATAGCTTAAGATCCATAAACACCAGTATGTTGCATGAAATAAAATGAATACCTTGGATGTTTTGTTAAGGGGACACTTTTGACATGCATAATTTTATGCAAAAACTATGAGATGACAGAATGTCACACATAACTGAAGGACACTGAACTTTGAAAACATAAAACAATAAATACATAAAAGGTTATTGGTGGGGAATACATTTGTTTGGGTAATCTGTGAAACACTGAGCTTGACTACTGCATGTCACTGACCTTTACTTGTGTGTGGTTTGTAGGAGTTTGTCATGATTGTGGTGTTTGGGTTGGAGTACTTCATCAGGATCTGGGCGGCTGGCTGTTGCTGCAGATACCGTGGATGGCAGGGACGGCTGAGATTTGCCAGGAAGCCCTTCTGTGTCATAGGTTTGTATGTGTGTGTGAAGAGGACACCAACCCGAGTCAAAGTCCTACGTCAAAGTCCTACGTCAAAGTCCTATGTCAAAGTCCTACGTGTGAAAATTTGTTAAATCTTATAACCTCATACAGACTTGTCTTCACCTCTTTTCTCTGTGTTTTTTCTCTGTGGACGTCTTCACCATAGACTTCATAGTATTTGTGGCATCATTGGCAGTGATAGCAGCAGGGACGCAGGGCAACATCTTTGCCACGTCAGCACTGCGCAGCATGCGTTTCCTGCAGATCTTGCGTATGGTTCGTATGGACCGAAGGGGAGGCACCTGGAAACTATTGGGCTCAGTGGTTTACGCTCACAGCAAGGTGGGAATGCTAAATATAGTCCTCTTTTTACACATGCTCAGCTTTATATTTAAGAATAATTCATAGACATCGGTTAGTTGTGCAGACATTGGAAATTAAAAGGATACAAATGCATGGTAGCCATATACGGATTATTAAATGAGCAGGATAGAGGTTGAGTTAGGAAACAACTATTAAAAGGCTGGTGATGATGGTCGTGATGGTTACTAGTCAGATAAATAACTTGAAAACTCTCAGTGTTGAGGCATATGTGGTGAGTCTTCTGATGACCAGTTGTTACTTGATCACATTCACTACCCTAAAAACACCGAACTCCCCTCGAGCTGCTCATTTTTGGCAATTAGTTTGTGCTGACCTAAACACCTGACACCCACCGGTTATCTGCAGAACACAGTGATGATGATGATTAACTGATGCATCAGCTATCTAAACAGAACCGTGCAGCCAAGTCAAAGTTAAAGCCAAATGTGATAATGATGGGAATAATGATGAAAGTGAAATGGTAATGACAGCAGGGACTATGATGGAGAAGATGCTGTTGCTGCTGCTGCTGACAGGTGTGATTGATACATCCTCTCCTGTTTCTCTCTCAGGAGTTGATTACAGCCTGGTACATAGGTTTCCTGGTCCTTATCTTTGCCTCTTTCCTGGTCTACCTGGCAGAGAAAGACATCAACTCAGACTTCAACACCTATGCAGACTCCCTCTGGTGGGGGACTGTGAGTACTACACAATTCACACAGGCACACAGGATCACTGTGGCTGAAGAAATAATATTTTACTTTGTCATCAAAATATTCTCATAGATATAAAACAAGAGGGTAATGGGCAATGCAAACATAAAGAGGTGCATAATAGGCAAAAGACCTTTGGGAAAGTGTTTGTTTTTCAGTTTTGAGATATAAGGTTTATGATGTCCGTTCAGGGGTATTGCCATGCGTCACAGTAGAGTGTTGTTCAGTTCTTGTTGTCAAGCTTTCCAGATTTACTACAAACGTATATATTCAGCAGAATAATATATACCAAAGTAATTACACATAGATATCAGCAGTAACCTAGGATTTTAAGAAACCAGGGAACGCCCAAAGATTGTTTTCTGAGCAGCAGCAAATCCATAAATTGCTTAAACTTCAGATTGATATGAGAATCATGAAGGAGTGACAGGTCAAGGAGTAGGAGTAAAGAATTTTTTTAACGAGATCAGCTAATGCTTATTTAAAGTAACACAATTCCTAAAAAGATTGATGACATGTGGACACTCAAGTTAACAAAGATTCCTATAGAATTAATATGACACAAATGACAGGTGTAAATCAGTGTTCTAGTTTTCTAGGGAGTAGTGTATGTTCTGTGAATAACTTTAACTGGCGTTCTAGGTTTTTAGATATGGAACAGATTTCAAAGTCTGAGAATGTTGGCCTCCACTCAGACAAAGTTTGTTCCCTCAACCCCCGTTTACTTGTTTAGTTTTGCTCATTTCCTGGATGCCTATGGGATCGTGATATGTAATTTGATCCCCCCAGACTACTGTACCTCTGAACTCTCTTTAACCAAATCACACACATTTATGATATTCTATGTGATCTCCTTCTGATAACTAATGTAATATTTTTTTAATACCATTCACTAAACCTGTTGGAGCCCCTAGCTTTTAAAGTAAACACTCCTAAGAGAAAGCAGGTCTTGTGTCTCAGTGCAGTGTGTCAGCCCATTGCAGTTTACATTTTGTTATCATGTTGTGTGTATGAGATCATCTATACTTTTTCACCCCCTCAGATAACTCTAACCACTATTGGCTATGGTGATAAGACCCCTCGCACCTGGCAGGGACGGCTCCTAGCTGCCGGCTTCGCTCTTCTGGGAGTCTCCTTCTTTGCCCTGCCTGCTGTAAGTCTCATATATATTCACATCTATATATTTATATATTTTAAGGTAACAAAGCCTTGAAATAACGTTGTATAAAGAAAAATAAGGTTTGTAGTCACTTCAAGCTATACAGAGAAATTTAACAGATAATTAAAAGTATATTAGAATATGGTAACGTATAACATAAATTAAGTAAAATCAAACAATATACACAGTTATGTATATACATAGGCTACACGTAGTACACCCAGTGCCTATTTTTGAATTTGTGAGCACTAACTAAATTTAGTGGGTCTTCTCTCCCGCTGTTAGTTGCACTCCTGACTTTGATTTGACCTCTGACCCTCAGGGAATTCTGGGCTCGGGCTTTGCTTTGAAGGTTCAGGAGCAGCACCGGCAGAAGCATTTTGAGAAGAGGAGGATGCCTGCTGCCAACCTGATACAGGTAATGGCCACAGTGAAAGGCGTTTAGGCTGTTTAATACATTCACATTCAAGTGCAGAGTCAGGTTAACTCTCACTTTGTGTTTCGGTGTTGTGCATTTGTGTCTTTCTTTAGGCTGCGTGGCGTCTCTACTCTACAGATGCTAAGCACTCCTATCTAACAGCTACATGGTACTTCTATGACAGCATGTTGCCTTCATTCAGGTAGGAATTCCCATCAGGCTACGTAGATTCAGCTATCAGAAATCTGTGGTTGTCTTTGGTCATTTGTTTGTAAGAAATGCAGACAGAGATTTGAGAGTTGTGTCACAAAATAGTGAGTTGTGTACAGTATTTAGTTTTATATTTGTGTAGTCCCTGCCCATACATTTGTATTATCATGCTAAAACACAGCACATACTGTATCACAAATGCTACTTTTTGTCCATCAAGAACCCTTTTCAGTTAAGGTCTGTGGTGGTTTAAGCAAAAAGGAATGGTGCTTACTCTCATTTTAAAATGAATAATTTAAATTAAATTTGGGCCCAACCTTTTCAAATGCTTCTGCCACCACTATTCAATTTTGTCCTACGCAGTGGTTTCTTATACTTTGCATTTACGTATTAATTTGACTAATTTGTATTTGCTTAAAAGGAGGGGAGCATGAGAAACACAAATAGAAATGTCATCAAGCCAAAACTTTCATTTTGCAATATCTTAAATTAAAATGCTCACATATCGTTTCTCTCAATAATCCCTCTTCTTTTGAGCATTTGGACCATAAGTTTGGCCTTTTTGTCAGTTGTTCATATTTTGTTATTTTTTTGATCATTTGTCATTTTCTATTTTTGTTGTTGTTTGTTTATTTGTGCACGTGGCGTGTCAGAGAACTGACGCTACTGTTCAGTCACCTCCAGCGACAGCGTAACACCAAGAAGGTTCTCCACAACTCCTACCACACGCTGCTGTCTGGGCTTCGGCCCTACAGCGCCCCCTACCTGTCTGGGGACAGGTACGCACCCCGCTACCTCTCACAGCCTCACAGTGCATCCAGACAGGTGGCCCAATTTCTACCTACACTCATGCTCACACCCACCCACCCACACACACACACACACACACACACACACACAATGACAACAGTACCAACAGGGACCTATAGAAGAAAATCAGGGTTGACTGCTTCTGGCGCTCTGCATGGGTGTGTTGTGTATCTAACAATGTTTCACTAATGCTGATCTGAGACCACTGTGTTGCAGGCCCCCCCTTCTTCTCTGCATCTTTGTCTGCTTAGCTCATACTCTAGCTCATCTCCACTGCCTCCTGCTGTTCACTTACTGGTTGCCTCTTCCTGTCTTCCTCTTTCTTTCCCTTTATTTCCATCGTATCTTTTCCATGCCACCCATCCTCCATCCTTCATCCGTTCTCAGGAAGGCAGAAGTTCCATGCAGGTTTGTTCTTCAAGTCAAGAGCTGTGCTTGTTCATTAGAGGGTATTCACAGTTAGAACGGATTTGTTGTATTCGATTCAACATAAACCTTAAACAAATGGCAGGGCAATAAAGGGACTCATGGTATTGCATGCATTAGATGACAGAAGCACATTAGTGAATGAATTACTGGATAATTCAAGTTTTGCTGGTAGAAATGTCTTCGATTTGAGGAGCTGCTGTCACACCATGATGTTTAAGGGCTGTCTTGATGAATATACTCAGGTGAAACATTACCTACTACCTTTGCATGATCCTTCAAACCGACCTCCTCACTTCTCACTGAGTGCGTCTCTATAATCCAAAACTGCCTCTCAGAAGTATGTTTTCCAGCTTTCCAGGTAAGGCAACAAGATCAGGAAAGGAAAGGGCTATTTGGACTATTGAGATGTCACACCTCACCCTCCCCCGCCGTCTCAACCTCTCTCCATGGTTTTTCACGGGTTCACCATGTACCCAGGTTGTGTCCCAGAACTTCTCGTCCTCCCTCACCCCACCCGTCCCTTCTTCCACTCCTCTCTTCCCCTCACCCTCTCTCCCTCTGCCTTGTGTGTCTCCTCAGTCAGCTCCTTTCTAAAAAACGGGGTCTCTTCCGGATTCACGCTGGCCGCAAGCAGAGGTATCCATGGCAACAAGCCTGTGCACGGGGCACGCTAGAACGTCATCTGATCAATAACATCACTCCTTCTCCTCGTTTAACTCACACACCTTGCACACCTTGCCTGAAACACTCAAAAATTTGTGAACTGGTGCGGCAGCCTGCTAAATGTTTAAGCATGTTAAAGCATCAAACCATTCACAGCTTGTGAGTTTCATAAAGAAGAATTAGATAAATTAAATACCCTGTCGAAGCAGATATTTGTCTTATTTTCAACCATATCCTGCACCAATTAAATACTTAAACAGGCACTATACTCTGGTCCACAAATGCTTGAGTGAATTCTTCACTGACAAGACATGCTCTTGTTTCCAGCTCAGTCTTATGTGCTTGAGAAACTGGGGCTGATTTTGCTCGTTTGGCTTGGACATCATGATAAGCCATATGTTGAAAACACAACAGTCCTTGATGGTTTATGACAATATGACGAAAATGCTTTTTTAGTTGACATCTAAAATCTTTCATCAGACGTCTCTGATGAAATGAGGAGATAAAATATCCACTCAAAAATAAGTGACAACTTTTCCAAAATTGGAGCTGAAGTCAAAAGAATTGACCTGCTCTTGACTTGTTTTCAATTCAGTTTGCTTGGCTTATTTAAAGCATCTTCTTGGAGAAAAGGTTTAAATGATTCAGCATGCTTTCCTTTTTCCGATTAGTCATAAAACCTTTGTACAAAATCAGTGTGTTTTTAAAAGGTTTTTAAGTGCTAAAATGTTTCTGTTTGCATGCGATATTCTTCCAATGTTTTGGAACGATTCAGTGAAGTTTATGGTCCTGGATGCATCCAAATCATTTACTTCCCTTCCCGACAGCATGCAAAGGCCTTTCACTCTATTTTCCCCATTCTCTTCACTCTACCTGAAGCATTTCAGCTTCCTTGTATGAAATGCTGTTTACACCAACATCCCTTAACTATTTAAATTTTAATTTAAATGGCCGGCCATAACACACGCACAACAAAGAGTATATCATCGTTCCAAAAAAAAAATAGTAAAAGAGTGAACTGGGGCTGGAATTGCTCTGTGGTGCATGATGTTTGCATTTCCTCATGGATCCGTGACAGTATGTAACATGTAAGTGGCTACAGAGAAGCAGTGGTCTCAAGAGCATGCTATCACAGCAGCGTTAGGAGTCAGTCTGTCGGAGAGAATGGCCGCCAAATGGCTTTCCTCCTGTAAATAGATGGCCTCACATACTGGCCTGCCTTGGGTTGTGGTGAGTTGTATAGAGTACTTTGAAGCCAATATTTTGATGCTTATTCACTCCGTTGAAGGGATTAAGGAAGCGTGTCTTTATTCTGATGGTGGGTGGAACATTTTCTGCCGTCCCAGCACTACTGCAAGTCTTGAATCAGGTTTCAGTCTTGATTTCGCTGAATCAGGTGCTATGATAGGCACATTAAAAGAGCAAATCCTCAGGGCAGAATCAGTTTTTAGCAATATTGAGTGGGTCCCTGCGGTCAGTCTGCCGCCGTGATAAGTCAGCTAGTCTGTCCTTGCCTGAGACAAAATGTAAATGTCTGTTTATGTCCCTGTTTTGTCTGTTTGTTGGGGAGTCTCTGTGATGATTGTTACAAAAGTCAGAGGCCATATTTTCTGTGTTAATTCACTATTACTAACAAACTCTTTTCTAACAAACTCAGGCTGCCCTTCTGCTGCTGCCCTAAACTCCCCGGATAACACAGCTTAGCTTTCCATTAAGGTCAAAGGCATGGACATTGTGATGATTGAGAAAAACCCCGTCATGATCCAAAGGGAATACTGTGCGTGCAGATATTTGACTTTTTTATCTTCATTGTCAGCGGTAAAATGGGCTTCCGGGATCGGATCAGGATGAACAATTCCCGATCATCCCAAAACATTCGGAACAAGGCATCGCCGCTGCCCCCGGGCTCCAACGTCCGCCACTCTCCCAGCCAGGAGAATGTCCCTGAAGCCACCAGCCCGGGGAAGGTCCAGAAGAGCTGGAGCTTCAATGACCGCACACGCTTTCGCACCTCCCTTCGCCTCAAACCACGTCCACCCGCTGATGGTAGGCAACTCACACATATCCAAACACTTTTCACTCACACTCAAAAGGATCATTTCTGCATAATAATATATCTTCCTCTGTTTTGGCTCAGTGGAGGGGGTTGGGGAGGACAGCGTGGAAGACAAACCATATTGTGACGTGGCCATGGAGGACGTAATCCCAGCAGTAAAGACACTCATACGGGCTGTCAGGTGAGACCTCCCATCAACAGTACATTAGTCATACCTACAGTAGAGATCGTTTGCTGTACACATATGGTGGTCCTTCTTTAACCCTGTAATGGTCCTACCCAGTAAAAGCAATGGAAAAATAATTTTTAGTTCCTTTGGGCACTAACAATAACTTTTCTTCCCTCAACTGAGCCTCTACCAACATGTCCATCTACAGTAATAAGTATAACAAAAAAACTGAGTTATTGTGCTTAAATTAATCTTTGATAATTCATTATTACCGATACTATAAGTTTCACCCTGGATATACCTCATCAGTGAATTTATTTTCATTGCAAACATCAGGTAAATGATACTGATATAATATTTTTTAATAAATGATCAATGAAATAACATTATTGTATTCACAGTATTTTATTATCAGAAATGTTACATTACTTTAACCATCCTATTTAGCATTTATACGCAGTATATATTAACCTTTAATAAAATCTAACATACTATAATGCAGTAATATAAGTGTTAATTAATGTATATCCTAAGAACTATTACTCCTCCTGTGGTGGATGCAGGTGTATAAATATCAAATGATTAAGTAAACAGTTTACAGTAATAATAGTAATATGTAATATGTCTTCATAGAAGCAGTTGCAATTGCAAGTTATTTACAAATACTATACATTACTAACACTTAAAATGTCTTTTTATTTTTTGTTATTAGCCATTTAATACATGTTTGTAAAGTGTTGCTAAATGCGGAGGTTAAAGTGTTACCTGCTTGGTTAAAACATTGTCTGCATCTTTACCATTACAGCAATGGACATCTTTACCAATTAGTAGAAAATGTTATCACAAAGTCACCAGCCTTTTCTTGGGATTTGGATTCACATGACTATGTCCAATTAGCTCTTTGCAATCGACCTGCATTAAAATCCTCCATAAACAAGCCACAAACCAAGAATGATGGTTCTGCCTCCTGAAAAGGTCTCGTGTATTTTTTTGTACCTAACATACTTAAGTGCTCAAGATGGTGCAATCAGGTTGAGTTAAATATAACACTTTTCAAAATGTGCTCTGCCAAATAATAGAGGGTACCATTAAAGGGTTCAAGTGTATTCAAATATGAATTGGTCAGCTTGTGTTTCCGGGTAACAAGGCTCCGTAAGGTGTAAGGTGGAGCTGCTGTGCCTCTGGTCATTGATAGAATAAGGTCACTTTGGTCAGATTAACAAACTATGCAAGTGTTTTCAACCACAGGCCCCTCTCATGGTATTTACAGGCCGCATTAATGGTGAACGTGCTGCTCCAAAGAAGAAGTAGTAGAAATTTTCACTTAGGAGAGGTAACTGAACCCTCCTGCAGGCAGGGTTAGTTCCCCCCGTATGACCTTGTCACTCAGGAAGCCCTGCTTATTCAGGCAGGTCATGTGCAAGGTGGCGTGATAGGATGGCCTATTGCAGGCACACTCTTTATACACAATTACCATACAGATGGATCACAGTACATTATGACTGTACAGAGGCAAACTATATTGTTGTAAGACAAGGACAATTGTAACAATTAATTAAAAGCATTGCTGATACTCTTTGCTGCCATTGTGTCATCTCTTCCTGTAATCGACTATAAGCTTTGATGTAATGTTAGTAGTAGTAGTATATCAGTGGTGGATGTCCTTGCACAATATATGCGTAGGCACTTTAATTGAATGGTCACGGCCTTCTTCAGCTTACAGTCATGAAGAAAGGCAACAACACTGTACATGTAAACAGTGTGTGTGAAGAAATACTCTGTTGGTTAACCTATACCACAATTATGATAATTAGTAATTAATCATGGTTACGAACAATATCTTGGATGCAAACACATACGTGCACAACCTCCCCCAAGCATGCACATATACACACACACACACACACACACTCACACAGTAACTGTGTAGTTTTTCACTGATGGTAGCAGAAAAAAACTACAATTGCTAGCAAACATCTGGTGTTGGGGCCAGGCTGGTCTCCAGAGAGGCTTGATGAAAGCGGATTATATAGACTCTTTCTGGTCCCTGATGTCAGCGCTGTTCCCTCACAGCATTTCTCATGCTAGCGTGACGCCTTCCGTGTGGTTTCCACATGCACTCAGTGAAGCTCTTGAGAGAAGTGGGAACGTGCCTGGAAATAAAAGGTGTGTTGGGCATCCTGGTGGCCTAGTTGTTAAGATGCATACTACATAATCACACAGTCCTGTTTGGTTTCATACGATGACCGAGTTGTAGTCTTGCTTCTCATGTTTCCTGTCTGTATAATACTATACATAAATGTTTTAAGAGCATACGTTTTCACTAGAGTCCCTAAAAAGCCACACATTTTCTAATTAAGCTCAAATGGTTCGGTGTAACAAACCATATGGCACGTCACGTTAGTGTTTTTTTATAGATATATAATATCTGGCTTAAAGGTTTGAGATATGTAAATACACTATCTAATTAAATCACTGTGAAGGTGGTGGAGGTCTTAGATTACCAGTAGCAGTCATAACCAGTCAGTTGATGGGAATAAGTAAGTAAGTGAGATACATAGAAGGTCGTCAATAATGTAAAAAAACACATATATAAGAAAAACAAACAAAATCAGACTTTTTGCATAATATATATGCGTTGGCTCCCAACTGGGAGTATGTCCTCATCTAACCCCTAAATGAGCTTTACAACCTCACACCTAACCTTAATAGACTTAACTTTTCTTACAGCTCCAGAGGCACATTTTATAATGAATCTTATTTATCATTTAGAGTGTCAAAAAAGAAAGCAATGCTGGCCATCTCTATTATAAATGACCTAGATTAAAACCTCTATTATTTCAAACAAAGAGAGAAAGCCGGACAAAAATGTGAAATGTATGATGAGGAATTTGGCATCTGGTATTAATAATAATTATAAAAGCAGAGTTTACATATAAACATCAGGTTTGGTTTTGATATTGTTTTACAACCCAAACCATCATTGTCACAATCTATCCATATTATGATTAACCTTAGGCAAGTTAACATAGAGTACTTATCTGTCAGCCGTACAGTTCTGATCTGGAAGAAGGTGCTGTCTTTGGCAGCGACTGGGTCGTTGGGTGTTTTGTATCCATGTGGAGTCCTAAGGCTTGCATCCAGAATTTTGTGTCTTGACAGCAGTGCAGGAGCTCTTTTACTTCCTTAAAATGTCTCTGTTTTTCACCTTGGAGGGAGGCAGATCTTGCGGATTTTACCATTGTAGGTTAGTAGACTCTTATTGCAATAATTTAAAATTACATAGTCACCTGGTAGAACCTGTGTTGACTGAAGGTTTCTTCTTTGCTGATGTACAGCAGGTAGATTTTTTTCTGGTCTTGGGATTCAGCATGATATATTATTGTTTGATACTGTTACACCACTGATAGGGTATTATATGATGTTTCCTTGAGTTTGCACTTGACTCAGCACATTACTCTAACCTCAGCTGCTCTCCTGCAGACAATAGAAGAGTGGGAGTTCCTATAGATGCAGGTGCAGGTGTGTAAAAAGCAGGTGCCTCACTGTGTTAACACACACACAAACACACACACATACGCATGCAGCATCTTAGCGAGGTTCATGATTGATGTCTGTGAAACTCAGAATTCTGCAGAAGACCTTAGTGCTGAGACTTCACTTTTGAGAGATACATGTGGTTTATCAGTGCCTGGCTGCCTGAATAAATGTGTACGGTGTTCTGTTTATGTACGGAGGGATAGGTAGAGGGAGCAAGAGGAGAAGAACAACAGAGGACGATGGGAAAACAAATGCCTGATATCTGTGCTCTCTCTACTGTGACTGTCCTCGTGCACAAATCCAATACTGCACAAAACACACCATTTCTGCACGTTTGCAGTCTTGGATGAAGCTCCTACTTTATTAAATAAATGGTTCGAACAAACTTAGTATTTATAACTATTTCATCTTTTGTCATCATCATCATTTTTTGTGGCATTTCAGCTGTTATATTTTTGAACCTGTATAATGTTTACGCAGGGCATTTCTCTGTGAGAATGATTGAATGCACGCACAGTAGCTTGTGTGTTTTGTTCACTTAGCGGGCAGGTAGTCTAATCTGGTGACGAATCAGACTTGCCCCTGCAGTGGCTCACGCTGGTTGGCCCACCTAGTATTCGTGTCAGCATAACAGTCATTTTTAAGTCACAGATTAAACCTTGCCATTGGAGAGTCTCAGGGATCCACCTTCGCTGACTTGCAAAAATATTTGGACTAGCTATGTAAGCATTTTGGGGCACATATGACACTTCCTGTCCCTCCAATAATCGCTGTGTTTTTACATCTCAAGGAAGGTATGATATCTTTCAGTGAGCTGTGCCAGTTGCACTCTACCACTGCCGGTGATGGTTGCACTATAGCTGTAAGTTTTCTGTGCGGAGTGGGGGGCCACACTCAAACCTGGCCATGTATTATGAGAGCTATTTTATCGACATAGAAAGAGAGTCAGCATTTTGAAGAAACCCTTGGAGGATCCATATCAAAAGCCCCCGCTCCCGTTTTCCCAACCTTTTCTTTTACCCACACCTGAGACCCATCCTGGCAAAAACAAATCTGCATCTACCTGCAAAATAAGAAAAGATTGCCTGCAAAAATACCCCAAATGCAGGAGTCATCAAGAAACAGAGTGCTGCGTGAGGGGGAAGTGTGCGCTTACGGCACCAGCTGTAGACCACCGCTCCTCCTCCTCTCGCTCCTCTTCCCCTTACCTCACATCTTCTCTTCTTCTTTGTTGCAGCACAGGTCACTACACAAAGCTGTGCACTGTATGTGGCTGCTGTAAATGCAAGCGCTGCAGACCTCAACAAAGGTTACGGTGGTTATTTCAGAAGCTGACCCCGTCTCAAGTTCAGGTCACACTTGCTCCTGCTTAACCCATGTGTGCGTGGTTGCGCTAGTGTGTACATACATCTGACCATGAGTGTGTGTAGGTGTATGCATTTGTGGCATTATAATTTTGTTTTTGTGTGTAAGGTTGTGTTGCATAGTGTGTGTGTGTGTGACATCTCAGAACAGCTGAGTGTTTCTGATCTTCCGCTTCTCAGACCTTTGATGTGATTTCTTTTCTTCCTCCTGTGAAGGCAAATGGGAGTATTATAGTGGATTTAGTCGTCTGCTTGTGTGAGATAGGATTCCCTCATAAAAAAATAAATCTCTCCCCGCTCACTCTCCCTCGCTCTCTCCCACTGCTTTGTCTCTCCCAGCTTGACTTTGTAGCGCAATCCATCACAGGGTGAAATGACAGCTTGAGTGTGTATATTTTGTCTCGCTTACATTTGATGTTTCTGGACCTTCTGTGGGCTAACATCTTGGAGCTGCCTGTCATAAGGAGTTGAATGAACCACCCAAAACAGAAAGCCAGGCGCGTGCACACACACACACACACACACACACATGCTTAAACTTTCCTCCACTCCCTTCCCACCATCTCTTGCACATCCTCTACTCCCTCCAACTTGACATCCTACGGGACTGATAACAGAGGATGTTGTCACTGATGGGTTCTCTGTGTGCAGAAGTGCTGGGTCAACATTCCTTGGTGTGATTCCACCACATTGGGATGTGGTTGGTGATGATGAGCTGTGTGCACTGGGAGTGGGAGCAGCTGTACTCCACCAGTTGCACCAACATGGCTGTCACACTGACAAAAGGGGAGAAACAGGGGAAAGCTCTATAGAGGTGTGTGTGTGTTACCCATTACTATCTGCAGATTGTTGCTAATTGCTGAAACAGCAAGTACTGATAAGCAAAAGCAAAGTCTCTGTGAGATGTTGTCATCATCACAATATATCCGCTTGGCTTAGTCGGGGGGGCTTACTCTGCTCTCTTTATGAGGCTGTTTATGAATGATAAGGTCACACTGACTGTAATTAATCTTGTTATTCTCAAGGTCTCCCGCATAGTTTGATAGCTGTCCTGCCCCTGCATTTTTCCAAAGGTTTACTGTATGTCCATATGTGTGGATGTGCGGTGTAAGTCTCTTTAAAGGTGCTCAGAGGAGTGATAACAGTGAGTCCGGTGTGTTTGTGTAGGATCTTGAAGTTCCTTGTGGCCAAGAGGAAGTTTAAGGAGACGCTGCGTCCATATGATGTGAAGGACGTCATAGAGCAGTACTCTGCTGGACACCTGGATATGCTGGGTCGTATCAAGAGCCTACAGATGCGGTAGGTTTCATGCATGTAACCACTACTGCTCTGTTGCTTGAAAATTGCATTGTTGAACAATACAGTACTTCTAAACAATTTGTACCAATGAAAAGTGCAATGTGTAACATAAACCAAAAAGTAGTACTAATAGTAGTCGACTGGTTTATTAGAAGTAAAAAGAGAAATTTGGACAAATGGAGGCTTACACGTATTATTTAGCATAAGAGCTGACAGAGCGTGCCGGCTACCTTGTGCTTCTCCTGCGCCCTTGGAAAAGGAAGGGTGACGGTTATGGTGCATTAACGTGGTATCGCAATAATCTAAATATTTTTTTCCTCCTTAAATCCTTAATTGCAAAAAAGAGAAATAAAGTGTATATGGGACATAAAGAAGTATACAGAACTTTGAATTGTGCAAAATCGCGTATTGCATATACATATTTTGCAAACTTGTAATATGGTTATAACGGTTAGTTTGCTGTCCATGTAGAGCGAACTAGTTGTCTGCGGGTTGTTTATGCTCTAATAATGCTAATCCAACACATCTTTGTAGCAGCGTCCATGTTGATTCCAAATTCTGACTTAAGAGCACATGAACACACACTGAAGTCGGAAGAATGACTTCACAACTCGGGAAATGGGACCATCCAAAGAGCATGTGAATGCACCGTGAGCCACTGGTTGCAATTCGCAACGCTCACCACTAGATGCCACTAAAACTTACACACTGAACCTTTAAAACATTCAAAATATGAACTAACAGGTGTTAGAAGTGACTGAAAAAGTATCTGTTCTGTCATGTCACAGTGTATTGTGTTGCAGAGATATCTACTGAAGTTAGCTAACCAGCTACCCCGACCTGTCCTGTCTCATAATACACTTTGTACCTCAAGAAGTGATTGTCCGTTAGTATAGCTCAGGCCTCTCCCCTGCAGTTTCAGCTGGGAGATGAAACACAAGACAAAATGTCAAGAAATGAAATATTCTTACAGCTATTTTCTTTTTCTTTCACCAAACTAATCATCACTGCCATGTTAATTCATTATAAAAAGAATCAATAAAAATAAATTTATATTCCTCTAGGTCTTCATCATATTTATTGTAATCTGTTGTTTTTGTGTAAAAGGGTGGACCAGATAATTGGGCGAGGAGCCGTCCAGCCTGATAAGAAGGCGCGCCCTGAAAAGGGAGAGAAGACGCCGCCAGAACTGGACCCACTGGATGAGCTAAGCATGATGGGTCGTGTAGTCAAAGTGGAGAAACAGGTAACAGAGGAAGAGTTTGATTTATATAGCACATGCGTAACTGTTCTCAGTTTAGACAACAAAACCTCAATAGATTGCTTTCATTACTCTGATTGATCTAAAAAAAAAAAAAGCTGCCATTAACTCAGTGGGTTGTCTTTCTTTACTATAGCTCCAAAGAGGATTTGACAGCTAATGACTAAGAATGCTAAGAAATGATGGGGTTTCAAGGTTAATTGATACCCATTTAGTTTAGAGCATGGAAAGAAACCTCCATGAACACGTTTCATCTCATTAGAAAGATAGATGAAAAGAGTGCCAAAGGAGTTTGACACATTCCAGTCAATGTATTTGTTTGTTCAGGTACAGTCTATAGAGAACAAGCTGGACCTTCTGCTCAACTTCTACTCCCAGTGCCTAAAGAAAGGCTCCTCCCACTTCACCCTGTCCTCCCTCCTGGACCCGGACCTGACATCTGACTACCACAGCCCCACGGACCAAAGAGACCTCTTCCCCTCCGCCAACACGCTCAACATCTCCCAGTCTGACAGCGGCAACCTGGAATGACAGTGAGCTGAGCAGTCTTGGGGCTGTTCGAACACAGACACAAACCTTTTACAGTACGTCTTCCTACAGCCAAGTCCTCACTTGAAGTCGCCCAACCTCAATGTCTCTCTCTTCACTTCATTTCATATCTGTCTGGGATAATTTTTTTACCCCTCCATCTGTAATCTGCACCCTCACCTCTTTGTTCCTCTTTTTTCAAGCGATTGTGTTTCCAGAGCTCATACAGACAGAGGCCACCAGATGGCTCCACCTGACAAGGAGCCTCAGCCAAAGCTGCTCACCGCACACGCCTCTCAACCCACTAGATGCGGATGGAGATGAAGCGAGGACACTTGAACAACTATGACTTGACTACTGAACCACTTTCACCCGCTCACCTCATGCTATCTTTGCCTACGTTACAGCTCCAACTGTGGATAATCTTGTGACTTTAAGCATTGAATTTTTCTAAATCTTTGGAAGAATCTTTTCTTTTTTACCCCATCATCATCTTCTTTTATTTCTTGGCTGCTTGAATCAACTGACTGAGACTTTGATGATTCAGTTGAGACAGTGCTGCAAGTGCCATGTCATCTGTTCCTTAGTGTAGCATTACAGTTCTTGATACTGTGATGAATGTAGTGAGTCCCACCTGCAAATTATTTTGCAGTCACACCACCAGACATAACAAACACGCACTAAAAGAGCAGAAATAATTTGCTCACTCGCACCTGGACTGGCAGACTGGGCTGACAGCCACCTCGCCAAAGCACCAAACCTTCACAGTGAATCACAGACTTGTCATATGAAATGGAAGAATGTGTTGGAGTGACTGATGTGTACTTTACATTGTTGTTTGTCTCCATTCCCTCCCTAAGAAGTTATGTCTCCAACAAGCCCATTTGCAAAAAACAACAACAAATACCCTAGACAGTATTCCCTGTTTGGCTGGCATTCAAGTGAGGAGTGTTCCTAATTATTTAGGATTTATTGGAGCCAACATGTCCTTTCACAGGTCCAAACTCCCTTTTTTTGCAGTGTTTCAAAGGCTAATGTAGCTCCTTCAGTATTTTGGTAACCTATCTTTGTGTTCTTAACATGCCCTTTTAACCGCTCTGTCTTGCAGCCCGCCCCTCCTGACATGCATGTTCCTCAGACCAGTCCCGCAGATAAACCTCACTGATCCTCAGTCAGAATTAAGACAGTTATGTCACATTTACTGCCCGGCTCCTCATCCACTCACAGGTCAGGTTTACCATGTCAGGAAGTCAGTAATACTACTACCTTCCTTACAGGAGGATAATTCTCACTGTTACACTCATCAGATGCTATGTGCTCCTGCAGTCAGCAGCTGTGGGGTATAAGACTTTTTGGCCAGTTTTAAACAATGAACAACTTGTAAGGCGTCCGGGTCTAACGCATGAATTCCAGGCCATTATCCTCATGAATGCACGTGTCTTAGGAAATGGTTCCAGCCTTACAGCTTCACTACAAACAGACTATTATTGCCAGTCCTCTTTACTCTCTGCTGTCTTTTCTGGTTCTTTCTTAGAGGTGTTTGACGCACAGTGAATGCTCTGTGCTCGGGAACAAAACTGGAGAGTGCACAAATGCACACACATACAAGCACACACGCACAGACACACAGTGAAAGCAATTCCTTTACTTAAATACTTTGGCACTTGTTAAGTATAACACGTTTTTGACTGTACAATTTTGTCTTTTTTTTTTGATTTCTTTACTGTACTTATTGTTCATGCACTTGATTTTGTGTAACCTATAATGGCAAATTTATGATTTTGGTAGTTAAAGTGAATGTAGGATTTAAGTTAACATATTTTATGTAGTTAGATAAGATCTTTAAATAAATGGAGCATTTCTAAATCATGGATGACACAACCGTAACTTCACACAGCTGATCAGGTTCACACTCGCGACTCGCAGAGCTCATATGTATATATTTTTAAAAATGTCATCAGATAATTGCTGCCAGCTTCAACTAACACAACATTCACCATACTGTATTTGGCCAGTGAAAACAGTTCTCTCCCTTCAAGTGATTCATTTATTTGGTCCAGTCAAGCCAGTTGACTCAGGTGCTCCACTTTTCCATTCAAGCCAAGCACAGACTTCACAGTGAAGGTACTTCATTGCTCGGTCTATTTAGATCTATTTATAATCTGATGCTCTTGTTGCCACGACGAATTCATTGGCACTCCAGAGCTCGCTGTTCATCATACTTTCATAGAGAAATGGTAGGTAGCTTTATTCTTTTGCCTAAATTATAGCAGATATACCAATATATTAGTCTGTCCCTTCATCGTCACCTGGAATATTGAGCTTCATGAAGACGTATGCGAGACCACTGTATTGCATGTTGTTGTCGTTAGTGGTGGCCCCAGTGTTAGATGAAAAAAAACTTAATGATGTCTCCTGTATAGTTTTGAGTCAAGAAATGAAAGGAAATGACCTGTGCCTTCTATGTCCTCGTTCTGTAACTGATATGGTACGGCTTTCTGTCTAAAACTTAAATATTAATGCTGCTTTGAAGAGAACAGTGTTTCATAGGGGTGTCATATGAGGATAACCATGCTCTTTTCTTTATTTCTTTCTTGCTTTTTGCCAAACATTGATCCAACTAAAGTATCACCATCAAAATTCTCTACGTGTAATTTTAGGGTTTAGGGTGCTGCAAACCTTTTGATATTTTCTGAGAATATTACTGTACATTTAGCATATCACTGTAACTACTGGGACCTCCTCCCATCGACACCCTCACTGTATTTTAACACCAGTCAGATCTGGAGGCTGGAGGCATGGACATTTGTACCATCACAGGAAACTCTGCAGGCATGTGTCGTTTCATAAGCATGTCACATAGAGAAATATGGCTTCCACACAACTACCTCTGAGGCCACTAGGGGGCGCTAGTCTAGAAACCCAATATGAGAAACAGTAACTGATTGTCTAACTGACTGAATGCTATGCATGACTCAATCTGCACGTTCTTTTTTCTCTTTTTCACCATGTTCTTCTTCATAGTGCCCTACCATCCATTAATTCACTGACTTGCTGCCATTTTACATTCCAGCTCGTTGCCCTTTAACTGCTCTTGTAGGTATTGGAACTGTTGATAGCTGTTAACATGAAACTGATCAAAGCAATAAACAAAATGCTAAGCCAACAAAGTCTTCCAATTCCAATTGATGTAGCTACTGGTTGATGAAATATGGCGCATATTTTATTTTATAATCTAATGCACAACTCTTAGATCTTTTAAAGAGATACAAAATGTGTATCTGCTGAGGATAACATTAGCTCAATTGACTAACTTATTAATTTATTTGTTCAATAAAGCTCTTTGGACTGTACGTTGATTTTGGTCTCTCTTTTTTGTCCAAACGATTTCAATCAATAAACTTTGACTTTTGCAGAATGATAGGCTTTTATTGCAAGAGTTGAAATCACGTGGCAAAATTCTAAATGTTTTTTAAATAATATTTGAACATACCCAAGGAATTAATGTTTGTAAAATAATAAAGAGTTAATATGCAAATTATTATTTAGGTAAGTTTAAAAGTGAAACATGGACCAAAATCATGATCTTATGTTCAACTGGTTCATTGCATTGTTGAGTTTACTAACATTTAGCCAAAGCAGAATATTAACTATTTACATTACTAGTAGACTATGAGAAATCCAACAAGAGGCTTCTCCCATGAAGGCAAACAAAGTCATTTAAGGCCGTTTAAAAACATTTTTATTGACATACTTTAATAGAACAAAAATAATAATTCCTTCTCCTTTAATTTATTGGGTACACAGCAAGTGTTTTCTGGTGTGCTCTTCATGTGAATGATTTTAATCAAATTGACTGACTGCAGAGTGAACGTGTTTGCACATAGACATGTCCACCAGGACCATTTCCACTTCTTCACTATCACAGCGTAAAGTTTCCCACACCATAGCAGTGGCAGAACAAAGTCACGTGCCGTTTGAAGGGGTCGACAATTAAGTAGGCAAACGTCTGCTCCTCCTCTCGTCGTCCGGGGTAACATTGCCCAGACTCATCCTACAGAGGACATAATAATACAATGTGTGTAAATTATAAGGAAAATTCAAGCAAGCATCTCGTCTGTGTGAAGAAAAACTGCATCTGTTCCACTGTTAATAACATCCTGCTTGGCAGTGTATTGGCTGCAGAGTCGGTGATGTTGCAATCTCTTCAAAGAGAGCATCTTCAAAGCAGTAAGATGTGATGATTATTAATAGTGTGGTGGCACCACACTATTAAAAGTCTTACATGTTAAATAAAGTAACGCTGTTTGTGAACTGTATTAATATGAGCACAAATTTACTTCATAAATGTTTCCATTAATTGCGTTTATCAGGTATCTTTCAGTGGCTTTGAATCATCAGCCAATTAGAAGTGACAATTTATGTATTTTTCTCTAATACCATCCACATACTGGTGTGCATGCAAACATATGTGGCACAAAGAGACATTCAATTGGTCACTTACATAGACACACACTTTGAGGACTGTGGAGACAACACTGATCTTCTTGGTCTCTGGATCCTTCTGAACACTATATAGTAAAAGGCAGAATTACAATGTCATTATTAGATCATGACGTATCTGATAACGGAGATGTGGGAAAGCCTGATCAATAACTGACCTGATCAGGTCTTTGTAGATGTGCTTTGTGGCGCTAATGTAAGGATCAATGGTGTCTTCGTACTGACAGAGCTCTCCTCCGAAACACAGATGCTTGAAGAGGCGAAACAGAAACTCTCTTCGCTCCTCTTTCCCAACCACGTAGTAGTGCTCAGAGTCCTCTTCCTGCAACATCTGGAGGAACAGAGGAATGTAGACTTGGAACTCCATGTTAAAAAAAAGATAGATGAAGACAGACATGTAGGTGAGAAAAGAGAGAGTGACCTGTCTGAGTTCATCATAGTCGGGGTGGACATCATGAAAGCATTTAACTATATGTCCAGAGGGACTCAGGATCCCACAAGAGTAGATTGGGTCAAACAACTCCATGGAGACCTTAGTGCACGGCACCGGCTCCACATCAACTGACACCACTGGCTTGTCTGCAACAAAAACACATACAGAAGTCAAAAAGAGACTTGAGTGCAAATATTATCCAGCAGATGAGATCAGTTTCCTTCTATCACTGATGAAAGGCTTTCTGGGAGACATGACATACCAAGAGGCACACAGGCCCCAGGCTTCATCTTTCTGGACAAGCTGGATGCCACATAAGGATCTCTGAAGAAACACTACAGAGTGAAATCAAGAGCATTCAAATATGGTTGAACACATGAAGACACTGTTCTAAAACAGACAGCCAGTATTTACCAGTAATTACAACCACAATGGGATTAAGAATTACTGAGTATCACTTTCAGTTTTCCAGTCTGCCCTTTCAGGCTACGTGGTTGTGGTTTTACTGTAATTTCAGACTGAATTGTAATACTTTACCAGTGCAAACTTGTCACTGTTGTATGGGTAAAAGCTCTGGTCAAAGCTGTAAGACTGAGCTGAAATCCTCCCCAGCATGGACCTACAATTAATACACACATCCATTCACGTTAACTGTTCTGCTAATAGCTAACGGGCTCGACTTGAACAAATGGTAAATTTGTAAAAGGCTTTGCCTTAACTAAATTTCTTAGTTTACCATTTCATTAATAGTGCTAAAGTGTCTTTGTCCTGTAGGAAGGAGACCTTCTTGGAAGAAAGAGGACTAAAAGAAAAAGTTTGCTCAAACTCGCATTTCTCTCCTGCCATGGTCACTCCTTCTTTTGTTGCAGATTCCCCACAAAAACAGTGGAGACTCACTCGTGTTCACAACAGAGTAGCAGGTTTGTAGGAGTTTACAGGCCAATCAGCGGCAGGTGTGCTCTCTGACAGCCAATGAGCGTCTGTTCTAGTCGGTTTGTTCCGGTTACACGGAAAGAAGACGGTGTGGTTCATCTCGCTTTTCCCTCTAGCTAAGAAGACTCGTTTACTCGTTGCCTAGACAACGGACGCTGGTAAGGTCCCTGCTCGTTTCTATGATTGACCTTTTCTCCCCTTAAATGCTAGCGTTCATATGTCGACTTTATTTGGCTTTTATTTTAATATTGCTTACTTGGTGTCGTCTTGTGGTCCTCAGAAGTTCCTTGTTTTAACTCACCGTAAATTTATCGACTTACGTCCATCTAGCAGGGTGAATTCAGGACAGGACAGGCGACATGTCTTCACAGCCACCAGAGAGCAACCTTGTCCTGCTTTAAAAACACACTCCTTGTGCTGGATGGAGGCTGTACTCCTTGTTTTTGTTGTGTCTTATCCATAGACTGTATATAAAAAGGTCTTATCTTTCCACCTCAGTGTCCCTCCATCACTATCTCAGTGACGATCCTGTTATACGCTCTTGGGCTCCTTTTGAACAGGTAGCGTAAATAGTTAGATACTCTATCTAATCTCCATGTCTAAGACAATTCGCTGCCCTGCTAAAGAAATCACATTTGAGCAGTTCGTTCTTTGGCCTTGGAATTTGGAAACAGCAGTTGACAAAACAACCTTAAGCTCAAGGTTTATTTACGTGCTTTTTCTGGATGATAAATACCACGTGACACAGTCAAGAGCACCAACATGGGTGAAAAGAAGTCCTATAGTAGAAAAGTTTCATCACAACTGATCAAACCTAATCTGCTGTGAAACAGTCAAAAGCATTAAAGACCAAGCAGATCCTAAATGAACATGTAGGCTATAATCCTGCTTTATTCACTGCTAATTTCTGATATTCCTCTTTTTATCTTACTTCAAACTATGCAAATCCCTAACAAAACTCAGTAGGCTAGGCTGCATAAAAATCGTCTGTCAGTATAGGCCTGATGTGTCCTTAAAGCCCTGAGGTGAAGCACAGATGTCTCTCTAGATGTTTTGACTAGCCCCCTGCTTTATGTTTGCAATCCAAAGACTAGATGTTCTCTTGTAAATATTTTTCAATTTGGCAGGAACACCTGCGCATCTGGAACAAAAAGGGCAGGGTCCCTTTTTTCCCATCAACCGTACATTTAGAGATATTGCTTTTTCTGAAATCACATCCAGCACTGTGTCTCCTGGAGCTTCTCTCCAGTTAAAGTGCTTCTGTGCTTGTACACGTTTACTCTTGTACAACAGAAGGATTTTTTTCATCAACTAGTCCATCCTACAGATCCCTAAAAAAAGTTTGTCATCCTGGCTCAAATACTCATTTCATTCCCTTCATTCCAGGATGTGAGATCCTTTTGATCCACATTCCAGTGTAGGACGTCCAGACCCCTGATATTCCCAAAGCCAAGAATATCCGGCTCGGGGACAACATGAAGTCATGATAATGTAACCATGTTTTATTGTCTCTGTTATATCTATATATATATATATATATATATATTGCCTTCATTATAGCCATTACATTCATTACAAAATCGAATGTGTAATTGTTTTATATCTGACCTTATTTTAATAAACCCGTAATTATGATTTAAAAAAAATAATCTCCTCAGCTGGTGAGATGAGTGATGAGATGCTGAAGAAAGACACTGGATGAGAGAGGTTATGTGATTATATAAAATTCACTTGTTAAAAGCATCAATTATGCTGTTTCTTGACATTTAAATTGGTTTTAGGTTTTAGGTTGCAGATTTTAAAATCTAGGCCTACTGTCTCTCTCTGCCTGACACTATTATCATGAAATGTATTATGATGTAAGAATGATAACCATTGTGTAAACCCATTAGCCATGTGTGTTGTGGGGCCAGCCCGGCTGACGGTGAGTGTCCTGGTTTTCTCTTGTTTTTGTTCTCCCACTGTTTTGTTCTCCTGTATTCTGCCTGCCTCCCTGTGTCTCCTCCCCTGCGTGTTCTCCTCCTCTCTCTCCCTCCGCTCCTGAGCCCAGCCAACGACCCGCACCTACACCTCGTCATCCTGCCACACCTGCCAGTAATCAACCTCATCCCTGCCTGTATATCAACCCCGGTTCTCCACACCATCTTCGCTTGATCGTCGTTGATCCCAACCCGGTGCCAACCTCTCAAGCTCTGGTTAAACCTCAGACGTTATCTCTGTTTTCCAGCCCCCGGTTATTCCCTGTGTTAACTCTGTCTCTCTCTGCTTTCCCTCCCGGGTTCACTCACCCTCGTCCTCCGTCCTGTCGGCTGGGCTCATCCTCCGGTCCTCTCCTCTCGGGCTTCCTCCACGGCGCCCTACCGGCTCCCCCCGCTTCTCACGTCCCCCGGCGTCCACCTCACCTCCACCTCCTCTTCCCTAGCCCCTCTGTAAACTTTCAATAAACCTCCTTCCCACTGAGCGTTGCGTTTGGGTCCATTCTGTCCAATCTCATAACAATGTGTTTGTTATTAGAACATCCCCAAAATACTGGTGACAGCTGGAGTAATAAATGTCACTGTATTTAAACTTAATATTCTCATAATGAAAACCGACAGCCTGGGAACATTTACTGTGTCTAGACGGTGACAAGCCTAATGCAGAGGATGTGTGACGGGCCAAACATGGGGCCAAATCCAGCTGTTACAGTCCAAAGAAGTGATTGAAGGAAAAAATTGTGCCAAATTGATGTTTTGACACTCTACAGCCAGGGTACAACCTGACATAATTGAGTCAAGTCAAGTGTCTTACTTGTGTCTGCTGATTGCTACGTGGTAATTGCACTTGATTCCTGCTCATTACATCTATCAGGATCAGAACAGAAACCTGGCAGGCAGGAAGGCGACGCAGGTGAGGAGATGTAACAGCTGAGGAATGTTTGGAGGTTCCATGCCAGTGATACAGATTCAAAAACTGATACTGAGCCTTTTCCAAATGCTAGCTAACACCCAGAGAGCAGTCGTTCTGTCCATTATATAAATCATATCCTATGTATTTTTACAATGAATCTGGGAACCTTTGGGAGCTGATTACAGGCCCCTTCCTGTATTTCTTAAACTCAATTTACTTGAATTTTACTAGAACAACAGGAGAGGAAAACAAATAAAGTGTTCACAGGACTATGTGTCTTCCTGTGTCAAGTAGGATTTGACCCTTTTTGGGGAAAATAACATTTACAGAAAATATAATTGGATATTTAACTGAATAAATTAAAAGTGAAAAATACAAATATTTAGACCTTTATGCAGGCTTTGTTTTTGCTTTGGTTTGTGTTGAGGGATATCATGACTTTGACCCCGAGCTTGTGATTTCAGTTTTATTTAACTTTAAATCAAACAGGCAATCTGATTTACAATTGATTAGATTCTCATTCAAACTTAATTATTCATTATTGTATTTTTATATGCTTAGATGTTCACAAAACCCCTGCATAATCAAACTCTCTGGTCATAATATTAAAAAAAAGGCTGACTGCTTGCAGGAAAGGGACATGAGCAAAGCTGCTGACGCTGTTAAAGTCTCCAAATTCCT
The DNA here is from genome assembly GCF_014851395.1 of Micropterus salmoides. NCBI lineage: Eukaryota > Metazoa > Chordata > Actinopteri > Centrarchiformes > Centrarchidae > Micropterus > Micropterus salmoides. Next base: position 19,155,544 of record NW_024040817.1, on the reverse strand, counting down.
TCCCAAGTTTTGCTATTGTCAGCAAAACTGCAATCATGTTCCACGTTATCTGACCAGGACTCTGACAATGCAGGTTTCCTTTTCCCAAATGTCATTCAGACAATTATGAGGCTTAATGTGGCTCCAGTCCATCCCCGCCCAGAGAGGCCTCCAGGAGGACCTTTTTTTAAGTCATGCCATCATCTGGGGTCAACCTTTTGTATTTGGTGTGGTTTCTTCCCCTTATCTTCTCGCCTCATCTTCTTAAATCACTTAAAATATTGCAGGCTGTTGAGTTGCAGCCAGTTTTGCACAAGTAATTTCTCAACTTTCTCAAAGCTTAAACATCCTCTGTGTCATCTACTTCTTTTCTTCTACACCTCCAAAGATAAAAAAAAGTGATTATTTAGCATGGAAATGTTTGCGAATCAGTTAAGATGAGGACAGTAAAGCACAAAGTAAAGACATTTTCCTGCATGAACATTTGTTTGACTGAACAAGAAGGGAAAGAGTTGTGCCCAGACTTGGGGAACAATGGAAAAATCCTGCTGGAGTATTTTGATAATGAATCAGTATCTGAAACTTTTCCTAATGATGTCATGGTGAGAGTGTGAACTTTGCTACTGAACTCTTTTTATTCTCTGCAGGGTCTGGCAGTGTAGGCTGTGATTCCCAAAAGAAGTTTGGTTATTCTAAGTTACTCTGAGCTCCTGTGTTTGTATAGCTTATTGTGATGCTGTAGGGGGGATCAGGTCAAAATTAAATACTAGACCCAAACACATTCATCCTCTGGCTTATCTATGGTAATTTAACAGGTACTTCAGGTGTATTTGTGTTTCACTTGGTGATGACAATATTTAGATTGTCGATCTAAATATTTACTTTTACAGGACGAGAGAATATCTATTCAGCAAAAGTTTGCATAGTGTTACAGTGAAAACCATGTATGTCCAAATTTAGAGATTTCAGATGAACTGAAAGAAAAAATTCTCCTATTTCTTTAGATAAATAAACCATTCTAAAAACATGTAATTTACTGAAAGATATATTATGATTATGATTATGATACACTGATTATGATTATGAAAAACGCTCTGAGATAACTGTTGTTTTGATTTGGTGCTATATAAATAAAATTGAATTGAATTGAAATAAATTAACAAAGCTGAAAACGGCTGTGTTTCTACACTCATGAAAAGTTTGGGAAATACATGGCCATAGTGTGTTGTTAGCAGTTAAAAAAAAAAAAAAAAAAAAAAGAGTAATTTTTACTTTAAAATTGTTAAGGATTTTTTGTGGGTTGAACTATCCAAGCTTTCAAGAGAAGACATTTGAGAAAAGTAAGCAGAATTTTGAAGGACAGATTGCCTCTAAAAAGATTTGAATATTGTGGAAAAGTGCATTGTTAGCACCATAACCAGAGATTAAGGATGTATTTTTTCTGTTTTAGCCCTTTAATCATCTAGTGACCCCTCAGATTTATTTTTAGACCTCATAGGGGGTCTCAAACCAGGTTGAGAACCACTGCTATAGTGTGTGCATGTACGCAAATACAGGAAGCAGAGGAAGCGAGAAGTGGGAACATCCAAAATCAGAGCTGCCATGTTTTGTCTCCCTCTGAGCACTCTCTCTTCTTTTTTCCCCATTTGTTTATTATTTTCCCCACGCTGTGTGATAGTGTATCTAAGATATTCTGGGAATCCTAGAGGAGCCATGAAGGGACATGCCAAAGGAGGAGAAGGATGGAGGAGGGGGAGAAGAGACTAGAGGTAAGGGAGGGGATGTGGAATGGGAAGGGGCCACAGGTAGAAAAAGTCCTGAGATAAGACCCTCACCGGCATGGCTGTCCTATAATGTGTGTTTGATAATATCTGTGGGAATGTCTGCACTGAGTCTCCTCACCGTTCTTTAACCTAACGCTGCCAGCAAATTAACGTAAAATGTATTGACGGACAACCGTGCTGTCATCAGATAGTGATGGTCTTAGGGGATTAGTGTTGATGGTCTTACAAGATTAGTGTTGCGGTTTTAGAGACAAAGAGGTTTCAGCTCTACAAGGGTCAGAGGTCAGGATTACTACATGTAGTGGCTGATGCATGGGTTTGGACTAACAGCTGTTTTTCTTGGTCATACATGTTTTTTTTAAGTGTCATCGCCCACAAATACACAAATTCTTTCTCTCACCAGTGCTATCTATCAATCCACACAGTTTTGTTGTCATGTCCTAGGACGCCAAAATGAATCTCAATCAACAACAGCAACAACAACTTCAAGGTTTTGTGTATAGCTAAGTAATACTGTTCGCTCATTAGCAAAAAGTGAGAAAACTGTATGTTTGCTTCCACTTTCCAGTCATCACGAGATCAAGTGCTTTGTTCATGAGCAACATGGTTTCTGCTGTATAGGAGATATACACTTGATGGGTGAACAGAACACAAATTAGATGATAATGAGTATATCCCATAATTTTGAGAAAGAAAATAGTATAAATAGGATAACATCTGCAAATCAGGTAATGAACACAATTATTATTTTACTTGGTTTGCACTCAGGAATAAACTCATGTTTTGCAATGTTTTGTCCAAGTGTCCACATACATAGTGTCACTTAAAAAACTGATATGTCTTCTTTTGATTAGCATGTTGTAGCTTTTATCTCAGAATCATAATCAGGCTTATTGCCAAGTACGTTTTCACATTCAATTTGCCTTGGGATATTGGCATGTTAATATCAAATACATCAGAATGAACATGACTGAGAAAATAAAAGTACTTAAAGTTGTATAAAATCGAAAATAAAAATGTGCTATGAAAAGAATTCAGGATTATTCCAGAATATTCTTCGTTCAGCACTGTTGCTACTCTCCCTAGGAATGGCCTTTCTGCAAAGATAACCGCATGAGCACAACACAGAATGCTCACTGAGGTTAAGAAGAGTCCTAGAGTGTCAGTTGAAGACTTACAGAAATCTCTGGAACATGCTAACATCTCTGTTGATGACTCTCTGATACGTCAAACACTGACAAAGAATGGAGTTCATAGGAGGATGCCACTGACAAAGTGTCCAAAAAAAACATTGCTGTATGTCTGAAGTTTGCAAAAGAGCACCTGGATGTTCCACACCACTACTGATAAAAATATTCTGTGGATAGATGAAACCAAAGTTGAGTTGTTTGGAAGTAACAAACAATCCTATGTGTGATGGAAAAATGGCACAGCACATCAAAACCTCATCCCAACTGTGAAGTATGGTGGAGGGGCAATCATTGTTTAGGGGTGCTTCATGGCCTAAGGGCCTGGAAGGGTTGCTATCATCGACAGAAAAATCAATTGCAAAGTTTATCAAGAAATTTTGCAGGAGAATTTAAGGCCATCTGTTTGCCAATGAAAGCTCGGCAGAAGATGGGTGATACAAAAGGACAACGACCCAAAGCACAGAAGTGAATCAACAACAGAATGGCTTCTGCAGAAGAAAATACACCTTCTGGAGTGGCCCAGCCACTGAGTCCTGACCTCAACCCGACTGAGATGCTGTGGCATGACCTCAAGAAAGCAATTCACACCAGACATCCCAAGAATATTGCTGAACTGAAACAATTTCATAAAAAGGACTGTGTTTGTCTATTGTTGTGACTTAGATGGAGATCAGATCACATTTTATGACCAATTTATGCAGAAATCCAGTGAATTCCACAGGGTTCACCTGCTTTTCCTTGAAACCGTACAAGTTACCAGCCCTGGACTTTGCTTTATTGGTTGAAAATAAAAGACTTACCTTTTACATCGAGCTATAGTGTATTCTGTGTCTGCTTTTTGAGTCCGACTATTACAAACCGTAAAATTAACCATATAGATTTGGCTAAGCCCATATGTCTTTGAGCAAAAACACTGAACCCCAAATGACCGCACATGATGAGCGCTTTGAATGTGTATATACCTGGGGAAAAGTATTTAGGTCCCCTTCGACAAAGGCATCTGCTGACGGCTGAGTGAATGTAATATGACTGGAGAGAAGCAGGACTGGACGATAAAGTGCTACAGTTTGTTAACATGAGACTGTTAATAGACTCCATTTAAAAATATGTGACACAAGTGCATTTTACATTAAGTGCATTTCATATTAGCAACCCTTTCCATTTATATTGTTTGGACTACAAGTTGTTGACTCTCTCATCCTCTTGACATTTGTGGGACAAACCGAACTCTCTTCTCGTCCCGGTTCTCGACATTTATGTTTATTCCATTTCTGTCCTGGTCTCCATGGTAACGGCCCCATGCACAGCTGCCTGACATGGAACATAACACTCGATGTTCTGCAGGCCTTCGGGAATCTCAAGTCTTTGCCAGCCTGTTGTAGACAATCTTGCTCCTGTGACACTGACTGGGAATCGACAAGGGTGTGAAATCCTCAACTGTCCCATTCTGTCTGAACACAAACTGAGAGTAAATTGCAAACCACTTGCGCAACCGAGAGAGGAGAGGGAGAAATAAGAGGAGGAAGGAAGCGAGGAGATCAAATTACCACAGATTTTATAATATTGGCCTAAAATAAAACTCAGCAAGCCCTTTAAAACATTTTTATTTACAAGCATAAACAAAGAAACCAAATTATTCCAAACCATGAGATGTTTCTTGAATCCCCGTGGAGTTCAGTGGATTGCTTGTGTAACAGTTGTACAAGTTGGACAGGATAAACAGATGATAAACATAGGAGAGGTGAGGAGCGCTGCTGATGCTCCCGCCCCCTGAACTCTAGTCTGCTCCAAATAAAACAAAACTCTTCCTTAGGGCCAAACCTATTTCCACTTTATTTGTGGAAAAGAGATTTTTAAATAAATCAAGCTGTGTACTAGTCCCGCTGTAATGAGTCATGCCGCTTATCACGAGATGGGACAGTATTTCTAAGATAGTGTAGAGATGGTGTATATTTATAAACTGACTCAGCACTTTTAAACACACATGAGATGTCAACATACTTGAACTGAATGGTATTTTTTGAATAGTATTTGTGTTGTCAGTGAATTTCATGGTGCCATAGATGCTTTTGCACAAAGGTAGGGTAACATGGAGCAAGACCCCCCCCGTGTAATTCCAACAAAAAATAAAATCTCAAAATTATTTTCCAGCACTCCCTTAATTCTCTTGGGCATGGAGTTCACCAGAGAGGTTCACAGGTTGCCACTGGAGTCCTCTTCCACTCCTCCAAGATGACATCACGGCGCTGGTGGATGTTGGAGACCTTGCGCTCCTCCACCTTCTGTTTGAGGATTCTCCACAGATGCTCAACAGGGTTTAGGTCTGCAGAAATGCTTGGCCAGTCAATTACCTTTACCCTCAGCTTCTTTAGCAAGGCAGTGGTTGTCTTGGAGGTGTGTTTGGGGTCATTATCAGGTTGGAATACTGCAACTTCTTTGGTCGACCATGGCGAGACCTGTTCTGAGTGGAACCTGTCCTGTTGAACCGTTGTATGGTCTTGGCCACTGTGCTGCAGCTCAGTTTCAGGGTCTTGGCAATCTTCTTATGGCCTAGGTCATCTTTATGTAGAGCAGCAATTCTTTCTTTCAGATCCTCAGAGTTCTTTGCCATGAGGTGTCATTTTGAACTTCCAGTGACCAGTATGAGGGAGTGTGAGAGCGATAACACCCCATTTAACACACCTGCTTCCCATTCACATCTGAGACCTTGTAACCACTAACAAGTCACATGACACTGGGGAGGGAAAATGGCTAATTGGGCCTGATTTGGAAATATTGGCCCAATCCCAATGTCCCCCCTCCAAAGCCCTGAACCCTCACAGATTTTACTGACGTCACTTGGAAAGTGATTGTGTGCAAGAGGCTGTAAGGGCTCAAAATGCTGTATGTGTCGGTGTCTGTCCCCCGACCATCGAAATTATTTAAAAAGGTAAACAGAAGAGGAGCTGTGCATAAAAACCTCATAAAAATTAAAACCACAAGAGCAATAGTGCAAATGAATAGGAGAGTTAAATGTGGACTCTTAAACATCAGATCTCTCTCTTCTAAAGGTGTACTAGTAAATGAACTAATATCAGATTATGATATTGATTTATTTTGTCTTACTGAAACCTGGCTGGGTGATGGAGAATATGTTAGCCTAAATGAATCCACCCCTCCCAGTCATATTAATACTCACATTCCTCGAGGCACAGGCCAAGGAGGTGGAGTTGCAGCTATCTTCGACTCTAGCCTACTAATCAGCTCTAAACCTAAACCAAACTATAACTCATTTGAAAGTCTTGTTCTTAGTTTTTCGCACCCAAGTTGGAAATCACTGCAACCAATTCTCTTCGTTATAGTGTACCGAGCACCTGGCGTGTATTCTGAATTCTTATCTGAATTTGCAGAGTTTTTGTCAACTTTAGTCCTTAAAACGGACAAAGTTATTATTGTAGGGGATTTTAATATTCATGTGGACGTTGAGAATGACAGCTTTAGTACTGCGTTTATCTCTCTGTTAGATTCCATTGGCTTCTCTCAGAGTGTTCATGAACCGACTCACTGTTTTAACCACACCCTCGACCTTGTTTTGGTGTATGGTATTGAAATTGAACATGTGTTCCCACAGAATCCCTCTTTGTCTGACCACTGTTTGATAACTTTTGAGTTTGTATTGCTGAACTACTCACCATGCGATTCCATCAGCTCTAAATACATTATCTAGTCACAAAGTAACGGAGGACTCCTATGCTCCTATCCCTCCCAAATCGATCATCTTGTTGATAGTGCTGCAGGCTCGCTGCGAATGACACTCGACTCTGTAGCTCCTCTAAAAAAGAAAATACTAAAACAAAGACGGTTAGCTCCATGGTATAATACTGAAACTCACAAATTAAAGCAAATATCGCGGAAACTTGAGAGGAATTGGTGTTCCACCAAAATGGAAAATTCTCGTTTAATTTGGCAAGATAGTCTTAAAACTTATAGGAAGGCCCTCCGTAATGCTAGAGCAGTGTACTACTCGTCATTAATAGAGGAAAATAGGAACAACCCAAAGTTTCTTTTCAGCACTGTAGCCAGGCTGACAGAGAGTCACAGCTCTATTGAGCCAAGTATTCCCATAGCTCTCAGTAGTTCTTCTTTAATGATAAAATTCTAGCTATTAGAGACAAAATTCACCAAGACCTGCCCTCAACTGGCACCGACTTATCTCTTAACTCAGGAACCTTAGAAACAGCTGTAGAACCAGATACATGTTTAGACTGTTTTGCTTCCCTCAATCTTTACCAACTAACTTCAATAATTTCTTCATCTAAACCATCAACCTGCCTCTTAGACCCCATCCCGACTAGGCTGCTTAAAGATGTTTTACCCTTAGTCAGTACCTCTATACTAGATATGATCAATCTATCTCTATCAACAGGCTATGTACCACAGTACTTTAAAGTAGCTGTAATTAAACCTCTTCTGAAAAAGCCCAAACTTGATCCGGATGTTTTATCAAACTATAGACCTATATCTAACCTTCCATTTCTCTCTAAGGTTCTGGAGAAAGCAGTTGCTAAACAGCTGTGTGACTTTCTACAGAGCAATAGTTTATTTGAGGATTTTCAGTCAGGATTTAGAGCTCATCATAGCACAGAGACAGCACTGGTGAAAATTACTAACGACCTCCTTATTGCATCAGACAAAGGACTTGTCTCTGTACTGGTTTTATTAGATCTTAGTGCTGCATTTGATACCATTGACCATCAGATCCTATTGCAGAGACTGGAATATTTCATTGGCATTAAAGGAACCGCTCTAAGCTGGTTTAAGTCCTATTTATCAGATCGATTTCAGTTTGTACATGTTAACGATGAGTCCTCCATGCATGCCAAAGTTAGTCATGGAGTTCCTCAAGGATCTGTCCTCGGACCAATCCTCTTCACTTTATATATGCTTCCTTTAGGCAATATTATCAGGAAACATTCCATAAGCTTTCATTGTTATGCAGATGATACTCAGTTATATCTGTCGATCAAGCCAGATGAAACTCATCAGTTAGCTAAACTTCAAATGTGCCTTCAGGATGTTAAAACCTGGATGACCTGTAATTTTCTCATGTTAAACTCAGATAAAACTGGTTATTGTTCTGGGGCCTAAGCACCTCCATGACGCATTATCTAAAGATATAGTTTCCCTGGATGGCATCGCCCTGGCCTCCAGCACCACTGTGAGGAATCTTGGAGTTATCTTTGATCAGGACATGTCGTTTAAGTCTCACATTAAGCAAATTTCAAGGACCGCCTTTTTTCACCTACGTAATATTGTGAAAATCAGGAACATCCTGTCTAAAAATGATGCAGAAAAACTAGTCTATGCATTTGTTACTTCTAGGCTGGATTACTGCAATTCCTTATTATCAGGCTGCTCGAAAAAGTCCATTAAGACTCTTCATCTGATCCAGAATGCTGCAGCACGTGTTCTGACAGGAACCAGGAAAAGAGATCACATTTCTCCTGTTTTAGCTTCTCTGCATTGGCTTCCAGTAAATTCCAGAATAGAATTTAAAATCATTCTTCTTACCTACAAAGCTCTTAATGGTCAGGCACCATCTTATCTTAAAGAGCTCATAGTACCTTACTACCCCACCAGAGCACTGCGCTCCCAGAATGCAGGGTTACTTGTGGTTCCTAGAGTCTCCAAAAGTAGACTAGGAGCCAGAGCGTTCAGCTATCAAGCTCCTCTCCTGTGGAACCAGGTTCCAGTTTGGGTTCAGGAGGCAGACACCATCTCCACATTTAAGAGTAGGCTTAAGACTTTCCTCTTTGATAAGCTTATAGTTAGGGCTGGCTCAGGTGAGTCCTGAACCATCTCTTAGTTATGCTGCTATAGGCCTAGACTGCCGGGGGATTTCCCATGATGCACTGAGCTCCTCTCTCCTCTACTTTCTCTCCCTCTGTATGCAACCTCATCCCATTATTGCATGTTACTAACACAACTTCTCCCCTTTCTGGTAGTCTTGTGCTTTCTCGTCTCTCTCCTCTCTCCTCCTATCACTTCCTGCAGGTTTTCTGGCTCTGGAGCTGTGGAGTCTGGATCTGTGGTTGCGTGTCACCTGCTGCCCCCGTGTTCCTGCTCGACACCCTCTGCTGCAATGACTATTGTTGCTAGTCTTATTGTTATTATTGTTATTATAATCATAACATTACGATTGTTACCATTAACACTATTATAAATATGTGTACCATTTTTCATTTAGTCTATAGCAACATCACCTTCACTGTCTGTACCTCTGTGTGTATATATTGTGTAGGCTGCCTCCCTCCCCTCTCTCTCTCCTTCCCTCTCTTTTTCTCTCTATTCCTCTCCTGCTCTCTCTCTCTCTCTCTCTCTCCCCTCTCTCTCTCCTTCACCCCCAACCGGTCGAGGCAGATGGCCGCCCACCCTGAGCCATGGTTCTGCTCGAGGTTTCTGCCTCTTAAAAGGAAGTTTTTCCTTGCCTCTGTCGCCTAGTGCTTGCTCTTGGTGGGAACTGTTGGGCTTCTGTAAATATCATCACAGAGTACGGTCTAGACCTGCTCTTTTATGAAAAGCGCTGTGAGATAACTGTTGTTGTGATTTGGCGCTATATAAATAAAATTGAATTGAATTGAATTGAATTGTAAACAGGAACGAGACAGCACTTTGCCACATTATCACATTATCTTGACGACACTGAACACGTTGTACACTTTTTATTTTATGTTTTTGCCTGATTTTTAAGTATTGAGAGAGAACCCTTGACAGTGGGACAGCCCTAACCATTCATGGACTTCCCGGGAACGCGCCTCAAAGTCTATGAGTGTGGACATTGGGCCTTTCACTTAGGGGTGTACTCACTTTTGTTGCCAGCGGTTTATACATTAATGGCTGTGTGATGTGTTATTTTGAGGGGACAGCAAATTTACAAGTTATACAAGCTGTACACTCGCTACTTTACATTGAAGGAAAGTGTAATTTCTTCAGTGTTGTCACATGAAAAGATATAATCAATCACTTCTGTGAGATACTTTATATATATGTATATATTTACATTAAGGAGAGCCTTAAGATAAGTTTTGCAATTGTTTAGAAAGAAGGATTTTTAAAGTAGGTAAAGGTTAAAGGTTAGTATGTTGGGGGCAAAGACACCCCCTTTATGGTTGATCGTTTGTAAGTTAGATGTAATTCAAACACTGGACAGCCCCTTTAGCCAACTAGCAACTTCACTATCAGTCGCCTTTTCCTAAAAAATAATTTAATTAAATATAAATTAATTTGTCAACTGTAGTTATTTATTTTATAATATGTTACCCTAAGCATAGCCATCTTCAAGATGCAAAAAAAGTCAATAACATGTTCCCATGCTACCCATCCCGATGTGATTGCTAAAAGCCCCAGACACAGTGGCACAGTAAAATGTGTCTGTGTCTTTGAAATAGGCACTGCTAGAGGCTTGATTACATGGGCTGGTTGGTGAACTTGCAGCTGGAGAGCTAACAGCTCTCTGAGCTACCTTCTATTTTCTCTTCCCGTTTTGCTTTCAGAGACCTTACTTAAAAAACAGACTTATGATCAATTTTGATCTTAAGAATGACTTGATGTAGTGTAGTATAAAACCTTACTTTGGAAGTCTAGACTTGACGTGATTTCCCAGCTTGTTATGAGGGGTTTTTGCAGTTTGGGACTCAAATGCACACAAGCCTGTGGTGAACTTTTCATTAGCCTTATGAACAATGTGAATTATCACTCCCAAGCTACGTGTTTGGCTTTGTTTGTCAACCCCCAATTTACTCCACCAAACAATATGTGTCGCCTGGCTATAAACTCCTCTACCATTGACGCAATCTAGTCTTACAAAATTTTTTCTTTTCTCTTTTGGTCATTCCCATGGCAATTCCCGACTAAACCCTTATTTTTGGTAGCATTATTTAAGGGGAAATCGCTGATTGCATAAGGCAGGTGCCATCAATTTTAATTGTATAGATCACAGATGCGTAAGTTACAAATGGGCTTCTTAAAACCTGCATAAGCAATACACAATGTTGTACAGTAATAAAGTGAAATACTGAGTATATATTAGGGAGTGGTGAATGAGGGAGTGGTTTCAGACCTAGGATTGTACTATGCTCCATTAGGAGAGAGGAGTACCTTCAGTGAATAGATAGATGGATAAATGGATGAATATAGGGGTGGATGACAGGTATTAAGCGAGGGTGTTAAGACCACCACAGCTGGGTCCGTCCCTGTGGGGATGGATGGATGGAGAGCCTTGGTGGTTGGGGGAGGAGAGGGGGGTTGGGTGAAGCACCACCTGATGCCTCCTCTTGTCTTTTTGTTTAAAGTACAGAGATGACATCATAGGCGAGGGAGAGGGCGTGTATTAGAGGTGCTTTTCCTCTCTTCTCCCAGCGGACTCACATCTCAAATCTGGACAGATCCTTATACAAGTGTTTCCTTCAATGTCCAGTGTTACACACAGTCCCTTTGGAAGTCAAATCATTTTTCCCCCAAATGAGTCTTTTAGTTCATTGTTGTTGTTATTACATAAAACAAAGTGATTTCAACACAGTTTGTACAATCTGTAATATTTTAGCATGTGACTTGCATGGAAACATCTCTCACACGCCAGAGAGCTGAAAAATACTAAAGAATCAAAGCAACAAGACTGTGCATGCCACATACAGTTATTTCTACTAGACAAAGAGGCACCTCGAGGCACTGACTTTCTTTCATGATGTGTAATCTTTGCCACAGAAGATTAATTTAACGTAATAAAATATCAACAAGGACCTGGATGAATGGATTTATAGGGGCTGTATTTGATGGTTCCAGATCTGCCGAGTGATAAAGAAGAAAGCGCTTGATGAGAGGTAGTTCATCATTTTGTTTGTGACTGCTAAACTATGTGGTTTCAAAATAAGTCATGATGTGCTGGGGTTTTAGTGTTTTTACAGTGGTGTCGGGTGCAATGCTAACACTTTAATGTCAATAAATATTTAATTGTTAATCGTCATCAATTGATGATAAATACCTATATCGCTATGTAGTCTTGGAATGATACCTAAACTGGGGTGCTAAAGGACTTATTGCTAAACATCTGTAATCAGTAATTGATTAGTTAGCATAAAAGAAACAATTTCTTTTAAGTCAACATGATGAACACTACTCTGACTTCCTCATACTGTATATTCACTGAAATTCCACTTTAGTAGATGTGTTTTGCCGGGGCATAATGTCTTACAGCATCTGTTGAGCCTGTAATTCATGAGTCTTATCAAGCAGAACTTGTGTTTAATTTTGCTGACATGAATGAAGTTTAGAGATTTTGAGCAATTTAGTTTTTCCTATGACTAAATTAATCTAAATCTGTCACCTCTCAGTCAGCAGTAATCAATCTGCAAGTCAGTGGTTTCACAATCAATGTGATGTGACAGATGAACAGATGTGAGGGGGGCAGGGGTGACAGACTGACCTTACAGCAATTCAAATCCTGCAATACATGCTGAGCCATCCATTTTTCATCTCATGACCATGAATGTGTTTGACAATGACAAGCTTTTGTCTAGGTGTATATGTAAAATTATATATAGTTTTTTGCAATGGTGTCTCCTAGACATTACGTTTCTATGTAAATAATTTGCAACAGCAAATGTGTTTTGAAGGAAACATAATGCTGCCCCTTTAGATGTAATGAGGAAAAAGCTTTACTGAATGTATCCGCTAAAATGCAAATTGTTCATCCTAAACACAACTGCAAAACAGTCAGTGACAACATACTTTATTCGTTTTCCCTGTTATATGAATACAACTAACGAGTGATTAGCATTTTTTTTGCACTCCTATAGGAAAGCAAAATCCAAGAAGAGATCTCAGTTTCTTTCATTTTTCCTAGACACAAATGAGCTACTTTTAATACTAAGGTGAGACCAAAGGCTTTTTCTCCTACCTCTCAAATTCAGCTTAGGAGAAACAACCATATACAATCTCATTTATATCTTATTCAGATCAAAACAAGAGATCTCTAAATGGTCTTAAATGTGTCTAATTTAAGTCTCCTGAACATGGAACCATGAGATTGGAGAAAGAGCTCAAATAAAACTTCTGGGATCTCATGATTCTTCTCAAATATGTCTCAGTTTTATCACAGTGACCTCAGGAGTGGGTGTCTTACTCTGATCAAAAGATGAGATCTCAAAATGATCTTAAATAAATGTAATTTCAATCTCCAGAATGTGGATCAGAACAAAAGCACCAAGGTATGTCTCAGCTTTGTCTTAGTTAAGTCAAATGTTGAGGTACATGCGCTTGAGTATTTTCTTTTTAAGGGTCTTTATACTTTTACTCCCCTGAATTTCAAATACTGTATCATACTTACTATCATACTTGTATTTACTGCTGTTTATTTGAACCCTGTAGATACAAGTTATTTTGTCATTAAAGATAATGCTCTTTCAAATTTCAGGTTTTCCAAATTGTTATGGTAGTCACAGCCAGTATAACTGGAACACCCACCACTTTGACATGATGTTTACAGATAATTTCATTAAAGACTTAATGCACACAAAAACTGAGATGCAATAATGTCATACAGAATGAGCAGCTTTACTTTTGATACACTTACCATGGAATACTTTTATACCTTTGCTTGAGTAGAATTTTGTATACTTTAATAGTGCATATGGTATTTCTCCTCTAGTGAGTAAAGAACAATTGTACTATATTTAAGGACAATCCGTTCCTCGTTGTAAATCGTAGCTTGGGGGTGCTGTGGCAGTGTTGCTGCCCTTTGAGCAGCAGGACTGGGGTTCAAATCCTGCTGAGGACTAAGTCTGCTTCACCAGCAAGGACCACACAATCAACAGATACGATTAAATGATTTATTAATAATCGAAACAAAGATATGAGGCTAGCAGTTGCTGAAGAGACACTTAAGCGTTGTGCTGCGATAGGGAAATCTGCCGTAGCACGATGGGTATAACCCTATAACCCCATGGAGAGGAAGAAGGAGATCAGGAGGCAGGACAGAGAAAGGTGTCTGGGGGAGGGATGCAGAATGCAAGAGCAAAGAAGAGGAGGTGAGGAGATGAGACGTGTGGGTATTTATGGAAATGCTGGCAATGACCAAAAGACATGACCTTATGAACATTTAACCAAAATCACTTCCCTTAACCAAAATTAATTTGTTGACTCAACATGAACAAACACAGTACTCATTATGCAAACCCTGCTTCATACAACCCCAATCCCAACCTGCCCTACACCATTGGTTTTGCATATTTTTCTTATCAATAAATCAGTTTGTTTTTTAGTTTACCTGTGTGTCTCCTGTTTTTGTTACATGCCAAGAGCTGGGCTGTGACAGTACATACACTCCAATCCTATTGGTTTGTTGCTAGAATGGTAAGGTGTGACGGAATAACCGGAGGAGTATAAAGCACACCTGTACACACTCATCATTAGCTTAAACTATGAAGCAGGCGCTTCAGGCGGGGAGAGAGGTGCGGCGGGCCGACGCAGTGTCTCGTTCCCCTTCTTGGGGAACCAGGGTTACATACGTAATCCGAGACGTTCCCCTTCGAGGGAACTCTGCGTCGGTTACGACACTATGGGAACGAGATACCCACTAAACCGTGCCGAAAACCAGATGCCGAAGGAAGGTCAAGACTGTAAAACCGAATGAATGTGTGCGGAGTGGCCCAGCCAGCCGCTACACAAACATCCTGCAAAGAGAAAGGAGGGCTCGAGAGGCCGCCATGCCTCTGGTAGAATGAGCCCTCACAGCCACAGGTGAAGGCAAACCGCGCACCTGATAGGCCAGGGAAATAGTCTGAACAATCCAGTTGCTAATAGCATGTTTGGATGCAGGGAGCCCAGCCCTGGGGGACCCAAAACACACTAGCAGCTGGTCAGCCTTCCTCCAACGCCCCAAGAACCACCGCCAGATCCCAAGTGGGAACCCTGGAACGAGTCACGGGTCTCATCCTACGGGCTCCACGGAGGAGGCGCACGACCAGTGGAAACCTCCCCAGAGGCCCATCCTTCAGAGGGGCGTTGAACGCTGCAATGGCAGCCACATACACCTTGAGTGTGGACGGGGAAAAAAGGCCAGCAGAGAAACGGTACTGGAGGAACTCCAGTACCATAGTCACCTGGCAGGTAACTGGGTCCACCGCCCATTCTCTACACCAGGTTTGCCACCTGGTGTAGAGAATGGGCGGTGGACACATTCCACTGCAGGCCGTACATCCTCGTGGACGGGGCTCTGGAGCTGAGTAGCGTCTTGACCGCTTCTGCCGTCAGGCCCGCCTCCAGGAACTGCGCCCCCTCATGGGCCAGACCCACAGCTGCCACAGGGCGGGGCGCGGGTGAAAGACCCGGCCTCCCGCCTGGGACAGCAGGTCTCTCCTCAGAGGTCCCAGGGAAATAGTTTGAACAATCCAGTTGCTAATAGCATGTTTGGATGCAGGGAGCCCAGCCCTGGGGGACCCAAAACACACTAGCAGCTGGTCAGCCTTCCTCCAACGGGAGGACCTCAGAGTGTAAATACTCAGTGCTCTGACAGGGCAGAGCAGATGAAGTCTCCTGTCCTCCGCCGTCACATGAGGTGGAGAATGAAATGCCTGCAGCACTGTGGACCCTGCCGCACAAGAAGGCACTTTAGGGATGTATCCTGGACGAGGGTGCAGGATAGCCCTAATATTCCCCGGGGCAAACTCCAGGCTTTGCGGGGAAACCGAAAGCGCTTGGAGATCCCCCACCCTCCTCAGAGAGGTGATAGCAAGGAGAAAGGCCATCTTGAGGGTCAAGTGCTTAGCCTCAGCTGACTCCAGGGTTTCGAAGGGGGCCTCAGCCAACGCCCAAAGAACCACCGCCAGATCCCAAGTGGGAACCTTGGCCCGAGTCGCAGGTCTCATCCTCCGGGCACCACGGAGGAAACGTACAACCAAGGGAAGTTTCCCCAAAGACCCCTCCCTCAGAGGGGCGTGGAAAGATGAAATTGTACACGTACACCTTGAGGGTGAAAGGGGAAAGACCAGCAGAGAACCGGTCCTGGAGAAACTCAAGTACCTGAACCACCGGGCAGGTAACAGGGTCCACCGACCGCTCCCTACACCAAGTGAAGAAAACACTCCACTTCAGGCCATACATCCTCCGTGTGGACGGGGCCCTGGAGCTGAGGAGGGTCTCGACTGCTCTGGCTGTTAGACCCGCCTCTAGGTACTGTGCCCCCTCAGGGGCCAGACCCACAGTCGCCATACGGCGGGGCAAGGGTGAAGAACCCGGCCCTGCGCCTGGGACAGGAGCGACATGATGTCCGTAGGCCGACATTGTCCTGGCGGACCCGCTCCAGAATCCCCGGGAGCAGAGCGAATGGGGGAAAAGCGTACAGACGTAGCCTCGGCCACGAATGTACCATGGCGTCCAGACCCAACGGGGCTGGAGGAACGAGAGAAAACCATAGCGGGCAGTGCTTAGTCTCTTGAGATACAAACAGATCCACGTCTATGGGGCCGAACTCTCCGCACAAGAGCTCCACCACTTCGGGGTGAAGTCTCCATTCCCTGGGCCTCAGCCCCTGCCTCGACAGCAGGTCTGCTCCCTGATTCTGCGTCCCCGGGAGATACATCGCCCTGAGCGATAGCAACCTCTGCTGGGACCACAGGAGGATCTGACGCGCCAGTCTGTACAGAGGGCGCGAGCACAGACCGCCCTGGTGATTCAGATAGGCCACCACCGCTGTGTAGTCGGAACGAACCAGGACGTGGTGGCCTTGGAGATCGGGCAGGAAACTCCTTAGAGCCTGGAACACCGCCAACACCTCGAGACAGTTGATATGCCACTCGGACTGATGCACCTGCCAGGATCCCCTTGCAAAGCGGCCCCCATGACCGCGCCCCAGCCCGTGAGGGAGGCGTCTGTTGAAATGACCAGCTGGCGACAAGACCCTCCCAGCACGGGCCCCTGGGACAGGAACCAAGTTTCCTTCCAAACTGATAGGGAACGAAGACACTTGCGCGTAACCCAAATCAGGTGGAAAGGATTTCCCCTCGGGGAAAAACCCTTGGTCCTTAGCCACCACTGCAGGGGTCTCATGTGCAGCAGTCCACACATCTCATGAGAATCTCCATCCGTGATGTACCGAGGGCAAGGAAAAACACAACACTGTACTTCTGGTTGCCGGACATGCTGGTAGACTTCTTCTTCAGGTAAGACACACTGCTTGTAGGACTGGAGCTTTCTTCAAACAACATACAGAGCGCCTGCTGAATAGAAAAAAGCTAATGATGAGTGTGTACAGGTGTGCTTTATACTCCTCCGGTTATTCCGTCACACCTTACCGTTCTAGCAACAAACCAATAGGATTGGAGTGATTTCATTCACGTTCAGACATGCTACGACTAGAGGCGTTCCCAAAGTGTCGTAACCGACGCAGTTCGAGTTCCCTCAAAGGGGAACGGTGCGTCTGCGGTCCCTCCCACGACGGTGGCACAGTACTGCGAAGCCACGAGCTAACTTAGCCAGAGAAGCTAACAGGTCTAAGCTCGCTTCACAATACAAATACACACACCTCCGGTGGTAGTCCCACAGTCACAAACTCCTACGCAGAGAGCGCGGTGTCCGATAAAACAAATAGTCCCACTTAAAGCGTTAAGTGCCCACAAAACACTGTGTTAGCTGCCGACTAGCCCTCGAGCTCAGGCAACTTTTCCCTCCGCTCTCCTGTTCTCGTGTGATTACCCATAGTTCAACAGGATACTTTATTAGTCACTAAATCTCACATTAACAAAATGATGTGAGCTTATCCTATGTAATAAACCATCCTGTAAATATTTTAAGGAAAACACAACTTAACTGTAAAATTACCAGGCCACATCTGAACAGAGCAAGGATAATTAAATGATAAATCCTATTGCATTTTCAACAACTAGGCATTAGCCACCTCAGTAACTCTGATACTTTAACATAGATTACATATGAATTAAGCACTTTATCAAGCCCAACAAAATACAATAACCCACATATTTCAGAAATAACACGACATAAGTCACCGATATTGATCAGGTCATTACACTTAAAAAAACAAACCAAAACGTTGCCACTGAATGTACAATAATCCAGGTAGCAACTGCATTCACTCAAAATGTAATTGGAAACAAATAAATGTGAAGCATATGCATGTAATACCTGGGAGACAAATTTTTTTTTTGGTGTATAACAAATGCAGAAACAGAGAGAGAGTTACTGTAACCGTTTCATTTTGGATAATGTACAGATTCAGTATGTGTGTATGCACTGAGTTGTTAAGGTCATCTTGTTTGCCCTTTAGCTCAATCAGGTATTTTCAGCAAATTACCTCAGATCCTGTTTCCATAGTTCAGTTTCAAATCTGCTTTTGCATAAAAAGGTCTTCTTTATGCTTTGTCCTTGTCCTACACTGACTGTGGACAGGTGTTTTGTCTTGGAGATATGAAGAACAAAAACAGGACTGCAACCTGTTTTTTCCAACATAAAAATCAGTTTGAGCCTGAAACTGACCTGAACTAGAAGACTGTAGAGAGAAAGGGGACTTGTATAGATGTATCTCATATTCCACTTGTTTGTGTAAGGGTTATTTTACTTGAGGCATGCAGCCTCCAAACAAAAGTACACCGACTGTTCTCAAAAACAAAACTGTCAAGTGCCAGAGAAGAGAGAACAAACAGTACAATGATATTCCTCCAAATGTCTGTGCTTCTCATTAACACATCAACATGTGGGTGTTTCTGCCTCAGAAACATCTAGAAAAATTATTGCATGATGTTGTTGATGCACTCGTGTGTGCCGCCAGCACGTCCGTTCTTATTTACTATCAGCTGCACTCGTCCTCCATGTTCCAGGAACAGGAAATGCACCAGAGAGATGGGGATTGATATGTGTCCCCGCCTCCATGGGGTCAGGAGAGCAGGCCTCCACCCTGACAGAGGACAGCTGGGATTCCCGGCCTCGCTGCGTAGGATCATGGGAGGGTTGTGATGCAATGATCGGGAGAAAGAGAAGGATTGTTCCTCAGGATGGTGTGTGTGTGTGTGTGTGTGTGTGTGTGTGTGTGTGTGTGTGTGTGTCTGGCCCACGCCATGTGTCTGTCAAGTCCAATCTCAATATTTGATTCTTTTTTCTGAAGCTTCCTTATTAAACACATGAAAGTCCATTGACATAATTGCATACACATCTGCAAGCGGACACAACTGTCTGTTTTTGTGTGCATGTGAGTGTGTGTGTGTGTGTTGCTTTACTCGAGAGTGCACCCGCAGAGGGTTCTTTGTATATGTATAGGCTTTATTGTTACCATGTGTGTCCTCATCCTCCTCAGTTCAGTCTATTTTCAGGGAAATGACCTCACGAACAGAAGCACTGATGATCTCATATCTGGTTCCTTTTTTTCTTCTGGTCACGGTTTAACATCTTCAGGCTCGTTAAGGCCTGAGTCACTGCCGGCCGAGTCAATCCCATGCGTGTACATATCAAATGTGCACCCATATATGAGTCTTGCAACACACCACCTACAGATCTTGTGAAACATAGTTGTACAAGCCATCCAAGGTGATTCACTCTCCTTGTCTTCACTGATGACCTGGCAATGAATCACACATACTCCCTTGTCTGGTGACTTCGTTGTAAATAAGGGGTCTGTTAGGGTCCCCCCCACACAGACACACCTTCTCCTACAGATGGCTACAATCAACCTCTTCTGCATTTACCGCCAATGAAGCATCACGGCCGTACTCTTCTACATGACTCATTTGCTGCCAGTAGCTGTGCGAAATGGCATTCTTTACATCTTAGTATAACTGAATCAATCTGACGGTAAACAACATTAAAACCTGCAATAATGATTGAGAAGGTGGGGGACAATAAACACTGTAAACATAGCTTGGAGCACCTCTCTTCAGGAGGCATGAGGTTGTGTAAGAGGTGTTAAAGCCATAATTATAGTGTTGTATGAAAAGCAAACTGGGTTCGACCAAATTATCTCCTCTTTGCTCACATTATTGAAAGAAATTGTCTGAGAGATTTTCAATTCTGCCATGTGGGTTACAGACATTGGACAGGCTGGACAAAAGACTCTGGTGTTCATGTGTTGTGATGCCCCAACTAGGCTTTAAGGGAAGATACCAAGCACCAACTTAACATCACAATCAGTTTTTCCAGACTCTGCAACTCTGTAAGCTGGGCTTCCTCTTTCAAAAGTATTCATTGCTCTACTGTTTAATAGTGGGTACCCATCTTATATTTCATATTAAATTGAAATCAGAAAGTTTGTCTATACCTTTAAAATTATGGATTGGTCGCCTCCTGGGTGTGCTCATCTTGACAGCTCAAAAATGTTCAAACAGCGTTTCACATTTTAACCAAAACCTGGTATAAATGAAAAAAAGGACATGATACTGCATTTGCAATAGCCTGTACCAGTCAGCAGTATGTGGCCTTAACTAAATACAGGACAGCAGTATAGTTTGAACAGTTGTTGCAGCATTTTATTCATTTTTTTTAAACAGAAAAAACAGCAGTTGACACAACACGCCACCTAAAACTGATTTACCTTTTTAATTTAGCTTATTTCAGTAGTTTTTGTATTTTCTTTCAGAGTGGCTGATACTGATCAGTGATTAGTAAATGAGGGCATGGCATACCTTTCAGAGGACACTGGTCATTTTCTGTAAATGTTCTACAAGTGCTATTTATGCTAAGCAAAATCAACACACTGAAATTTCAGTACCTTTGTGTGGACAGTATTCTCTTTTGTTCTGAAAGGTTTTTTTGGGGAGCCCTGCCCTTCCCCAACCACCTCGTTTATTGATTCAGCCTTTAGCTTATTGATCAACCCAAAAGGAGGTTCTGTGACTCAGCTGTGTCTTTGGGGACCACCATGTCAGTCTCCTAAATACCTATTTAGCATTCTTATCCAGAAAAAATGCAAACACACAAAAATGCTGAAACAAATCACAAACACTTTGAGCAATATTGGAAAAAAATTGTATCTTGAATTTTGCATTAAATAGAAAAGTAGCCATATTTTCAGCATTGATATTCACTGACTTGGTAAATCCAGTTAAACAAAACTTTGGAAAACTTCTGGAAAGGAGGCGTATTCAGAGTATTTGGCCTCCCTAAAACACCTGCCAAAACTTCACCTCCAGAGGCTAGTTCTGAAGTTTCTAGAAGCTGGGAGGTCTTCCACAGGCTATCCCATAATTTCCTGGCTACCTGAGATGAAAATATGCAGCCTATGACCACTAGATGGTGGACGAGAGGTCAGCAGTACTCCCCACTTTTTTTGTCCACAACAGAGGACAGCAGGTATGACCCTGCAGGGAAAAGCCACAGGCAGTGGAGAGGTGGTGCTGCTGTTAGTGAAAGTGACAGTGGAAAGAAAACATAAGAAATAGCAGCAGAGCAGATATACTATAGATGTGCATGAGTGCAAACTGTTTCACTTTCAGATTGGTGGTTCCAGTCTGATAAGGAGAGGGAAGGCATGAAGAGATAGCAAACCTGTAGGAGTCACAGAAAAAAGGAGTGTGTGTGTGTGTGTGTGTGTGTGCGAGAAAAAGCGAATGAGGGAGGGAGAGTGAGCACAGATTTGAGCAGGAGGCAGTGAAGCAAGGGACAGGGCAGAGAGTGAAGGGAGGGTCGGGAGGGGGGAGTGGTTTGCCCTTGCCTGTATATAGAGAAGACAGAGTCTGACAGAGCCGATCCTGTGAGACAGTAAGGAACAGAGGAAAGAGGAACTGACCTTTTACCCAAACCTTCTCTACCTGTGAATGACTTTCTGAGCAACACGTCAGCAAAGCTCTGCGGTTTTTCTATCGGATTACAAAACCAGGATTTCTCTCTCAACACAAGGTAACAACAGTTTTGGCTTTCTTCAACAGCAGCACTCTTTCAGTGCCAGAGTCCAGGCAGGTGCAGGCTGAACGTCACAGCATGGTTTATACTGATCTCACATTACCCAGAAATATCTGTCCGATTTATGGAAACTTTTAAGGTCTTTTGATTCAAACGTTTGTTAATCACTGTTAATTTTCTGAGATTTGAACTAATTTCTCTGCTTTATTTAGCCAAAGGCACAGAACTTTAGTTAGCCAAGACTTTATTGTTGTAACATATTTACCTTCCGGGTGTGGGATTGTACAGAACACAATATTCAAGAGGTTATTAATAGGTTGTGCTCCAATGTGTGGGAGGCTGGTGAGTTTTTTTTTTTTTAACAAGGTCATTGAGTTTGTGGCTGCTCCTGTGTAATTCACAATTAGACTGATAATACACCAAGACCAATTATCCCCTCACTCACCTGTACGGTATTGTAAATGTTCTCCACTGAGCCACAATGCCTGAATTACCTGGAGGGTGGTGCATTGATAGAGAAGAGTGGAGTCATAGGGCATGTATGAGCAAACATGATGAAAGTAGTTTCAAAGTGTTCACATTAATGTCTGTGCATTATCAAGACCAACCTGGACACTTTTTCTGAAAAAGAGGTGCTGATGTTGAGTCAAGCATGTCACTAAAGGTAGGAGAGTAAATATGTAAAAAAAAAGAAGTGTCTTTACTGTGTTTTTGATATAAACAGATGATACTGACAGTGTCGCTGAGATCAGGCAGGTTTAGGTTGTGAACATGGTCCTGAAGCTGTGATGAAGGTCCAGCTGAGACAGAGACATCTTCTGCTGTGTAAACTTAAGTTTGGGCGGGGGGGGGGGGGGGGGGGGGGGGGGTCATCTGTCCTGTGGCTGCAGCTGTCTGGAGCACCGATGGGCCATATGGCAGCTTCTGTGGCCTTGTTTCATAAGACTAAAAGAAGCTGAGGCATCATTGTATTATCTATTGAAAGCTTTGCTAACTAATGCTTGGTATCACATACTTTGTCCTTATTTACCTTATTTTGATGATATGTTTGAAATATTGAACTTTACAGGATTGGTTCACTTTGGATGCGGCAGCTAATTAATATTCTCTCACTTCAGTTGAGAACTGAACCAAACAAAATCAAATATTTTCCTATATTAGAGTTCCTTGGAGATTTCATTTACGTTTAAGTTACTGTACGTTGCTTGTTTAAGGTAGTGTCAGCAGCGAGAACTTCGATCAGTGCTTGTGTCAGTTTGACCTGAAGCTCATTGAGCAGACTGGTGGGTGTTTTATTGCACTGCTGCTGAGACTCTGCCACAAAAAAAACACTTGTGTAAAGGAAGAGACCTGCCCATCCCATGCTGCCATATGCTTGTGTGTGTGTGTGTGTGTGTGTGTGTGTGTGTGTGTGTGTGTGTGTGTGTGTGTTTCATCTAAAGGCACAGTCATGCAGAAAACAACACAGCAAAGATCTTTTTTCCGGAGCCCCGCTTTACTTGCAGAGGGTCCATTGTGCTCTGAGATGTGATTGGTTAAATTAATGATGTTAATTATGTAAGCAGGGGGACAACCCCCTTGTCTTTGTCCGGCCCAATAGAGACTCACCCATCCAGTAACTTGAGACCAATACGCACACACGCATCCACACAAACAAGCATACATATGGATTATTGTTTGACCTTTGTTAAGCCTAACTCTCTCTCTCTCTCTCTCACACACACACACACACACACACACACACACTCACAAAGCTTGGTAATTGAAGGTGTTACACGTGCATATACCTGTACTAGAGATTAATAAATTGAGGAACTGTATCCCGGACACTGTGGCTTCCTTTAAAGCCAGTCATGTGTTACAATTTTCTACCTCAAGAGGTAACAGTCACATAGTATAGCTCAGGCTTCCCCCTGTAGTTTCATCTAAGAGATGTGTGCGAGTAACGTTAGCGTGTTTACTGTGTTACACAAGCTCTTGCTTTTTTAGTCTAATAAATAAACAAAATGAACTCACAAAATGTCAAGAAAGGAGAGATTCTTACAGCTATTTTCTTTATCAAACAGAAAAATACAACCATACACCTTCTGAATGAAAGTTTCTCTCTTTCACCAAACTAATTGCCTTGAAAATATTCTGGCTCCCCACGCTGCCTCTCTGATGCCCGACCTCTCTCTTGACGCCTCTCGCGTCTCTGAAGGATCAGAGTCCTGGTCAGAGCCGCTGTAAATCACCACGGTACTGTATTTCCTGTTGACAAACTGGCCTCTGTTGGTCTTGGAGGCTGTCTTTGGGAGGCTGCATAGCCAGGTTCTATTGCCTGCTAATAGGACTAAGTTAGCTGCACAGCTAACAGAGCTAACTAGCGAACAGCAGTTAGCAGTAGTTATGACCTAATATTTGATATGCTTTTTGGAGTTTGAATTTAACAGGTGGAGACAGATAGTCTTAATTCTTACATACTGTACCATAGTTCTTACATACTGTAAGCGATTAATAGGCTAAGCTGTTTTTTAAAACTGGGATCCAGCTCCATTAACTTTTATTAATTAATTAATTGTAACCACATATCTTGGAATGCTTATAGTCAGATAGTTGATACCAGAGTCATCAGCTGAAGTGTGATCACACTAGTTTCAAAAACTGTGGTTAACAGACAGTTACTGTATGTCTAGTTCCCCCCTGCCTGCCCTGTTACCATGCCCCAGCTTGGCACTTAGATAAACTGTATTGTCTCTGAGGTCCATTAATACTGGATGTGGGCTGTGTCCGTTCACCCAGACAATTTCCTTAAGTGTGACAGATTAGCTTTGACAGCAGGACATTACTTTATTTCCCTGACTGAGATAGCACGCTAATCTCGGATGATAATGTCACCTCCCTCATCCCTCATACTAGCAACTGCATTGGCCCCAGGTCCCTTTTGGATAAAGTAAAATATTTAATTACAGGGTTATATTGCAGCTGGATTTATAAACACTGCAATGCAAACAGTGCTGCACTAGTGAAAATAATAACAGCACAAGAGGCACTAAGTAGCAGCACTTATGAAGGAAAAATATAGCAAAATGTGGGAATCACATACATATTCAGTCTAAAGAATAAGTGGGGGCTGAGAGTAAATAAAGTGTAGCTAAACAACCTGAAGTGACCCCATCATACATCAACACATTTAAAGACCTCTTTGTTTCTATTATTGCAAGATTGTTTTCCGTCACTTTCTTGCTGAATGTATTTTCATATTTAGTTGCTGTTTGTGTTGGGGGCTTGAAATGGAAAGTTGAAAAAATAAGCAGATGATCTCTAAGGATCATGGGGGTTTCTGCTTGGACCATTTACTGCCAGTTCAGTTTAAATGTATCTTTAGTGTGTATGTGCTACTGAGTGTATTTGCCTCAGTGTGTATGTGAATGACACAGCGGGACAGGACAGTGTGTTTGCAGCAGTCATATTCCAGTTATGCGGCTCACAGTGTAACCTCTTCAGCTCTCTTCCTGTGGAGTGTGAAGCATTTGGAGTCTCTCTTCTTGGGAAAAGCAAGCCAACCTTTTTCCACTTCATCATATAAGTGTCTATTGCAGGAAAAAGGATTAAAGAAGGGCATGGATTATGTAGCATTACCTTTACCTAAACATATTTTATCCTTATTCCTGTCCCCTTTCTTTACACAGTTTCATCATGAAGCTATTCCTGTTGACTGTGGCACTGCTGCTCCTGGTGGTTGGAGCAAGCACTGCAGACAGGATCCTGTCTAGAAGGACCAAGAGGGAACTTGCCAATCCGCTCCATGTTGGTGGCATCAGGGACCCATTTGGCTCCTACTGCCAGAGGAGAGGAGGGTGCTGCCCTGGCAGAGACGACCTCTGCACGGTTCCCTACCTGGACACCATCTGCTACTGTGACCTGTTCTGCAACCGCACCATCTCTGATTGCTGCCCTGACTTCTGGGGTCATTGTCTAGGCGTGCAGCCACCTTTCATTGGTAAGTAAGGGTGTGCAAGCGAATGTGTAAATACGTTTGCGTGTGCACTCTTCTGCTGGATCACACTGCAAAGCAGCATGGCATCTGAAATTAATTGCAATTACATACCTGCTTTCTCACAAGAAAGACACATGCTTAAGACTAGGGACAGCATGAAAATAAGTGTGTGTAGGGAAGCTAAATCTTGTATTTGTTTTTTATAAATACTGATGATAATTCTCTCAGACCCATGCATGTCCTCTTAGCTGCTTACTTGATTATCATGAGGAAAATCTTATATGGCCAAACACACCTTTATGACCCATGGTGCACATGAACACCATGCATTATTGTCTGTTTGATCTCTTTCTTATTATTAAATCTAAAAAGGGAGCCTGAAACAAAAAAAAATTAAATAAAAGACCCTCCCTATATCTCCCAAAAAGTCAGTCTACTCTCCCTTCACCAAAGATAAAAATTACAATACCCTCTCTCTTTTCTGACCCTCTGTCCACCCCTGATAATTTCTGTGCAGTCCCCGAGTCCAACTATTCAGTTGACAACATTCGGATTCCGCACACAGTAACAGTACATAACATTCTCTCAAGGCAGATGTGTAAAATGTGCCAGTGACAGCAGAGGACTACCTGAGAACAGAGCAGGGAACAGAACACTTCTTATTAACGCAGACAGAGGGAGGGAGGAGGGGTGGATGGAGGGATAAATGGAGGTCAGGAGAAAGAATGTGGGCTATGCGAAGGGAGGGAGAGACAGACAACGGGTGCAGGATGGGAAGCAGAGGGGTCGATGCAGGTATGTGCTCCCACTCGACCACACAGTCACACAGCCTGGAGCAAAGCTTTGGTGCTTCAAAAGGAAGGAGGTGATAGATTTTCACAACAACTATTGCTGGCCTGCAGTCACAGATTGTTGTAGTCCATAACTCAATATTCAATGCTTTATTCAACTGGATATGTATTAAAATTTTGTTGTCAAAGTCAGTGTATAAATCTGAATATTCACTCATCATGCCATATAAGAAGTATCACATCAGCCTGTTACATGAAACCTCATATATACAACAGAATTACCCTATCTAAAAACCTTCACTGTCAATGTGTAACTTGTCACAATCTGGGCAGGGCTGTGATAGACTGGGTGAGACAGCTGTAAAGGGGAAGACACGTATCAGAGGACTTGGTTGTAAGTCACACAGTCAGCTCTGGGCCTCGAAACCCACTCACACTGAATTCTCGGCCAGCTCATGCCCTAAATTCCATATGAAATTCACACTGACAGCGCCTTTCACTGTAAATCAGCTTGTAAATAACCCTCATTGTGAATCTGTCACCAAGCCAATATAGTTTTCACAATCTGGAAGTAAGCTTCAAGCGTAATGGGTCAAAATTCATTTAAACTGAATGGTAATGCTGTGCCACTGCTAAATCATTGTTGTGCTTTGTGACAATGCTGAGCTGACTCACCATTGCAGCTCACACATTTCTTGGTGTTTAATTATGGATGGGCTACTTTTGCGGCCCTTTCCTTCAGTCTCTCTAGAGGTGGCGAAGTGAAGCCTAAGCTGGTTAAAGCATGACGAGGGCCCAGGAAGCCTGGGAAGGCAGGAAAGAAGCTAACGCAACATTCCTACACTGGATTACTGGAGCTCAGAGCTCCTAAGACCTCACATATACTGTGTGTACACGCGCACACAGAGCCACACACACACACCGGGGGAGTTACTGTTAACACTTTTTTATTTTTGTGAAGTGAAGGAATTTGGCCAGTCTGATGGTATTATATTAAGTGTGAGTGTTGTATGTGTAAGTGTGTAGTTCTGTCTCTGCATCTGAGACTGTGTGTGACTTTCTTTGAGATTAATAGTAGGAACCCTGATATATTAAGTTGCCCCTCTTTGTCTCCTCTCAGGCACCTGTGAAAGAAATGGGAACAAGTTCTTTACAGGGCAAACATATAAAGAGAACTGCAATTTATGGTATGTAAAGCCCTCTTTCTTCCTCTGTTTCTCTTTTAACCTCTTACATACCTGGCTTTCTATTAAATATCCTCTTAAGTAGCTTCAATTTTGAAAAACATTTTCTCCACCCTCACTTCATGAATATGCTTCGCCATTATAACAATCTTGTGCGTCACATTTCTCAAAATTTTACACTGACATGCGGTACATGGCATTCTTAAGACCTCTGGGATCTGTACTGGAATTTAAAATTGAGCTATGTTACAAAATTTGTGTACAGCATGTGCTTCTGATAATAAAGCCACTGGTGGAGTAAAATTTAGTTTGAGTGTAAATCTTACATTGATCACATGATCTTTATACCCACACAAACTCACAAACACACATCCTGACGGTCCCTCCACGTCCTCTACTATGTGTCATCACTCTTTGCCCATAATTTTTCTCAAAAGTTATTTTAACATGTCAGTTGAACAAACAATAGGGGTACATTAAAGATGAACTCCATTTAGCTGCTTCAGTTTCAGCTTCCTGGTGTTGTGCATATGGGCTCACTGTCACACTGCCTTATTGGGATACTTGAATAGAACAGAGCTATCGTCAATGTTGTAAGTAACACCTGTGCTTTTCTATGGCAAGTCTGCTGTGAAAAAGGCCCATTGTTCAGTGTAAGAGTAATGAGATAGTAAAGGATGAAACACACGCTTAAAGTTTGGAAAACAAAGGGCTGCAGGCCTTGCCTTGTTTTTTGTTGATGTCCTAACAGTTGAGAATGTTAAACAGTGGAAAGCTATTGAAGTTTGTTCCTGTTGTGAATGTTTGATGACTTTTTTTGCATCAGATGAGACAGAATGTTGTAGAGAGCACTGTTTTTAGCCACGCTAGCTGCATGGCTCTCTGGATTGCAATGTGTGTCTGTCAGTCTCTCCGCAATTTTGGCCCAGACTGAACTATCTCAACAACTATCAGATTGATTGCCATGAAATTTGGTATGGACATATATGTCCCCCTCAAGATGAATTGTAATAACTGGTCATCACCAGGTCAAAACTTATTTTGTTTATGACTAAACGCCTAGTGACGTCTCCATCAGCCTCAGCTGTACTTACTGTGCTGACACAATAAAATAAGACGGTGAATACTGTATACACAGTATATCCCCATTTTTGCTAAACATCTGCCACTAGCAGGGGCTCATCCTATGTTCCTATGTTCCTACGTTCCTACGTTCGCAGCATGTGTGTCTTTTGATATGAACTCACATTGTAAGCAATTATCCTTGCACTTCAAAATGCTAAAAAAAAGAAGATAGACATTTCAATGCAGTTGTAATGGTAAAAATTCATTCAGCCATTGTGGAGATATCGCTGTCTAAAGGCAAGAAAATAATATTGCCCCCAAATTGAGTAAGGTGTATAACTAAAACATCAGTAGACAATAAACCTACTGGGTGAATTCAACATATTGACCCCGGGAAACATACATTGAGCATTTGACCTTAAACGGTCTTTTTAATGTGTCATATTAAGAGGATAATGAGCTGGAGGACTGGGAGCATAGAGAATGTTGACTCTAAGGTCTGTTTACAAACTTACTGCTCCATGTATTGACCAGGTTATGCTGATAAAGTCAGTTATTATGTATTCCAAAGCGTTCTCTCTGGAGAACACATTGGCAATCTGTGTCTGGAAGGGGGGGAATAGGGGATACATTTGTTATACAAATCTCAAGCTTTCTTGTTTTGACTCTTTGAGTAGGTCTCCCTGACAATGTTCTATCCAGTTCAGGGGCACTGATGGACATATTTACAAACAACACCTCGCTTTATGACCCTGACATGATTTTGTGTCTAAAAACAGTAGGCCTTTTTTAGGCCCCATCCACACAACTCCGTTTTAGATTAGAAATGGAGACTTAAAACAAATACAATCTCCGTCCACACCAGTGTTTTAGCTGCGTTTTAGAGTTGATCTCCGTCTACATTAAAATGACTAGATGTGTGTTTTCAGTTATCAGAGTAGTGTGGATGGGGCCTTAATTCCTCACATGTGCTTCGCTGTTGTTTCTCACACTTGTGTCATTTGATGTTCCTCACAGACCCTATATGTGTACGGGTGTGAACATGCACAATTGCTCATAAATATTAATTTTAACATCCATTTTTTTTACATCTGTGTTGTATTTATTTTAATGCAACAAGAACATTCTGTTGCTGTTTGTCACAACGCGTCTAACAGAAACCACGCTGACCCGCGGATCTCCACATCCCCTGCTTTAAGTCTTGTAGCTGTTCGACTCCAGTAGCTGTGCTGTGTCAGTGTGATAGGCTTAAAGTATGACTTTTATCAAGGCAGCTCAATTAAGTTTGACCTAAAGGGTGTGATGGTGTAGATAGGCAGGTGTAAGATGATAAATGGCAGGGCAGGCTTTTTTTCTTGAGGAAAGACTTGTGGAGGATGAGCAAACACAAATTGCGTGGTAAAAATAGCCTCCAGTGTTCCAGCTTAGCAGAAAACAGCGTTTATGTGCCAACACCCCCAAACAAAAGAGCCTTATGCATATACTCTCTCACACGTGCTTGTTAAAGCAATACACATGGACGCTTGAAAAATTGCACCACAACTTTGCCGCAGACACACACACACTCCCTTTTCCTACTCCCACTCTCTCCACTTATTAATTTCCCAAATGAGCGTCCTCCCAACTCTCACAATCAGGGCTACAGGGTGGAGGACATAACTTCCGCTTTGAGTCAACAGGCAGCTCTCCCTCCTTTTTCTTAGTTTCTTATTAGCAGTGGTCAAGCTCCTGCATGCTTTTATCTAATCTCCTACATGTCTTGGCTAACCCCTGACTTGGGCAAAATGGGAAGCCTTGTTAGCCAAATATCACCCATACAGTCAAAAATATCAGCTCTTTGACATCAGTGTCCCAATTGGTCTAAACTTTATCTTCTTTTCCTACGGCACGGTTAAAGCTTCAAATAACTCCTTGGCAGATTGTGTCAGCACTAGACAGCATAGAAACAAAACACACACTGACTAAAAGCAGTACTAAAGCAATGCTTCTGTTTACTTTTTGTGTGTGTTTGTGTGTGTGTGAGTGCGCGTGTGAAGATGCACTATGATATGTGTGGCAGTCTTTTGTTGTGTTAATGGGATCTCCAGCTGAGGCCTTTTCCGCCCTGAGCTGTTGGAATCTTGATAACTCTTTATCTGCTCCAAATGATCTGAAACATGGCGCCTCCCACTCGCGCTGGCAATCTCACACAGCCCGAAGGGCCAACGATCTGTGTCTGCGTGCACTTGGACAACAGCCAAATGGCCACTTGGACGTCCTAAGTTGTACAGTTCCTCAGATGCTGTAGATATGTCATATCTAAACACACACAAACTATTCTCTGTCCCCAATGTACTGGCGGGATCAGTGGCACTGAGCTGCGTGTATATTTTACCGCTGAAGGGAGGGAGAGGCGAAAGGTCATTGTCTCTTCTCTTCAATCAAAGCCATCAGACGGTCCTCTGTGGGAGGCTGAGCAGACAGTCACTGGTCTAAAGTGTGTGGCAGTGTGGGTATATATTAGTGTGTGTGCTTGTGTTTGCTCGAGTCTCAGAGACCCAGCAGGGAGGAGTGCAGTTTGAGAGGTGAAACACACTCTGTAGGCTTCCCTGTGACTAAAGGGGAATTTGGCCTCTTGATCATTGTGTGTTTGTGTTTAATGGGCAGGTTCCCCTCTCTGTACACATGATGTCTAATGTACAGTAGACTTTGGAGTCTATACACGCCCATGTGGGAAATACCCCTCATTCTAACGTAATCATTTATTATGATATTCCCAAAACGGCTGCTGACCCTGTGGCTTTTATACACAGTAATTTATGTTGACGTAGTAACTTTATTTAACCAGATAGTGTTATAGAGGGACCTGAGAACCAAAACATTTACAGTCAGACAACCAAGAAACCAAGAAAACATCAATAAAACTTTAAAATCTCCAAAGGGGAGTTAAAGACTATAGCTTGTTAACAATTCATCTAAAAAGTACATAGAAGTGTGTACAAAAGAGAGTTGAGAATATCAATGCCACTTTCCTGTCTATTGAGTAACTATGTAGCTGGAGCCAGTTTACTTAGCTTAGCATAAACACTAAAACAAACCAGATGTATAATTTTTACATTAAACAAAAAGATAGGTGCTGGTAGGCAGGTTTTGTTACCTTTGAACAAAGCCAGGCTATCTGTCGACCCCTGTTCCAGTCTTTGGCTGCTGGCGGTAGCTTCATGATGCCCATCTACTCTCCACGCCCCCCTCCAGGCTCTGCACTATGGGTGACAAGGCAGTCAGTGTGGCTGGCCCTAAACTCTGGAATGCTTTCCCTCAGGGTTTGCGCCAGTGCACATCTGTTGCTCCTTTTAAGCAACACTACTAAAAACTCATATGTTTACATTAGCTTGCCCTGGTGCTGCGTAATGTGTAAATTATGAATGTGTTCCTTTACCTGTACATATATTTTACTGCTATTGTTCATTTTCTTTACACTGTTGTCTTTTACTAAGTATTGACTCTCTGACTGGATTTGTAAAGTGTCCTTTGGTGACTTGAAAGGTGCTATAAATAAATTATTATTATTATTATTATTATATTATTATTATTATTATTATTATTATTATTATTATTTGTAGTAGTGGTAGTAGTAATAATAATAATACTTGTTTGCTCTTACTTGCAAAAGACTGGATGACGTCTACTTCTGTTGTGATATTGGTACTTTTACTTAAGTAAAGGATCTTGATCCTTTTTCCACTACTGGTCTGGCTACCTACCCCCCCCCCCCCCCCACACACACACACACACACACCCACCCCCCCCACACACACACACACCTTTACAGTGAGTCATCAGTGCAAGTTATTTTTGAGCATCCCCAAAGTAGTCATTGTTGTCATCATTAATATCCTGTTCTCTTATCTCTTCTGTCATCTTCTTGACTTCTTCAGTCTCTCTGCTTCATTCTGACTAAAAATGGATCTGCGTTTTGCAGCCTTAAAAGGCTGAATGTCTCCTTTAACCTCCCCACTATTTCTCACCCCCCTCAGTTCTTCTTTTCCCGGCATTTTCCACTTACTGACATTCTTCTCTCAATTAATTTCTTATTTGGGAATTCCAGCCCCTGCATATTTGCCAGTGTCTCAGATGGTTTTTCTATTTTAGCCGGTGACATCACTGGCTTTAGCATAAATATAGAAATTTTAATATTTCTATGTTTATGCAATTGCAGCTGCTAATGCCTTTTAATGGTCTCATCTCTTTGCCCCTGCTTTCTGTCTCTCCTCTGTAGTACATGTGGGACCACAGGACGCTGGGAGTGTGAGCAGAACGCCTGTCTGATGGAGCCTGACATTATCCACGCCGTCAACAGAGGAAACTATGGGTAAAAAAACAAACACGGCCACACATGAAAACACAAACTTGGTGGTATTTGATGGCCTACAACAAGCTTTTTATTACACATGGTTCCTTTTCTATCTTGTGCTTTCAGGTGGAAGGCAGCAAACTACAGTCAGCTCTACGGCATGACTCTAGACGAGGGCATCCGGTTTCGCCTGGGCACACAGAGACCCTCTAAGACTATTATGAACATGAATGAGATCCAGGTACAGGACAGTCTTCATCCTTGAAAATTATTTTTGGGGTTAATATGACCCAACTGACCGATAAAACCGAGTCGACAAAGAAATATATGGGTGGTCAAGTTCCCAAAAGCACGGGTACATAAGTACCCATAAGCAAATTATGAAATCCATGCCATCCTCAGTGCTACCATACAGGGAGTAGAGTATCATGTTACTTGTTGCTAGTGGGTCTAACCTCTTAAATTCTACTTTA
Organism: Micropterus salmoides; assembly: GCF_014851395.1. Classification (NCBI taxonomy): domain Eukaryota; kingdom Metazoa; phylum Chordata; class Actinopteri; order Centrarchiformes; family Centrarchidae; genus Micropterus; species Micropterus salmoides. The sequence goes on along the minus strand of NW_024040817.1, from coordinate 19,121,890 downwards.
AAAAAACATTTACAGAGAATACACAAATATAATTACATAGTGTCACATACATCGCATATTATGTTTTTTTTGTTACAACTCCTATAGTAATAGCTTTACCACCTGTAAACATTCAGTTTTCTTCTGTATCATTTTGTCATTTTATATACAGTACATTTCCAACACTCCACATTTCCCCACAATTCAGACTTTAGAAAATTAGAAAATTTCAGATTTTTGTTTCACTACAATTGAATAAATTTCATGCAAGTATATTTGCAATGTTGGACCTATCAGAAGAGGTAACAAAAAAGTTTAATAATGGAATTCCCTACAATAAAATCTCTTTACTTTTCTTTATTTTTTTGGTCTTGGTCTGGAAAAAAACACTTTTGCCACAGATTAGCCAAAGCCAAAATATGAAAGCTTCCTTTGCAATGTACTGTACCTTTTAGTTCCTGCATATTGTATTATTTTAAGCCATGATAGTTCATCTCTATCTTTGGCTTGGATGACATCAACATCATTATTTTATATATATTTATTATTATTTAAAAACTTTATTGAAAGTTTTTTAAGGACAGTCAAGGGGCTATATACCAGCCAGAAACTAGTGTGACACATGTAATGCAGGGATGTGGGTATGGTGGAGAGAAATGCGGGGCGGTGTGGTGGAAGAGGAAGTTTTAGTGACAGGTGAGAATGCAGAGAGAAGGTCAATTGTTGCCATTGCGTTGGGGCTGTTTTCATTTCTTTAAACACTCTTGCAAACTTCCTGTGAGTTTATGATTTGCAATACGCGGGTTTAAAACCTGTATCAACAAGGGAATGCTGATCAAACCACGTTCCACTTCATTATGGCCTCTTGCTGGTGTGTGATGGCGTCTCCATCTGCAGCCTCAGCCCACTCTGAGCCGCACAGCCATTGTTTGCATTTTACCCAGACAGGTTACATAAGACGGAACCAAAACATCACACAGAGAAGATGGAGGGGATGGTGGCCGCCTGGAGAATAAAGAGCAACCTCCTCTCCAGCCTGCACCTCCCCACCTCCATCCATCCCTTCATTTGTCCATCCTCACTCCCCTGCTTACCTCTACCAGCATTCCATGACTTTTTCCAACCCCCAACAAAACTCTCCCTTCTTCCGTCAGCAGCGTGTCCCTACCTGTGCCAGGAACCAGACCAGAGCATTGCAGCCCATTCATAAATCTCTTTTCTTCCCTGTCTGTCTCCTGTATAAGGCATGGAAAATAGTGAATCAGTGAATTAATTTATTACATAACACCTCATTCTGGAAGCCGTTTTTTCCTTTTCTTTAGGTCAGGTATTTCAGGTGTCTGCGCTTTTGGACTTTGACCTTCCTCAACTACAAATCTCTGACCAGCAGCACATTCCTTAGTTATATATCAGGTGGCCGTTTGTGCTCTGAATACCTCACTATTAATCAGAGGAATGCAACGCAGGCAGCCAGACAAAGAGAGTCAGGGCAAAGTTAGTTGTACAGAAGTGTGTTCTCTGTTATCACACATAACTGGGAGATTAGGAGAGCATCCAACTTGGAGTGGAGGCTAATAGACTGAGTATGTTTGGCATCTGAGAAGCACCTGTGAGTGAACATGAGCAATCAGGAAAATATCTGCACTCTGCCATAGATGTATCATCCTAATTAGGATTTCTCATCACAGTGGCACTGATATTTTAAATAGAGATGGATTCCTCCATGAAAGCTGTGAGGTGAGTTGGCTCAAATGACACATTCGATTTTACACTGATGAAGAGGACTGGGTTCAAAGGTTCTATTCTGTTCTACAGAGTCAGAGATCCAAACCGGGCCAAGCGGTCCTAATCGCCTGTGAATAAGTCCCTTCTACTGGAGTGTTGATTAGCAGACTAATATAATCTGCCTGCGATCCAAATTTGTTATACAAAGCCGTCCACAAGTATTTTAATTGTAGCCGTTAGTTTGTGTTCTGTTGTGGGCAAACAAGTACTCTGTAGGTCTAATACTACATTCAAACCGCTGCTGCAGCTGTTTTTGGCTCTAACTGCTGTTTTCTATATTTTACTCTAAATCCTTGTTAAAGACTTTAGGCTGTCACTTATGATAATAATTGTTTTCACTGAGAAATATTAATGTTTTCTCAATGAGGTTCTGTGAGAGTGTAACGGTGACTAAGCTCTATTGACTCCCGATGTGTTGCAGGCCTGTAATAACTGTCTCTCTGTCTTTTTCTCACTCTTTCCTCTCTCTGTCAGATGAACATGGATCCTCAGAGTGACCGCCTGCCGCTCTACTTCAACTCAGCAGAGAAGTGGCCAGGAAAGATCCATGAACCACTGGACCAGGGCAACTGTGCTGCATCCTGGGCTTTCTCAACTGCAGGTAGAGCAGGAAGAGAATAGATGGAGGGAAATGTGGGATAACATTTTACGGACATAAAGGAAATAAAATACAAGAATAAAAACATCATCATTTTGACTATTTTGACAAGGTGCTGGCAGTTTAAATGACGTTAGATAAAAAAGACAAAAAAAACAGCCCAAACACTGCAGTCTTGTTCGTAATACTTGAATTTTACATGGACATGACGATGTGTTGACTACAAAAAGTCTTCCTCCGGTTTCTGGCTGAAATATATAATTTTTCTGTGCAGATATTTGTTTTCCAGTACCTGCAAAAGATCCATGGATGTGTGTGTGGCTTCTGATGATTAATTGACATTGGCTGTCACATAATTAAGCTTCCTAAAGACGCAAAATAGAAACAATTCACAAGATAAAATCTTAAAAAGTCCTTTTGATTGAATTCTTAAGTAATCTTACATCTTATTCCATGTTTTTGAAAAGGTTTTTGGCATGACATTTTTCAATGTTTCCTATCCTCTTCACTAGCTGTGGCATCAGACAGAATCTCCATCCAGTCAATGGGTCACATGACTCCTCAGCTGTCGCCTCAAAATCTTATTTCCTGTGACACGCGCAACCAGGGAGGCTGTGCCGGGGGACGCATCGATGGAGCCTGGTGGTACCTCCGGCGTAGAGGGTAAAGACTTCATCTTATATGAACTAGAAACAGAAAAGTAATCAAGCATTCAATAAGTGTTGGTGATTACTTGATGAAGACATTCTGCACATCCTTCCGTTTCTCCTCTTCTCTCAAAGGGTGGTGACAGAAGATTGTTATCCATACCAACTCCCACAGCAAACACCAGCGGAGGTGAGTCGCTGTATGATGCAGAGTCGCTCGATTGGCCGGGGGAAGAGGCAGGCCACACAGCACTGCCCCAACACACACAACTACCAGAACGACATCTACCAGTCCACGCCGCCCTACAGGCTCTCATCCAACGTAAGCAACACAAAACCAACACGTGCATAAACACAGATACATGATGCACACATGCATGCGTACGCGCCGACTCACGGGTCAACACCTGAACAGCACGACATGGTCTTAAATCTCCAGTAAACACGCAGCTTGCACAAGCTCTCTGTACATTTTTGGGACTTCCTCGTGCTACAGTGGACTATAATCTCTCTCACATGTTTATTACAGTATGTGTTTTTGCACACTTTCCTCTTGCATACTTGACTCTGCTGTGAATGAACATGGGAATGTACAGGATTAAGTGCTCGACAGCACTCTGGACTGAATCAATGACGGGCAGGAAGTTGTATTTTTACCTGCACGTTTGTCAACTTTCATGGTCCAGGCAGTTGGTTGATTCAAATATACTACAGGAACAATACAATACAGGAAAATGAACCTATTCTGTTTGTAGTTAGATTAGTTTGACTCAAAATATGTTGGTTATACAGGTCCGTGAGTGAATTAAGCCAATTTACAAAGTGCACTTTGGATATCATCATCCATAATCATTATCTCAAAAGTGCATCTGGAATTAGATTTCTGTGTTTACCTTCTAATATCAGATTACTCAACTCTTTCTACATGTCATCTATTCATGAGTAAACTAGAATCAGAGAAATGAAATGAAAGCATAGGGGCCAAGAGAGAAAACACAGAGAAGTCAGCCACTGAGCTGCAGCACAAAATGCGGTTTCATCAGCGAGCATTCATCACTTTTAAATGACAGCTAATGCCTCTCATAACCATTAGAGCCTGTTGTTTCTGTCTCCCGATGACCTGTGAAGTCAATAAGCCAGGCATTAAAGGCCCAGGGGCCCTGCTGGACTTAATCTTGTTATCTGACTTTTAACATCCAGAGGGGTTGTTTTCATCCTCTCCATTTTACTGACATGTAATGATCTTTCTGTCCGTCTCCCTCTCCTCTGACTATAAATTGTTCCTTCTATCGTCTCTTTCAGGAAAAGGAGATCATGAAGGAGATAATGGATAATGGCCCTGTGCAAGGTAAGGCAAACTTGTAAATAATGTTTTAGTGTCAACATTGTCTCATTGTGAGTGTTACTTTAAAAAACAACAACTCACTCCCAAGGGACTCACAAAACCAAAAGTATGCACCTTGAGGCGTCATGTTGGGTATCTGACCTCAGATGATGTCACGTCAGCCTGATGGTTTTGCCCTGTGTTTCAACTGTGACCCCAGTCACCTGGTCAAAAATGATGGGCCTTCATGTCAGTGTGGTTGAACTGACCTTCCTTTACTAGCCCGCCTCACTGTCTGGTGCCCATCTGGACCATTGTCAAGTACACTTGAATAGAAGAGTCACATGTAGGTGTGTGTGTGTGTGTGTGATTCTCTATGAGCCTCTGCCAAATTCTTGTTTAATTGTTTAGAAGCCCAGGAAAATGTATTGGCTTCACATCAAGTTTCCTTTTTGCCTTTTACTTTCTCTCTGACACAAAGGCATAGAGGTGTGTGTGTGTGTGTGTACTTCCACATCTTATTGTGAGTTGCTGATATGAGTTCACACGCTGTTCTCAGCTAGAGAATATTGAATTTAGCGTAGGTAGACCTCCAAAAGAGGGAATTTCTCAGCTGTACATCTGGAGATCTGGAGAGTTATTCCCATTGAGCTGGAATAAGAAAGTCACATGGAGTTCACAGCTGAACGCGCACACACACACACACACACACACACACACATATATATACACACATGCCCTTTCTGATGTCTGGGTGTGTGTAACCCAAGGGGGGAATTGGAATTTGCTTGATGAAATTAGGAAATTACTTTTAGATTAATCAATGTTTGAATAAGATTTGGATCTCTCCCTTCCATAATAGATTCAGCATCCTTCATAAAACATAGTCATACTGTTGTGTGTGTGCGCGTGTAAGTGTGTGTGCCTGTTATATCCGCCTACTAATTCTCCCTGCTTGTTTATTCTCGCAGCTATTATGGAGGTCCACGAGGACTTCTTTGTCTATAAGAGTGGGATCTACAAACACACTGACGTCAGCTTCACCAAACCGCCACAATACCGCAAGCATGGCACACACTCCATCAGGATCACTGGGTAAGTTAGCAGTATATAGTAACAGTGCAAAACATTTCCCCCCTGTTTTATAAATCAACCTCCTGGTAGTCATAGCATGGTCCTGAGTAGAGGTTTTACGCCTTGCACAAACCTGATAAGACTCAACGTAAACACTTTTGGGTTTTGAGATCGAAATGGGATTTAACGCCTTTTGACTTTTGTTCAATTGGAATTCCTGACAGGATATCCGCACACCATGTTATACAAACTTTGCGTTCACTTATTAACTGAATGGGGCCTGAACAAAAACATTTGCCTTCCCTGCTCCCGATCCAAGTCTTCATGTGTCTGATTTTTCTGTTGCTACATGCTCACATGCTCAACAGCAGATAAAGTGTGTATTAAGGATGAATCAGGTTTCATTTGAGTAGCTGCTGGTATCAGGCGTGATTCAAAGCTTCACCTGCTGTTTGCACACAGCCAAGAGTGTACATGTGAACAAGGCTTCCCTCCCAGTCTACTGCTCCTGGAGACACACCTTGGCTCCACTCCTCCGTCTAGCCCCAGACAAAGCCCCCCCTCCCTCTTCCTCCTCTATCTAGCAACTACTGCGACCACAAATATGCAGGCGGGCAGACAGCTGACACACCTGGATTACCTGCCCCCACCCTCTGTCTCTCATTCTTCCCCAACCCCCTCGCTTTCCTGCCACATTTCTTCTCGGTCTGTGGTGTCTCCATCATCACTCCTCAGCTTGCCACCTGACTCACTGACCGTCACTCTTTCTCTCCTCTCCACATCCAAGCTAAAATACTCAGAAAGACAGGTAGCTGTTTGCTGCTGTTTTATGTGTTTGTTTGGAGGGCATTGAGAGGCCGGGAGAGGTTTTGACCTGTAAAAAAAAAATCAGAAACATCCTTTCAAATTGTAAATATTTGTCTCTTCAACCAGTCAACCAGCTGGTTTTGAAGTGTGTCTTTCATGGCAATGATACATTTGCCGCTCGCTAGTCTCACTTTCCAAATTATAAAAATGAGCAGCTACCTCATAATGGGTCTATAATGGGGGCTAAGGAATGTGTGCTTGTGAGCATTTGACTGTACCTTAGTATCTCAGTGTCTGAGCTTGTCCCTTATTTGAACATCAGTTTCTCCAGACTCTCCTCACACGGCATCTCAGTGCTTTTAACTGATTGGCCATTGATGAAGACTAAACACAACCCACATACGGGCAGCTTTTCATGTCCTTCTTCGTGTGCGTGTCTAGCATGTATGTTTTATGACGTCTCATGTTATGACATCATAGGGCATGTATAGGAATGTGTATGATAAACACTCAAGCCCCCCACCTCCAACCTGTACTTAGCTTGTTTAAATCACATACTGCGCAAGGACGCACTGTTCAGAAATGTGTTCTTGGAAAACTGCAGATGCACATTTGTGGATTGTAATTAAGTCTCTACAGCCTAATTTTTTCAATAAACTGTGGAGGTATGCATGGTGTGGGATGATGTTGAGGATTCCTAGCTTTCCTGAATGCCTCCTGCTCTTTGGCTCCTTCCACTGACGCTTTAATTCCTCACCGCTCGCTGGGTGAGTGGATGTGAATGTACCAGCGACAAAGGTTTAGGAACCGATGGAGCGAGGGGGTTCGGTGGCTGGTGCATGGTGTTTTGAGCTCCAACCTGCCAGCCACAGGCATCAGTGTGTTTACATAGGCTAAATCCCACAGTGATGTGTTCCTTTAAGCCCAGTGCCTGGGAAAGTTTGTGGAAAGAGCATTGAGGTCCACTGTGGTGGAAAGGGCATTGTCTGGGCTGCTGATCCTGACTGCACCGGACAGAGAGAGGGGGATCAATTCTCGGAGAAGAGGTCAGGGGTGGGGTGAGGGGCGGTGAGGAAGGGCGGGGCACATGGGCACAGCGGTATGCCCATCATTGTCCCCGGGTGAGCAAGTGAGCTGATTGGAAGCCAGATAAGAGATCAGCAGTGGTCCGATTCTGTCTGGCTCTGTTCATACCAATAAATATGCAGACAGACAGGCATGCATATGGGATCACACATATGCAGGTGTGGGCTTAACTCAAATGTATGTTTCAGATTGTAGTTTGCATCTGTTGTCCACACAGCTGATTTGAATGTTTCTGCTCCCCCGTTAATGTGACGTCCAACACCGGTCAGGGAAACACTGGGCTAAAAGTCACTCGCTGATAGAAGGTTGGCTGTATCTGCCAGTGTTGTGGTGGCAGGCTACTGATTTGGCAGAGTCTGAGACCAGCCACTCTATTTCCCAGCATTCCTTTCCCTTATAAAAGATAACAAGCGATTGGGCACTGCGGGTCTCTTGGGAAACGAAAGGCCTGGAGTGCAAAAACAGGATGGGTATTGGCTTCGGGAGCATGTTTTGATCCAGACAAGCAGAAACAGCGGGCGTCTAAAAAGTTGGCAGTTGCTAAGCTAAGACCAAAGTGCAAGGAATGATGGGAATTTATCAGCCTTTGCCAAGGTTTCCCGAGAAAAGAGCTGCTTGAGATGGAGAAAGGTGAAGATAGGACTCTAAGTTCAGATCCACAAATAAGGTTTTCCTTAGCCTGTATTATCTGCTGTCTTTGTTTTGACATTGTTGAGGTGGTCATCACTTCCTCGTAACCTACCCTCTACATCCCGTTTCATGCCTGGAGTAGGAAATTCCGTGTTATTTGGATTGGAATGATGTAGGAGTTCAACTAGCCGCTGTCCAGCCATAAATACTCTGTTTTCAGGATGTTGTTAACAAGATGAAAGCATTTTTTCTCCCCACTTGAACGCTACTTATATCTCATCCTGCTTTTTTTTGTCAATAATGCCAAGCGTGAACACATTTCTGAAGTTTTCACGTCAGACTTTATTTGTTTGTTTGTTGGAGAGCATCCATACTTTAAAATAGCAGGGCAACTCTGACACAGCTGATTAAATGCCTGTATTTGAGGACATTTTGTTGTCCTTTGAGTAACCATCCCCTCTGTTTCATGCACCAGGTGGGGAGAGGAGAGAAACTTTGATGGGACATCAAGAAAATATTGGGTACGTTTCTTCAGTGTGCATAACAAACATCTTTCTTGTCTAAGTGCTGAGTTACAAAAACTGTAACTTTGATCTTTGTCTCCCAAGAACTGTTAACACTGTTAAACGCTCCCTTTAAAATTTCTTTTGTTGTACATCAAAAAAAGTCCAACTCAGTTTTTATTTGACTCCAACATTGTTCTTTTTAATTGTTCTTTCTAATAAATAAAATATACATTTTAAATGGGGTGTTTGACAAGTGTTGTCAGGTCTCTTTTTTTCTAATGTACATGAAAATTACCAGGTACGTATTATGAGTTCTCAAATAATATCTGTGCTGGAGCCATAATAAGTTTATTCCGATTAAGTCACTAATTTACAGCAAAACAAGAAGATTTGAATTTATATTATTCTTTCTGTTGAAATTTTGACATCAAGAAAAATACACTATGGATTTTGATTAAGGAAACTTTTGAAATAACTATTAACTAATGCCGGTAAAAATGATTACCTTGACTCCTCCTCACCAGGTCATTTCACAGGTTTAATGAGGGGCTGGGTGACAGCTTGGAAAGTTCCTTTGTTTGAGTGAGAGAGGAGGACTGAAACCGATTAATGATATCGTAAGATTATCTGAAGAGTTTATAGGTTCTGTTGAAAGTCAACCACAGAGAATATCTTTTTTTGTTTTTTTGACCTAATAAATCTTGTATTTGAACGAAACGGAAGGATCTCCGCGAATGCTTTTACACACACGAATCACTATCCTACTAACAAAATAATTGAAAGAGATGCCAGGACAATCTGTCTCATCTGTAGTAAGTTTGACTATACTTTCCTTTTCAGATTGCTGCCAACTCCTGGGGAAAGAACTGGGGAGAGAACGGCTACTTCCGTATCGCTCGCGGGGACAACGAGTGCGAGATTGAAACATTTGTGATTGGTGTGTGGGGCAGGATCACAATGGAGGACATGCACAACCATCATCACCACCATCGTCGCAGACACATATAAAGACACAAGAGATGTTCAAACCCCAACTGAGACCTTTGTTTTTAATCCCACCTATAGCTAGGTTTTTACCCCAGAGGAGAACCACACCAAGAGTCTCAGAACTTCAGCACCCCTTACCCATCAAGCTGGCAGGGACAGCCACAAAATCAACCCCAGAGACCCTGAACCCTCTCTTTTTATACCTTACTCTGAGGATCAATACAACCCCTCTTCTTCTCTATCTTTTCTCTTTTTTAAGAGAACAGCCCTCCCTTCTCTCCCTGTAACTCAAGGTTTATGGCACCAAAAAAAAAAGATGAAAAACTCAACTAAGCTAAAGCTCTTTTTACGTTGCCTTGCAATTAGGCGCCTCAGGTACCTACTGATCCAAAGCCCACACTTCTCAGAATCCTCAGCGTAATATCTGGTGAAACATGTTCATGTCAAAGTTGGGTGATGACAGAAGGAGAAGCTCAATCTGATATCTTCATTCTTCTTTGTTCTTCTTTGTCAACCTGAACCTTTAGTCATTTCTAGTGCTAAATCTATAATCCAGACAGATGCATTTTCAGAGGGACAGCGTGGAAAAGAGGAAATCTGAGCGCCAGATTATCAGACATCAGACCCTTTCAGAGAGACACGCCCAGCCGAACTGTGTAACATGATCATATATCATAGATGACCTTATTGACATTTACCTGTCAGCTATACAAACGCACAGTCAGCTCATTCCTTCAGTGTTAGAGAGGACACATGCATGGAGGGCGTAGCTACAGGCGGTAGTTTCTCACACATTCCAATAAAAACGTAGAATCTGACACTGGAAACAGTAGGATATTTAATGTGGGGTAAAGGATTACGAATATATAAGATTATACATGTGTCATTTGTGAAATAAAAAATTTTCAGTCACACTAGAGGAAAAAGTCATTATGAACAATGATAAACTTTTAATTAAAAGCCATGGTGCTGTTCTTGACCCGACCATCTCATATGAAAAATAAAACACTGCTGCGTTAAAAGGTAAAAAAGATTGCATTGCCCTAAAGAAACAGAGTTGTTTTGACCACTCCAAAAGAAAGTGTTTGTGTATAATAGTCTTAATTTTCTCTGTTCTGTGTGCACTGTTACAATTTCAGCTACAGATGTCATTTTTGCCCGTTGCAGTTATGTTCTGAAGTTTCATTTTACTACTTGTTTAAAGATGTACTGTATTTAGTAACGTTGATAACACACTCATGACTCAGTCGCTTTTCTGCTTGTGCTTGTTTGACCACAGCCAGGAGGATGAGGGGGGGATACTGCTGCTGAAGTCTGGTCTGTGCTACAGTATTTGACAGCAGAGTCTTTAGTTTGATGCATATCTTATGTAATCAACATGTAAAGCCGCTTCTAACTAACGCCAAAACACCGGTTCAAGTCACACAGGCTGCAGATGAGCTGTTTTACGTTATGTTCTCATATTTTATTTCACATTTTTATTGTTTTCTGCTGGAAAACTTAACATCTTATCAGCGATGTGCCTATCTTTGCTACAGTACCACAGTGCTTTATGCTGTCTTTATTTCCACTGGCTGATTGAGGGATTTTCAGATGTTTTTTGAGCACAGCCTCACTTGAAAAGGAAAGCACGGTGTATTATTACCACTTACCTTAAATTACATCCTGGTGTGCTTCAGCTGTAACTTCAAAGGGCTTTTCAGTATCTATATCATCCTGTCTTGTGATCTTTAAGTTCCCTCTATCATGTCCTTTAGGCATGGATAGGCAGATAGGCCAATAAGCAAAATGTCTGGATAGGCAATGTGCAATGTGGTGGAGGGCCTGTAGATAGATAAGCAATTATTGCATATTTCTCATACAATCTACCGAATATTTGCTTTCATTCTGAAGTGAGTGAGGGTAGGGAAAGATGAAGAGCAGCCTGTCAACATGAGATGCACAACAGGTTTACAATAAATGTCACCAAAGACAATGTGAAGAGTTTCAATCTTCTATCAGAAGAAAGAAAGAGATTCGTCTTTATATTTTTTCATCTATGGGCATGTTGCTATAGCTCCTTTACAAGAGAGACAAAGATCAATGGACAAAACTTCCGTTGCTAGATTGGTTTATGCTACTGTGTTGCAGTCTTCACTGAAAGTGCACAGATGTATGCATATTTTGAAGTTTGGAAGCCTTAAATTTTAATTTACACAAGATAATTCATAACCTCCCTGCAAGAGAAAAAAAAGACAAGTGACTTTTTCTATGCAGGAAAGTACTGATATCTGACCAAAACTGGGATCGTTTTGTTTCCACCGAGTAGAGACAACTTATTGTCAATGTTGTTTATTTTGTTTACACTATGTTGGATTAATGGCCATTCAGGTTCTTAGTAAGCTTGAACCTAAATGTTAAATATGAAACAGAATATAAAGAAAAGAGGCGTGAAAAAATCCACTTATTGCTTTCTAAAGGAAATGCTCACGAGAAACACATGCCAAGATAATTATTATTTTTACATAAAGGTTCAGATGGGACCAACTACGACTATATTACTAAAGATTCTCTGCAAAATCCAAATGTATTTAATAGAAACTGATCTCACTTTCAGCAACGGTTTTCTCCAACTACACAGTCTCTTATCCAAACCTCCCCACCCCAGGAGCTGCAGCAGGCATCCACTCAGAAGATGTGTATTTTATGTAAAATGAACCACTCCATATTCACTGAGGTTTAGACTTTATTTATGACAAGATGTGTAAATTATATACTTTTATTCTTTATTTTTCTGTGCAATGTTTTATTACCTTTCTGTCTCTTGTATTGTGTGCACTAACTTGCAATACCACATTAGTGTTCACTTGTGCGTCACAATAAAGTCTTTCCAAAGCCACATGGTCTCATTGTGAACACTTTAATGTTACAGTTCGTACTGTACTGTACTGATGCACTGAAACAAGTAAAAGTAAATAATCTGGAAAAATGCCATATATAGTCTGCATGTATGTAGGTTGGGTGGTAGAGAAGGTGTGTGATTTTTTAGGAACATTAGGGATCAGCGAGCCACAATGGGAGGGACTGTGTGCAGGGTTTTCAGGGGGAAGCGCCATGGGACGGGGCTGGCTGGGATGAGGGCAGTTTTTATAAGCTCCTGCAGTGTCAGCGAACTCTTCCATCACTGAGAGCAATAACTCTGACCATCAGTCAGTGGAAGACCAGGATGAAGAGTATGCATAATAGATCATAAATACGCTTATGTATCCTTTCTCTGGCCATGGAAGTTAGCAGATTCAGTTCCGTTTTCTTTTGTACTGTACAAACATTGATTATTTCAGAATATTTTTCATGAAATGGCTCATTAAACCCCAAAATATTCTTGTGTACAGAGGATCCAAAATGGGAATGGTTGTTTTATTTTAATGTATTTAACTTGCTAACTTTGACTCAAGAAAAAGTTTGACAACCACTGATGCGGAGTACACAATGACACAGCAAGTAATGTAACTAACTTTAGCCAAGTTGTGGGTTAGCAAACTGTCGCTACAGTTGCTGCAGTGAAGCTAAAATGCCGAGAGGATGAGGCGGTCTCAGAGAAGCACACCAGGTCCAGACAGCAATACTCACAACTCTCCTGCTACTATAGCTAACATTACAACAACAGCATACTTTGGTGAACTAGGAAATACCCTAAATGAAAATGAGTAATTTGAAATATTTTTTCCTTTGATTATTATATTGAATCATTAAATTCTCTTTTGAATTACTAAATTATCTACAAAGACTTTAGTCTCCACTCTTACCACAGTGCCTAATAAATACAATTTCTATTTTGAATCAACTCCCTTTCCTTTCATTTTTGTCTGTCCCTCCATGTCCCACATAAACACCTGGGTGAACATCTGCCTCAGAGATAGACAGCGTTTCACCCTCCTGTTTGTTGTAAGAGAAATTGCAGGTTTGTAAAAGTATCCAGACTGAGCAAATTGTTGCAAATATCAACAGGATCTGTCAGTGAAAACTACCAGGTGTTCTCACTGACACCATGTTCAACAAACTCTAATAGAAGGGTGAGCAGACCTGCAGTGCCCAGCACAGACGCCTTGGAGGGCTGACCTTAACCTTGCATTCCTGCATTGAATCACCTATGAAACTTGTTTTTATTATATGCATTGCCCACTTTAAGTTACACTTCAACTTTAAGTACACATTTGGTCTGGCAGCTTCTGTGAACTGAAAGTGTTGCAATTTTTACAAGGTCATATTCAGTTTTAAAAAGAGAAACATCCTGCTGCTGAGATGGCATCAATTTGCTTTTCATTGCAAACTAGTTTGTTTCACAATAAAGTAAATATTGCTCTTCAATAGCAGAATGAGGAAGATGATGCTGCTAATTTAGAAACAACAATCTCATATTTAGTCTCTCATGGCATTGATGCCAAGAAAACAGTTTTGTTGTTTAAATTGAGTTGCATTTTGTGGTAAAACATACTGCAATGAAAATACATGACTGTTTCCCTTCTTTTTGGCCAAAATAATATTTTAGGACATATGTAATACTTTTGAAGATGATTTTGCAATGTGATTTATTTTCTGATTTAAAGATCAGGACTTTCACCTGGAAACTAATACTAATACTTTTTAATCTTTTACGAAAACCCTTCACAAAAACGCACTCATACCAACTACTCATTGTGTTAAAAATGTTGTGACGCTTCCTCACAGTTTACTTAACGCATATGTGAAGGGACGGACGAATGAAGATACCCCCTCCATCATCACTTCCTCACTTTTTACTGTAAAACCTCCCACTGTAATTCTGCAGTGAATGCATATGATTTGCTGAAATGTGAACATTTGTCAGGTTCCCTTACAAGCTATTAAGACCTAGCTTCAGAGAAAGCTTTAGAGGGGCTTATGAAAGCATCTGGTGAAAATCACACAATATTACAGAGCTTATCTCTTCACAGCAGCCACAGGGACCAAGTATGGAAACTTGGATCAAGGGATCTGTCCAGTGACTGTTTACATTTCTCTCATTGTTTCTGCTCTTGTTGTTTGTTTCTACTCCTCCTCTCCTCCCAGCTGATGATGATGAGGAATGGTCGAGTACCCAAAAAAAGCAGTTATTAGAGACAGAGGCAGTGGAACAATCACTGGCTGGAGACCACGTTTGGTCCCCCTAGTCAAGGAACATGATGATCTTTTTCTCAGGATCAATGTGCCCTGTTCTGTACACACGCACAAACACAAACAGCCTCCCACCACTTTTCCATGTGCTATCTGTACTTGAGTGTACAGGGGATGTCAACAAACATGCTGGCTGCCAGAGGCAAAGCCCTTTCCCATGAACAACAACCTAATAAAGAGCACACATATAATTTTAGGTTTGGGGGAATCCTTGTCAGAAGTTCTGAAGTAGGACCAAATCATATAGCTTCAGGGGAATCCTGAGACAAATATTTGTACTATACACCTTTGATGTATTGCTCTCTGCTGTGTAGACTATTTCCACATTATATTATCTTCGCACAGTACATTACCTGAGGGGAAACCTTGTTTCAGTTGTCTGTGATGCTGAACTGGCTCCGAAGTAAAGAGTTAGAGGATTTTGACTGTAGATAAATGATCAATGTTGCTCAACAGTCTACAGTCTTATCAGATTTTTGATCCTGTTTCAATCTGTAATGCAATCCCCACATCCCTGAGGCGCTAGTCTCCTTTAAGTGGAGTGCTTCAGTGCTGCCATCTTCTGGGGATCTTTCAGTACAGCTGCGAACAACAGCTAAAATTTGAGGACCGACTTTATTGGATGTGTCAAATTACAGTAAGATTTAAAACTTCTGTTGTAGTAATAAAACACGGGATTAAATTTATTAAGTTTATTAACCTCTGTGCTATCATCATGACTATTCCTAAATAATAAATCCATATTGCAAGAACATGACTTTTAGAAAACATGTTAAGCCGACCGTCAAAGAACTCCAGCATCAGACGTCATCTCTTCAGTAGATCAGTCACAACTGCCTTCTGTTTGTCCTCAGTTTAAAGTGGCATTGTCCTCTTTTTTCTTTTTAAACAACCTGTCTGTCTCCCTCTAGCGTGGGCCAGTTCCTCTCCTGCATTCACACATTCTGTAGGCACATATGTAGAAAATACCTGCAACAGACAGCGGCAATGTATTTGGTGATGCACAAGTATGTATGATAACAAATTTACAAAATAGGTCTACTAACAATAGCTAGACAATCTGTCTTTGAAGAGGGCTATGTTTACAATGGTGATTTGGATATAAAATTTGTTTTAGAATCAGTTTTTGCACATTTACATTTACATATGACAAATATATATGATTTCATTCATCCAGTATTAATAGGATAGAAATTATCTCAAAAAACATAGCAAACAAATGTTATTATATAGAATTTTTCATAATAATTTCTGTGGTTATTGCTTCTTCTGAGCTCTCTGACAAGTATGAATAAAAATGGGGTTTATCCCTGGAAAACCTTGACCCAGCCTTTGTCCTTTCTCACCTGCAAAGAAGGTCATGAGCATGGCCACCCAGCCCAGTATGTAGGACCAGGAGAAGCGCCAGTCACCAAATCGCCTCCCCAGGAAGTTGACTGTCACTCCAGTATAAATGGCCATAGCCAGCAGAACAAAGAAAGCTAAGAGGGAGACAGGGGTGTACATGCCAGTTATGATTGAAGTAAGTGTATGTGTATGTGTGTGTGTCAATTCAGAAGAAACAAGACTCACTGGAGACAAAAAACATGATTCCTGCAGCAAAGGAGCGGTTGAACCGTTCAAAGGACGAGAAGTGAGCAAAAGACATGAGGCCAGCAATGATGCCTGCAAAGCACGACATCCCTGAAAGGATCATGAAGGCCCTGGTGGCATTCCAGTAAGCTGCAAGGAAACAGGTAGAAATCATCAAATGTTTCATCCTTATAGATGCTGTTTATGGCATTAGAAAGCATTTGTCACTCTTTTAAGAAAAGCTGTGTCTGTTGCATCAGCTGGTGCACAAATATACAAGGAGTGGGGTTGCTCGCAGCCGCATCCAGCCAGAGCTTCTGCAGTCAGTATCACAAAATCTGTGTGAAAATAGAGCAACCTGCTCCCCTGATGCAAACACAAATCTGCATGTGCTTTTGATTCGTCTCAAATGTTATCGTGGTAGTCCCACATGGGAGTATCTTACCTATGCTGTCAGTCTGCATGTAGCACTTGTTGGACATGCAGTACCTCCACAGACCCTGGTGGGCATAGTTTCCAGAGAGACGGTACTGCATCCAGTAGTCAGTTGCAGTGGAGACCACCAAGAGGATATTACCAACAATAGCACAGAACAGACCCCCTCCCATGAAGCTGTACATCTTGAGCTGAGGTAACGGGGCCGCAGCAGAGCAACTGCAACATGGTGAGGAACAATCATGAAAGTCAAGGGTAGTGCACATATAGTAAAATATTTTTTTGCTACTCATGTGCTACATACACATATTTGCACTATTTACACACACATACTGTCTCAATAAATTTAAATATGTTCCTGATGTGGCACCACGAGTATACAATGACAAAACATAAGGTCTTTAAAAATGTAATAGTGCTCAACGTATTCATGCAAATACAGCCAATGCAGCCAAAGGATCCATATAAAAAAGAGTTGTGATGGTGAAATGTAATTAGTCAAATTCAATCCTCAATTGTATGAAAACCACATATGATGCCAGCCAATCATACAGCCACAATAATGAAAACAAGAGAAATATGAAACAAACACACAAACTGCAAACATTACTCTGTGTATGAACATAACAAGCCTATTTACAGCTGCTTTAACTCCTTGATTTGTAAAAAGCAAAGCAGAGTGGACTCCTACAAAAATTTTATCAAACATATTTACCTCTTCTGTAGTGGAAACATCACTATTAGTTGAACAGGTGCAAAGCAAAACCACAGTAAAAGCTATAAAGTTGCAGTTTGTTGTTGTCCCCCTGCCCAATCCTCATGTCACACCAGTGCTTGTTCAGCAGTAATGAGGTTTTATCTGATTCTGCCAGCCTTTGTCCAATCACAGTCATCATAAATGAAAATGTATGGCTCTAGGATACACACAAAAAGCACCCTGACATTTGATCCCTTACCTTGTTTCTGGAAATGCACTCTCTCTACTGCCAACCTTTCAGAGGTAAAGATAGAAGCGGTTGGAGGGGGAAAGAGAGAGAGAGAGAGAGCTGTTGCTCACTTGGGGGGAAAGAGAGAGAGAGTAACAGAAAATACTACAACCAAAAAGTTGTCCCCTCGTTTTTTCTGTTGATGAAAGCAAAATCTTTTGCAGTAATCAGTCTCCCTGTGTGGGATGCACCTGAATGAGACACCGTAGGGGCCACAGTGCATGTGACCCTGTACATTTGAGTGTGTGTGTGTGTGAGTGTGTGTGGGGTTTGTGGGGCCTTGGAAAAGGGGTGGTGGTCCATGTACCTTTTTTTGGGTTTTGTTTGTTTGTAAATGGCCTGATCTAGAACTGGGGATATGCATAGGTTTGCAGGACTGTCTGTGTCAATGCGACATGCTGAACCACACACTTTTCTTTCAGTGCTGTCACACTGTGGCGGTGAGGAGAGACACATATAGAGGGAGCGCTCTATACAAGCAGTGTCTCTCTCTTCTATAGGATTGTCTTAACTGAGATTGCATATATGTTTTAATATCGTCCAGTTTTCACATCTTGTACTCAACAGACAACAAATTAACATACAAAACATGATATAGTTAGTTAAACAATCTGTGTTTGGGTTTAAGTGAGGGGATGTTTCAGTCCGTCTGTCAGTGAAAAAAATTAATGACAAAGGGCAGAGACTGTTAGAGAAGTGTCCCCCACTGAGGTGCCCTTGAGCAAGGACTTAAGGCCCAACTACTCCAATGAAGCTACTTGTGGCCAACAGATTAGACTGTGGTTGTGCTGTGCAGCTTCCAGGTGTGTATGCAGTGTTTTAGGAAAGCCCTGTTTTCAGCCAAGCCTCCCATGCACAAATATGGGTTAAAAAATGATCAAGAGAAAAATGGTAAAGGAAAAAAACAAGTAAGAGTGCATATAATGTCACTTTAAGCATGTCCACAAACAAACACCGGCAGGCCCAAGCCCAGGGCAATAGAGGAGAGGGGGTGTCATCTGGTGACTCCTGAACATGTCAGCCTTGTCAGACATACTGCATTATTTATTAATTCTCAGTGTATTATAATATTAGACAAGCTTTTGGCTCTCCCAAGACTCTGGGCAGTTACAGCTCTACCATTACTAGTAACTAAACTGGTAATTAAGCCTGACATTTCACACTCAGTAGATGCAGACAAAGCATGAGGCAATGATGACAACATGTAAAAACATAAAATATAGGACTATTAGTCTCCTCCAGTATCAGCAGTATCAGTAGTGTGGGCACAACAGATCAACATGGCAATTAATCATATGCATTCTAGTTTAAAATTAATCATGTACAATCCAACTTTTGAAGCTCCTAAATTGGATACCTGGGTAATTTAGCATGACAGCATACTTATTGCTACTTTAAACTCAAATGTGAGTAAAACTTAGTTTGAACATATGTTCCGATTTCTGACTGCTAGAGCATGCACTATTTTTAATTAGTTTTAATTAATTTTATTTTGACACAAAAACTAAATGGTAAAGACACAGTACATTGAGGCAAATGTGTGATTTGTGGAATTAGGCTGCATAAATAAAATGTTATTGACAACTTCACTTTGAGGCTGCAACTAGGCTACTAAATATTTTCATTATTGACATTTTTGATTAATTAATAATTCAACTTATTCAATGTCAGTAAGTTCTGAAAAATGTCCATCACAATATAGTAGTCCAGGGTTATGTTCTGAAATGTCTTGTTTTGTTCATAAACCCATAAATATTTCATTTGTAAAGCTTTGAAACTGTGAAACGTAGCAAATCACGACTTTTGGCAAACTAGAAACACGACATTTAGCACTATTTCTGACTTTCTGGTCAGCTTTTATGTTAAGTAGAATAAATGTTCCAATAATTTTCCTGACAAAGGCGTCTGTAAAGTCAACTCATTTGAATTTTTTACTTTTTTTTTTTTTTTTTTTTTTTTTTTTTAATATAACTACCTTTAGAGACGTGACCTAATATAAACCTGTATGAACAACATACATTGCAAGGGGAAAACCTATATTTTCATCCTTGAAGTTGAGATGAACAGGCAGGCATGGGAACTCCTGAGGTTCGTTCTGGAAAGAGGTTTGACCTGTGACCCGGAAGCTGACGCCAGACCCGAGCTGTTCCATCGGCGGAGTAAAGATGGCTGACCAAGGCGCCGCAGATCCTGGTAATAACAACAATAATAAACCTGAAGCATCGGAGGGAACTATTATTAAGGTCACAGTAAAAACCCCTAAAGACAAAGAAGAAATCGCCATCGCAGAAGATGCCTCTGTCACTCAGGTTGGTTGATTTCGCTGGCGGGGAGCTGCCTGGTGCGGTTCAGCGCCGTGCTCTAACGTCATGCCCCTGCCCACAACTTCAGCTAGGAAGCTAGTTAGCCCGGTTAGCATTTGTCGTCACTCTCACCGGCTAACTGATAGTGTGTGAAATTAAAGAGGTTGTGTGTAGTGAAAGTTTTACTGCTCGAGTCAACAAGTGTTCGGCGGTATTAACGCCCTTGACAACAAATAGAGAGATATAACCAGGTTAATATTTGGAATGGCTAACCGGCTAGCCAGCTAACGGTTACAGTTAGCTAGTTAGCTAACAGCTTTGCGACCTGAACCAACCCAAGCTAACTAAGAAGCCAAACAAGTGTCAGCTGACGGGTTGCGCGCTTGCTTTGCCTCTTGCAACAAGCAACAATGGCCTGCTAGAACCGGGGAAATGATTTTGGGTGGATGGTATCCCGAATCGCTTTCATTTCCCATTTCAGCTCAACAGCTTTAAAATTGCTAAGGATTGCCCTCACTCTAGAACATTCTCACTGCTACCACTGAGTCATTAAGCTTTCCAGGGAATATACAGTATCCTCAGACCTACTGTTGGCTTGGCGACGTGTTGAAGTGAAACCATAATGCGGTACATGTAACCAGACTGTAGACAGTTTCTGTAGCTTTGTGTGACGCCCGGTTATGCTTTTTTCATTACTGTGTGATCTTAAGTGGCCATTTTTTGTGTCTTATGTCTTTATGTGCTTTATGTTCAGACATTGGACTTACATGTCTGACTTCTAAATATGTGTTGTCATTCTTACTATTACCATCTACACGTGGCTGTATGTTTGATATGCATAATGAGTGTGTACACACAACTGGCAAATATAGTTGATTCTGATTAGAAAAATTAGCATTCTTTGAGACACACATTGTACAAGGAGCGGTGTTAAAGCTGAGAACTAATGGGAATTACAGTATTCATTGTTCTCTCTATTCTTTATTTTGATCCCCACAGAGTGGTTGTCTTTCAGGGGGGCACACAAAACTATAATAAAAGTAAACAGCACACAACGTCAACAGAACAAGATAGATGGAGCAAAACAAACATAAGAAAATAAGTTAAATGAATTTGCACATGAACAGGGAAGACAAAAACATACTGTCAAAATGAACAGCAACAAAAAGAAAATAAAAAACGGCCCAAACAATATCAACCAAAACAAATATCACAACTATGTGAGATTTTTAGCTTTTGTTTTTGTGTCTTTTTGAAAGAAATTCATCTTTTAGTGTGTCTTGTGTTTGTGGTTAACATATTTCAGGCAGACGAAGCTGTTCATCTCGTTATGGGCATTGCACAACCAGATCAGAATCAGAATTCTCACCGAGCCGTACTTGTAGATAACATTAGATTTTTATTACATTTTGCATGGCAGGAATCACCTTGGTGCTCTATCTCATCTGTTTCAGTTATCAACATTCATATCCTGTATAACTGTAAAAATTGTACTGCGTACAGTTCAGTGTTAAGATACATTAAAAATTAAAGATGTAACAAGATGGTAGCTTCCTTAAGGATTAGACCTTTTTCTATTCTAATTATGCTTCATCTAATACTCCAAGATTCAGTGATTGGCACATTTGAAGTGTTTAGAGCATTGCTAATAGGATAAGTTCAAAAGTCTTTCTTGGAATTTAAGTCTTGAAGCATGCAAAAGAACAGAAACACATTGAAGCAGTACTACTGAGGTGTAACCGTGTTATTCTTAATATTATCCTTTTCATTTCCTGTTTCTTTCTCACCTCCTTTCCCTCGTTATCCCATTTCCTTTCTCATCTCTCTTTATTTCGTTATGTCTTTTAGTTTAAAGAAGAGATCTCGAGGCGATTCAAAGCCAAACAGGACCAATTGGTTCTGATTTTTGCAGGGAAGATCTTGAAGGACGGCGACAGCCTCAGCCAACACGGCATCAAGGATGGCCTGACAGTTCACCTAGTCATAAAGACAGCACACAAGTAAGGTTACATTATTAAACAAAGCATGTGGGCTCAAGAGATTATTTTTTAGTAGGCCTGTAAGATGAATTTATTTGCCTTGCAGTAAAATCTTGGTGTGGAATTAAGTAAACTGCATTTGTTTTTACATTCATGTTAAACTATCAGACACACTGTCAGCTTACTTTAGTACTGAATTTCTAATACAAGTTCAAATTATCCCTGCAGGGCAGGAGATGGCGGTAGCACCTCTGCCTCTAGCTCATCCTCCACTCAAGCAGGCAATACCTCCACCTCTAGTCCAGGTACCAACCCCTCTTCCACAGCAGGCTCCACTGGCACCGCTCCACCACCCACACAGGCGCCTAACATATTAAGTGAGTCCACCTGTGTGTAACTGTTTAAGTTCAAAACCCTTCACAAGTTCAACATCACAAAGTTAATGTGACTAACCATCACCCACCCCGTCTGGCCTCCTTCAGCTGGTTTTGGTGACCTGGCTGGTCTGTCTGGACTAGGCATGGGCTCAGCTAATTTCATGGAACTGCAGCAGCAGATGCAGAGGCAGCTCATGTCCAACCCTGAGATGCTTTCTCAGATCATGGAAAACCCGCTGGTGCAGAACATGATGTCCAATCCAGACCTGATGAGACAGATGATCATGGCCAATCCTCAGATGCAACAGCTGATGGAACGCAACCCTGAGATCTCCCACATGCTCAATAATCCTGAGCTCATGAGACAGGTAAAGGGAATGGAAAGGGACTGAATGGTTAACCTCACTCCCCGACACCTTAAGAGACACACTGGCGACTGATGCTAGTGCCCATGGGTTTTAGCCTCCTCGTCAGCATGCCCGAGGTCGCCGGCTCGAGTCAGGACCGTGCAGTACATACTCGGGGATGGTTCCAGTAGAACAGGCATGACTACATACAGTAGCTTCCCACTGCCCTTTGTTCTGTTTTTTCAGGATTTTCATGCTCTGTTTAAAATAAACTTTTTCTGCCTCCCCTTATCTCACCTCCCAGACCATGGAGCTGGCCAGGAACCCGGCCATGATGCAGGAAATGATGCGGAACCAAGACCGGGCTCTGAGCAACTTGGAGAGCATCCCAGGAGGTTACAATGCCTTGCGGAGGATGTACACAGACATCCAGGAACCCATGTTCAGTGCTGCCAGGGAACAGGTATCAGGGAGGGATGTTTACTGAAATCTTTGTTTGTTTGTGCTGTGTTTGTCTTCTTTGTTAGGATGTTTTCACACATTCTATAACCGTTGTCTTGGATTTATTTGCCAATGTTACATGGCTAACTACATTTTTTGTGTGTGTGTTTTAAAATGGGTTTAATCTTTTTCCCTGTAGTTTGGCAGCAACCCATTCTCAGCTCTAGGTGGGAACTTGGAGTCTGGTGTCCAGCCGTCACGGACAGAGAACCGAGAGCCCCTGCCCAATCCATGGGGGCCACCAAATTCTTCTAACCCCTCTGAGAGTGGAGGGGGCACCACAGGAAGCACTAGCACTACTGGGGGCACCACCCCTAGTGTGTCCAACCCTCTGGGCATCAATCCTGGCAGTCTTGGCAACGGTAAGACTGAGCAAGATTCTCAATACACCTGCATGCCAAGTCATTTATTTACTTACCTGTATACACATATACATAAATAAACCCTGTTCTTTTCTGTGTGCTGCAGGGATGTTCAACAGCCCGGGCATGCAGAGCCTACTGCAGCAGATCTCAGAAAACCCTCAGCTGATGCAGAACATGCTGTCTGCTCCCTACATGCGCAGTATGATGCAGTCATTGTCTCAAAACCCAGAGTTGGCCTCCCAGGTATGAAACAGAAAGATGTGTGTTCACACACTCATACAGATTCAGCTTGCGTTTTAACTCTTTGTTATTCTGATTGTGACCACATATGGGATCGATTTGATTATATTGAACTCTGCAGTTTGTAATGAATTGTAAATAGTAGCATCTAGCTAGGCTTGTTGTGCATTAGGCCTATAAGCCCAGGTATTTAGTGCATACTCAACAGAGGGGATAAGCTCACTTGCATTTGCAGCAAATTAGTAAGAAAGAATAAACAACACAGCTCTGACTTGATTGGTTCTAATAAACAATGCTGTCTATACAGCAAATCAGAACATCGTTACTGGGGAGTGCTGCATACACAGCGACTGGAATACTACAGAGCTTTTATTTCTGTTATTTGACATTTTATTTGTTGTTAGTCCTTTGCTAAGGTGCTAAAGCCTTTATAATTTAAATATCAACTCCAGCGAGTAAGCAGCATGGCCAGATGTGTAATGACACATTATCATAACTGTCATTCTTTCTCTCTCTGTACCAGGTTTTGATGAATAACCCCTTGTTTGCCGGAAACCCACAGCTGCAGGACCAATTCAGAGCTCAGTTGCCAATATTTCTGCAGCAGGTATCGCACTCATTTCAGTTTGATAACTCTGTCCTGGATTTTTACATTTTTCTATCGCAGTAAGACACAAAGGCAGTCCTAGTAACATAATAAAAGAAGTATGTTAATTGACACATAAGGGGCAGTATTATAGATATCTGACATAGTTTGCTCCCATTTTTTTATAAGCCTCTAGTCATTTTCTCATAAATCTCAAGACATTTGCCAAGTACGTGTATTAGGCGTGCTTTATTGTTGTTCATTTCTTTATTGTTATTATTTTAGGTATTTAGTAAACAGTACAGTAAATGCAGTCGGTCGAATTAATTAACTGCTAACTCTCTGTTTGGTTGCAGATGCAGAACCCAGAAGCCCTGTCAGTAATGACCAATCCTCGGGCCATGCAAGCTCTAATGCAGATCCAGCAGGGTCTACAGACACTGCAGACAGAAGCACCAGGCCTCATGCCCAGGTAAACTCACACAGATACACGTAAACATGTAACTTTTGTTTTGTATTTCTTTTCCCCAACTTCTGTTTTTTTCTTTTGGCCTAGTTTGATGTCAGGTGGAGTTCCTGGCATACCCACAGGTGGAGTTCCTGGCATACCCACAGGTGGAGTTCCTGGCATACCCACTGGAGGGGGCATGCCCACAGAGAACCCGGCCTCCTCACCTAGCAGTGCGGGAACAAACGCCACACAGCAGCAGCTGATGCAACAGATGCTGCAGATGTTTGCTGGAGGAGCTGGAGGAGGAGGAGGAAGTGCAACGGTACACACATGCACTGATATTAAACCCTTTACACCCGCACACCTGTTTTTTTTTATTTTTATAAATGTTCCATTAATTTTCCCCCTGCAGACCCAGACCCCAGAGGTGCGATTCCAGTCCCAGCTGGACCAGCTGAGCGCCATGGGCTTCATCAACCGCGAGGCCAACCTGCAGGCCCTCATCGCTACTGGAGGAGACATCAACGCCGCTATTGAGAGACTGCTGGGCTCACAGCCCTCGTAAAGACATACAGTACATACTGACACACAGACACGTGCATACATACATACCTGACTCATAAAAATACCCAGCATCTACAGAGAACCAAGAGAAATTTAAGTGTATTGTCCCAAACTTTACAGAAGAAACTTGGGCAGGATCTGTAAGACCCTCATTCTACATGCGTTCTCAGATCATTCCCTAGTCCCCATACTTTCTCTTTTTGCCGTCGTCCAACCAGACCTCTGTCTCAGAGTGCTGCTGTAGAGCCGGACTGAACCACTCTCAACTTGAGGGGCGTTCTGGTGCAGAGCGAAGGAGCGAAAACCTCTCCTGAAAAGGGATTCCCAACCATTTCTTCATTCACAGTTTTCTTCACATAAAACTGGAGTCGATTGTTGCAGATAAACATTTACATAATACTGATAAAACCCATGTGATGTGATTGGCTGTTGGCTCTGTTTCACACATGGCCATTGTGCGGCAGTTTGTTAGCATTTATCTAGCAAATCAATACATGAAATTTTTCTGGTATAAAGGAAGATATTTTGTCCATACAGACGTTCAACCTCATTCCTCCCCTTTTCTCCGCTCTTGACATTTTACATAAATATCTGTTTTGGCTCAAAAACTTTCACTATTTATTGCAAGTGCTTAAGTGACACCCTCCACACTTCCCTAAACTTGTAATTTGTCATTCCAGATGAAAGTGCCCACTCACAGGTGCACAGTGTCTTTTCCTCCTGAGGCACCACTGCTGTGCCTTTTATCCTTTCCTGCCCTTTGAGAGCATTGCTGGCAAATTACACCCCCACCCCACCCATACTCACCCCATTCAGTGGGTTTTTCAGAAACTCCAAATAAATTCTACACAGCATCATCCAGCATCAACTATAACCATAATCAAATATCACGTAGCAGCTCCAAAGCAGAGGGTGCTGCTAAAATGAATATGAATGAAACAAAACAAGCTTTCCTTTCATTTTAATCTGATTTATTCTTTTTATTTTTATTTTCCTTTTTTTTTTTGAGGTGCAGTTAGTACCTAGAGATGATTATGATTTGTCTCGCATAAAGTAAACGTGGAAATCAAGTGAGTAAAGAAATAATGGAAAGGCTTTAAAAACAATTCTGGTATGGTGGCACCATACATTTCTAAAATCAAGTTGTAGGTTGTGTCTTTTTTTTTTTTTTTTCTTTTTTTTTTTTGAAAATCTCAGCATTGTAGTTGTGGTAACCTTGGCAACTGCTTCTATAGCTTTGCTTTGTCTGTTGACCTCAGCTAGAGAGAAAAAAATCCATCTCCCAATTGAACATGTTGAAACTAACTTTTAACAGTACTGTACTAAAAAAAAATAAAACATGGTCAAAAACAGTCTACGCCCTGTGTGTCAGTTGATTATAGCCTTGGGATGGTTATTCAGTTTATGGTATGCTGCTGTTTTGTTTAGTATGAAAATGTTGCAAATTGATAGGTAAGATTAAACAATCTGTGTGTGGGGAACATGTGGTCATTTAAAGGCACTTTTGTTTGGTAATTATGGTAACACTTCAGATATACTACTGTACTCTATTTTCCCAATAATACCCAACAAGATTTCTGGAAAGGTGGTAAATTGGTATTAATTATAAGTAACTTTGCAGAACATGCAGAACTTTGTGGGAAGCATAAAATCGAACAGATTTGGAGTATAATGTTTTGATTCTAAAGTGATATATTTGTTTGGAAATTAACCAACTAAACTCAAAACAACTGTCTCTGTCTTCACTGTAATTAGTACCAAATTGCACAATTCTTTCCAGGAAATGTTTTAGAAAACTATTAGGTAATTCTGTATGCACCTGTAAAATAAAGCCTTAACCAATTGAGTGATGAGTCAATATAACCATGACAACCTTTTATTATTACCATTCAAGCTTAAGATCTAAATTTGCTGGTTACAACTGTATTAAATGTTTCTGTGCTATATTCCACGAAGCATTAAAATGATTACAATGTACAATCAAAATCAATCAAATCAAATCAAATTAGTCCACCGGGCCTAATCTATCCCACATCCCTGTAGGCATTAGACAGGTGGCAAAATGGCGTCGTGCTCTACTACACAGATCCACCTGTTGGGTGAGGTTTATTGTCATACAAATGAGAGTGAAAGAGTGTAGGAGAGGGTGGAGTCTGCTCCTGATGGCTGCCTGCGAGTCGTTCTACTTGTTCCACCTGACACCCCCCCCCCCCCCACCACCACCACCACCACCACCACACACACACACACACACACTCCCAGCGCTCCCTTGGGTGTCAGCTGATGAGGGAACGGCAGGCCACAGGACTCCTGCCTGCCCGTCTGTCTGTGCTCAATCAGTAGTTACCCCTGTTCACAGATAAAGAAGGAAGCAGGTGGGTGCAGCTGAACCTGTTTTTCTCCTCTCTTTTCACCCTTACTCGCCACACTGGAGGGAACGAGGAGTGAGGCTGTGTTTGTTTCGGGAACTAATATTGAAAGTGGCTTCAAGATATTTTCTACCTGAAACAGGAACCCGTCACTACTGAATGCAACATGGGGTCTGACGAGTCGTACAATTTTGTCTTCAAGGGTGAGTCGTGTTTACTTGAGCTGTGTTTGTGGAAGAAGAGCTAAAACATCCATAGTTTGTTTTACTTCTGTAGACGTCAAAGCCACCAGGTGCAACTCTAACTGCCTGCTCTAATTTCTGAGGAAGAGAGAGAAGGAAGTAAAGCAGGAAGAGATAGCTTTCTGTACATTTGACTGTAAACCATTTGAACTTTGACCTGTTAAAGAAACATATGATCTTACATTTCCTGCTTTATTCAAGAGACTGTTATGTGGTTTGTATGCGTATTTCCCTGATTAAAATAAACAGCATATGATTTTCCATTCCATTCATGCCATAGTTAGGTCAGCCACAGGGTAGATCTGCCACGTTTAAAATATGTCACTGTGTGTGGTGTCTGGTGGGGGTGACAGAAAGTCTTCATAAGGAGAGGAATGATATCTGATTCATTACAGAAAGTTACAATTTTTACAAAATAACAGTTACATTTTTGGACTTAGTGTGTAACAAAACTGCCATTAAAAAGCCATTAAAGTATATCTTCTTCTTCTTAAAACCTCCTTCTGTGGCAATCAGGAAAAGTGAATGAATTAACTTTTGACTTATCCTGTCTGTGCCCGTTTAGTGGTGTTGATAGGGGAGTCTGGCGTAGGAAAGAGCAACCTTCTGGGTCGCTTCACTAAGAACGAGTTCAATCACGACAGTCGCACCACCATTGGCGTCGAGTTCAGCACGCGGACTGTTCAGCTGGACAACTTCACCATCAAAGCCCAAATCTGGGACACAGCGGGGCTGGAGCGCTACAGGGCTATCACCTCAGCGTGGGTACACACACACACACACATATATATATATATAGATAGATAGATAGATAGATAATAAACAGGGTGAGACAGTAACAGTGACACCTTGACACACATCAGACATTCCCAGTTTTCATCAGGCTCCCAGTTTTTATTGTGAACTCCAACTCGTGTATGTTTGGTCTCACCTGGCGGACTCAGGTATTACAGGGGAGCAGTTGGAGCACTTTTGGTCTACGACATCAGCAAGCATCTGACCTATGAGAGCGCAGAGCGATGGTTGAAGGAGCTGTACGACCATGCAGATCCTCACATCGTGGTCATGCTGGTGGGAAACAAGAGCGACCTGGAGACAATCAGGACTGTGCCCATGGAGGAGGCCAAGGACTTTGCAGGTCAGTTAATAAATGTCGTCTTTGTTTTTGAATGTCCAGTCATGATGTCCCCACTTTAAATGAGCGGAAAGTGTATTTAATACTCTGTATTGTATGTCTTGCTCTTCGAATACGTCAGTGTTTATTGATTTTTATCTTTGCCTTCCTTGCTGTCCAACCCAGAGAAGAAGGGTCTCATGTATATGGAGACATCAGCGTTGGACTCCACCAATGTAGAAGCTGCTTTCAGTGAAGTCCTCACAGGTACAGGAGCTTAGTCCAAACACATGCCCTTGGTTCATCTGGCTTCTTTGAATTACCTCACTGACATGTCTTCCTTTTTGCAGCCATCCACAAGAAGGTGGCCAGCAGGGAGGTGACCCGTGGCTCCATCAGCGCTGTAACCCTGACCAACTCCATCAGACCCAGCAGTGAGGCGCAAGAGGAGCGCAGAGGCTGCTGCAAGAACTCCTAACAGACTGCCCTGTCCACGTTGATCCACCTTGACTGTCGTTCAAGCTTAAGCATGACATCATTCACTCCCAATTTTGAAGAGCGAGTTACCTGCTTCACACTAGAGCAGTTAATGTACAGACCTCTTTAAATATAAAAGCTGTATAGTATATAACTCAATAACAAAATATTTTATACATTTTACTTTTTGTGGTGGCGAATGGGTGCTTTTTTACTATAGATAGCTGTGCATTTATTTTCCTTTATATTCATGTTTTTAAAGAGCCGTTGTAAATTGGACTGCTTTCATAAAGGAATGCACTGGGATTCATTTGGAATAAATTATTTATGTTATTCTGTCTGCATGTAATTATCTCACAAAGACATGAATTTATTATATTCGTTAGACACATCTAAACTAGATGAGGGAACGGGAGAGAGGGCTGATGGGAAATAAAGACGTGTGGTGGAACAAGAACTCAAAACCTTTACTCAAGGAAAACTAAACCTGGTGTTCGGACCCCTGCAACAGTCGCAAAGTGATAACTGATGTAGAAAATAAGAAAACTAAAAGTCCTCTGATATCGTGTACAATTGTTTTTTTTGTTATTGTGAAATCCAGTAATTTTACCTCTTCAGATGAAACAGTATAAGAAGAACAAAAAAATTCCCTCATGGACTGAACATCTGACGTCTCTCAGAAGTCAGTTGGGTGGTACCAGTAGACACTGTTTCATATTATGAGGTCACACTCAAAAACAACAGGAAATGCTTTACTCTCAGGAGCTGAAGGTGTTTTGTCTCTTCTCCGTCTGTAGATGGCAGTGCTGATGCTGCAAATTGAATTAGAAGAATCCGTACTGTGGAGTGCAATGCATTTGTTCCCCCTCTCTCCTTTCCTTATTAACTCCAGTATATATCATACCACCATCTGGTCACACTGTTTATTCCATTAATGATCATGATATTAAGCTCATGTGGCGCTGCAGTGTTGTCGCCATGGTAGCAGCCTGTTATGCCCTCTTTTACAAGCTAATCAGTGTGCCCATTAATTAATACTTTTCTCACAAATAGAATGTTCATTCACAGACCTTGTTGAGTGTGTGTATGTGTGTAAGTAGATAATCTCCAGATTATGGATGTAATTGGGCAGGCTCATATGGAACAACTAAGAGAATATAAATCTACAGCAGTGGTAGTTAATGACATTTTGGACAGATAGTGCTCTATCTCTGGCTCACACATGTGCATGAGAAACCTTTACTTGTGTGTGTGTGTGTGTGTGGGGTGTGTCCCCAAGCAAGATTTCTCTGCCAGAGATCATTTTGCTGCAGTGAAATGACCACAAACGCATTTATTAACTTTCTCTTATGAAGATATGATAGGGAAGGCTCTGCACCGGCCAATAAATGTTTAATTATTTCCTGAGAATGAAGATATTTTTATGGGCTGAGAAAAAACATCTGGTGTAATAACCCACGCCGACTGAACAGGCTGCACAGGTTGAAAGCCTGGTCATGATATCTGTAAATTTCCCTCAGCCTAGAGGTAAGTTTGCATTAAATGATGAAATGAAAAAATTACAAGCTCTCTGGTCTTTATTAGAATGAGGAGAGTTAGATTTTGTACCACATTACAGATTCTCGCAAATTCCCCCTGGATCTGTTTGTATGTGTGTGTGTACGCCCTTCTGACCTCGCCCTAAAGATAAAGCTCTCACGGTGGTTGGAAAGACTTGGATTTAGCGCATACACGTGGTAGCCATTACCCACATGCTACTTGACATGTGTAGCCTGTAAAAAGTGTGTCTGAAAGCAGGACTCATGATGAGCGGCACCCCTGACCCCCCAACATGGAGCTCTTTATCTCCCATTTACGAGACCCTTTTCCTCCAGCACTTTGTGGGGAACCTTTTCAGCCAAGAATTTACAGTCACAGTATCACATCTGTTTGGGTATAATTGTGACCTTTATGTTGTTATGACCTTTCACCACATGGAGCTTGGCTCTTTTCTAAAACCCACACTTATGGAATCCATCATCTCTATAGCCTTCCTATTTCTCCTCCCCTCTCCCAATTCCTGATTCTACCGACTCTTGACTTTTTCCTGTCAGGTTTTACAGAGCTGCTTTTTTTGTTGTTTATTTCAGCTTCCTGTGTTTGTTTGCTTGTTTATATGCACAATTACCAGAGGCTGACACAAGACCCTATAAACTTCCATTCACATACGCACAAGATCTCAAAAAACATCTGCACTCTTGTCTGTTTTTTCTCTGTGCAAATTTATCCCAGTCCCTCAAACCCAGAAGATTCCTGAAACACACACACACACACACACACACACACACACACACACACACACACACACACACAAAGGGGTATTTTGTGTTTTTTTTGTAGCAGCTTTGTGACAATGCATTTTCAGCTAATCTAATGGTTTTAAGTGGAAGAAATATGTTCTCAACCCGTAACCCTTACAAAAAAGTGGAGGTCACTTCATAGCCAAAATTGTGATTTGTTATCATTGTCCCAACATGGGTGATGTGTGTGCGCATGCCTACATCAGTGCATGCAAACACAAATCAAAGTCCATAACAGCCGGCATTCCTCCATCCATCTTGCGTCTGTCACTGCATGTCTGTGGAGAGCACATATTTTAAGGTTTTCACGTCAGCGGACATCAACACATAAATAGAATCAAAGTCCATGCACACTGATTACCATGGCAATGTTGTTATGGCGACCAATCAAAGGGAGAGGTGAGCTGATGGGTGGCTGTGCGTTCAGACTCTCTACTCCCCAAAATGCGCAGTAGAGAGAGAGAGTTGAGAATGAGCTGAGAGGTGGATTATTGTCTGGAGGTGATTGGAGAGAACATTTTAAGAGCGTCTTTATCACCCCTGCTTGAAGACTTGAGCTGTTTAGTCTCAGCCCAGCTTGTTATGAGATTAAAACATGCTTAAAAATCCGTTTCTATCACTGTGCGTGTGTGTACATTTGTGTGCCTTCTTGTGTTTAGTCAATTAACTTCTTTTAAAGCCTCTAATTTCATGAGGGAGCCTGTTGTGCTTGGCCGCCAGCATTCAAGGCCCAGCTGGGGTCACAAGATTCCTTTCCGGCGTGCAATTAAACAGGTTGCCAGCGACAAACAGAGCCGAGAGCTTCAGCATCGGTTCACTTAACATAATATTACACACCTCAGTTGCTATGACAGCCACGGTGTTTGTGAGTCTGTGATGCTAAACGGCTGCAGGTGTAAAATGATGCAGGGAGCCATTATTTGAGTGCCGCTTTCAGCTGAAACCTGAGAGCAGAAACAGTATAAAATAACATATCTCCAGTGTGACAGGTGAGCTTTCTGCTGAGTCTACATTTGTGCTTAAGTGATGAGATCTGGAGAGCAGGAGGCAGATCATGTTTTAGTCAGTAAATTACAACTTTTTTTCAGCCACAGTAGCTCAATGAAGTCAGGAGACATGACTTTTGCCTGGTGTCATGCACTGACCACAAATCCACTGACCCTGGTCCAACGTTTTACTTTCCAGAGCAAAGTTTCACACCATTTTGATGGTGATTTTTGGCACAATTAGTACACTTGAAGACAGAAGACAGCTGGCTACATCTAGAATATGAAACCCAGAGACTCCAAATGTGTGAAACTTTACAGCTGCCCCTTTCCAAGGGAGGGGGAAAAAAGGCAATAATACCACCCGGCCCCTAAAAGTGCTCTGCTCTTTCTCAGAGGAAAACAAAATGTCTGGCAATACAGTAAGTGACAAAAGGGGCGTTAAATTGAGTTTGTGAGTAGATATTTCCATATGTGTATTTTTCTCCTCCTCAGCTTTTGTTCCATGTGGCTCCTGGACGGAGGTACTGGTCCCTTCCAGATGACATGCCTCAAGCCAGGAGATCCTGAGCATGTATTATTTCATTTCACTCTGCGGTTTTGTTGTGCGAGTCCTTGTAGTGAGCGCTGCAGTTTCTAAGCAGAAATGTGCACCTATTAAATTAGCCTACTTGTTAGTTCAAGCACACAGAGGCAGTGTGTGCGCATTTTGAGGACAACAGTTGTTGGATTGACGGCCTTCCTGAGCTGGAGTTGTAGATTGTGGGAAAACACATGTTGTTGGGGGGGGGGGGGGACACGCTTGGGCTTGATGACAAGAAAGTTGAACCAAGGTCACTGCCCAGAGATACAGCACACTTAAACTCTCTACAGATGTGTGTGAGTGTGTGAGCAGGACATAAAGACAGGCATCCACATAGAGTCATTTTTCAGTGTGAATATGTGCATGCATATATGCATGACATAAGTCTGCATAAATGCACGACAGCCTGTGATGGTTTTAGCTGGACTGTGCATGTTGTGTGTAGTTTCATCTCTATGCAGTGAAAGCTTCAGGACATCTAAAAATACCATGGGCCCCAGAGGAAAGTGAGGATGGGAAACCATTTACGGAACCATAAGAAGAACCCAAGGCTCCTTCCAGAAACAGGAGCCCAGCAGGGAAGCCCGCAGACAGGAGTGGCCTGGATGCGAAGGATTTCCCCTCATTCTTCTTAAGCATGCAGTTTTGTTTATGACATTGCCCAGAAAAGCTGAATAAGTAACTTTGTTAAAAAGGGGATTCCCTTCTTTCTTTTATATTTAGTCACACACTGTATAAAACCTAAGCCTGCTTCTTGCACTCTGTATATTGGCATTGAGGGTTGCACTATAGGGTGGTGCTGTACAATCATTAAGGTCATTTCCGTCTATTTACTGAATTTAAAACAGATTTTTGGGAGATGTAGATACAGGGACAGACTCGCACACGAATTGTGAAGAGTTGAGGGGTGGGGGGGGGGGGGTGGGGGGGGGGGGGGGAGCTAAGAGGAGGAGGGAATCCAGATGGGAAGGAGCAGCATCGGCGCCGCAGGAGAGAGATAGAGAGGAGAGACGGAGTGTGGAGGGGAAGAAGCAAAGCCTCATCTCTGCCCGGAGATGAAAGCTACTTTTATCTCAGACTGAACAATCGGATTTCCAATTGGTGCCGCCATGTATTTTGGTACGTAAACGATGCGTTTTGCTTTTTTATCTTAAGAGTTTTTTGTGGTTGATCATGACGCGGCGGAGGCACTTGTTGCTATGTTGAAATGGATGTGAGCTTTGAGAAGTGGAACAGACCGAGGCAGCGATGGTGCTGCTTATTTAATGCATCTACAGATCACGGTCTCTATATATTCTTTAATAACAAGAGAGATAGCTTATAAATATAATATAGCTCACAGAAAACAGAGAAAACATTTAACTTCACTATGAATTGTTATATGCATGCTTATTTTGTTAAATGCCTTATACTATATAGGCCATTTCTCACAGGATTATAGGAAAAACACTGTGCATGGACAAAGTAAGACAAATTGTCATTGCTTTAGATTATTACAAGTTATGGAAATTACATTTAGTCATGACCAGTCGCTTTTTTAGGCTACTTCAGTTGAAGGGTCTAAACATTACGTGTCTGTCATCTCGTCCACGTGTTTCTTGTATCTCATAAAATCCTTACAATCATTTCTCACAATTAAGCACATGAACATGTAAAGAGGGTGTGGCTGCAGCCCCCCCTGCTGGCCAAAGTGAAATCATAATTTAAACAGGCTAATCTCTGATTTTCAGCGTTTCAGTGCTTGGTGGATTATGGTGCGGTTCCAGTGTGAAATATGTTGTAAAATTAGACTGCCTAAACGCTGATATGGTTTTCTACTTTTAAAAGTAGACTATCTTCCTGCGTGCCTTCACCTCAGCTAAAAGTTTAGAAGAGTTGCTAAACATTACTGGTCAAAGTAAGTTCTTGGCACACAATAGGCCTAAGCTTTACGAGGCTGCATGTTATGTGTAGGCCACATCCGCAGGCGCATTTATGCACAACTGACGCTGCCTATGGTTTTGTGATCCCGTGTTTTGATATTTTGAGGCTCGTTGCTTCGTGCTGGTGTCGGCGCACGGCCACCAGTGCAGAGGGTGTACCGATGCCAATCCAGTGTAGTCAGGTATCTCTCGTGCTATTACCCGCCTGCAGGAGCAGATCAACAACTCAACGGTCAGCAGGTTACATCACACACAAGTTTTATTCCAATTATGGCATTACCATCAGACAGACAGAATAAAGATTAATATTCTAACTAAATTCGAAATTGAAGGCCTTTCCTTTACTCTGGTGACGCTCTTTACAGCCGTCTGAAGGCAGCAGGTAGCCAACCTAAGCTTCCCTCTTCCATCTGCTGTCTAACTGTCTAAACCACAATTACGCACCAGATCTGCTGGTTACATTTTGTGTAACAAGCACACTGTTGCGAAATAACCACAGAAACCTCCATGGCTGTGTGCACACCAAACTGATCGGTTAATTATTCTCTACATTTCCATCCAAAACATCGGGTAACCAGGGCAACGGCTGCGCGCACCTTCTTCATTTTAAGGATACTGACCGAAGTGTAGCCCAGAGCTTCGCATCCATGTATCCACTAACCTACAATCGACTTGTGGACCAAATGAGATGAAAGGAAACGGTCTGCGCAAATAAAGTAGACAGACAGCATTAACACCCAGCCTACAGTATTTGAAATATGACGCATCATTAATAACATAAAGGATAAAGGATAAAGTAGCCAAGTAGTAGGACTAATGAGCGCATAGCCTAGGTGATAAGCCTGTATGTTAAAGATTTGATTCTGAGGTTTCTGACCTTGGTCTTCTCTATTTATTTTTTTTATTTTTAAAGGGAGGGCCTACTTGTAGCAGGATGTAACACGGTATAGGGCCTAGTCTAATCCACAGTAATTTAGTGGTTTGTTAGGTTTGTGTATTAGGTGAATGTAAATCTAACAGAGTTTGCAAACATGTGCAAAATGGACTGTGAACTAAGTGCACAGAGTTTTGGTGGAGGTGGAGTGAGAAATCGCCTATATGAAATTTGAAAGATGTGGTTATTGAATGCATGTTGTGTGTCTTAGCAATGACATGCGATCCACAGTTTAGTGCACGCTGGCTGCTCTTGTGCTGACTTTGTGAAGGGTTTCGGGAAAAGTGAAATCGCCATTGGTATTTTTTTGGAACCAATTGTACAACAGAACGGTAGTCTACAATGCGCGTGCATGTAATATATCAAGCACGTATCCAGGGCAGCACACATACTACTCAGGCCAAACACACACAGCATTACTTGCGCACACACACTTACACGGCTTCAGCCAGTTAAAGGCAATCAGACTAATGGCAGTGCGGATGGGTGTGTTGTGATTTTGATTATGATGATTATACATGTGGGCTGGTCCTGAATCAAACTGTAATCAAGCTCAGAGAACACGCAAACTAGAAAACAAGCTTGCATAATCAGGACTCAGCAGCACAAACAAGATGCTTATCAAGCAGCACTTTTAGTAATGGCCTCATTGAACCAGAAATATTTGTGTGTGTCAGGCTGCAAGTGTGCAAGTTTAATTTTGATCAAATAATGTGTTTTATGATGTGGATGATTGTTTGTCTGTGTGTGTGTGTGTGTGTGTGTGTGTGTGTGAGTAGCCTATGTGCACACACCCTGTTCTGCACCTGTGTGGAGTGGCCTATTTGATTAACCTAAGAAAGCTCTCACTTGACTGCTTGTATGATAGGCTTTGAAATTAATGTTTATTTAGGAAAACAGATGTTAAATAGGCCTCATTATCAGTTCTATAACTGAAACAAGGAACTTATTCAATTAGTTGATCATCAGAAAGTTAATCAGGCAACAATTTTGACAGTTGATTAATGATTTAAGTAATTTTTTAAAGCAAAAATGTCAAAAATTACTGGTTCCAGCTTCGCAAATGTAAGCATTCACTGTTTTTTGTACTCTATAATGATAGAGTTTGAGTTTTGGCATAGTAATCACTAAAATTAATTATTAGTTGCAGCCCTAATGAGTTCTCATTTCAGACATTATAACAACATGGTGGAAGAATCAATATACAGTGTAATTATACTCACAGATGCAATTATCATCAGTGGTGGAAGAAGCATACTTTATTTTGGTAAATGTACAATATTATTATCATCAGAGTGTCAAAAGTAAAATAGCAGATTATGTAGAATAGCAACTATCAGAGTGTATATTATTATAGGCCTATAATATATATTATTGGACTTTTACTTAATAATGGGATTGCACTCTAATTGTAGCACAGTAGATATAGGACACAAAGGATATACACTCAAGTACCTGAAATGTATGTACATACCTTCCACCTCTGCTTGTCATACCAGTTCCACATTTTAATTTTCTGCCACTGTGGATGAGTGGGTGTTTCAAACTAACACAAGAAAAAGATAAAGTGATGTTTGATCTAAGTGAACCTTTCCTTTTTTTTTTATCACTGCCAATATAGATTAATGAAACTCAAATGAGATCGAGGTCCACGCAGATCAAACATCATTTTATGTTTTTTCCAGTTAGGGGTTAATTGGGTACACAGTATATTTTGTCAATTCATGACACCAGAATGTGTTTACTTATAGGGACCAAATCACATTAATCTATAGTGGCAATAGTGACATAAATGTTAAAAAAACAATACAATCAGACACGTTTCTGAGCAGACAAACTTGAGCACAGTGTCTTCATCTAGTTATCTGTGGTGTAGTAGCTTCAGTTATCATCAGATTATTTCTAAAAAGAATCACCTCGTCTGTATATAATCATTCCTCCATATGTCAATCGATCCACCTGTCTCCTCCCTGCTGTGCTGTCTCCTAGGTAATGTGTGTCACAGCGCTCTGCCGCCGCTGGTCCGTCCCACGCTGGGCAGGACCCAGCCCTCCCCAGATGCGAAGGCCCTCCTCCCCTTCCACCTGTTGCCTGGATTCACTGACGTGAGTACTGTCAGTCATCGCAGTTGTCACGGCAACCACGCTCTCACCAACTGTACTCTCTTGCCTTAAAAAAATCAAAATCAAAACCCTAATCGTTCACTTTTAGCATGCTGCTTTCTGCTGCAAGTGGAGGAGTTTATTTTGTGGGATAGTGTACAGTTATTTTTCAATACACAGATGCATGAGCGAGCTGCCCACACCATTCCAAATATATCACATCTGATGCTGAGAGCTGTGACATTTCCACACATCCTGGGGGGTGGAGCTGATTCCTTGGTATTCCTCACACAGCTTTTCTTAGAGCTGTCCACCCTGGTCTTTGTGAAGGATGAAGGGGGAGAGAACTGAAGCTGGCCAAGTCCGAGCCCCGAAGAGAGTTGACGTGTCAGGCTGAGCTAAGGGCTGCCGTCGGGTTGACAGGGGGATCGTGCTGTATATGTCTTAATATACTCCTCTGCTATGTATGAAATCATTCTTCTGGCCTGAATCAATTTAGTATAAGTAGTGTAGCTTGACTACAAAGCTGAGATTTATTTACAGACAATACAAAACTGTGTCTAACACCTTGACGCCAGAAGTTGAGCCAAGAAAACATGATGTGTGTTTTTTTGTCCTCACACTTTCACTAATACCAACCCTATTACAAAATGAAGGGCCCGTCTCTAAAGTCTGATGTGCTCTTAGATGTGTGGAAAAGAGAAATAGAGATAGATGGAGGGTTTAAAAGAAAGAGAGGATTGCATGCATGTGTCTGCATTTGATAGACTGTTAGTGTGCAGTGTAGATTTATTCTGTGTGTGTGTATGTGTGTGCCTGACCTCTCTTGCTTTGTCAAAAAGCCATTCTGCCACCTGAGGAGAAATCAGGTCTTGGCACCCTCCATTCCACCTCACTCTCCTCTCTCCAGCCTTCTCATCAATCCTTGCATTGCTCTTGCTCCATCACCCTCTTCACTTCAGCTCTCTTCTTTTGTATTTTCCACTTTGTCTCCTGCTGTCATCTTCCCCATCTCTCCCATCTCACCTTGCACTCTTTCTTGCTTTCAACAGTTTACAACTCCTTCACTCTTTTTCTTCCTCTGCCGCCGCCACCGCCGCCGCCACAAACAATCAATATACTACCATTTTTGGTCAGATTACTACACACAAAAAAATATTGGTTCTTCAGTGGTTCTTTGGGGTGGTTGAGGTGCTATATAGCACCGCTACCATGTAAAGAACCAGCTCAGCCCAGTATGGTTCTTCAGCGGTTCTTTGGGGTGGTTGAGGTGCTATATAGCACCGCTACCATGTAAAGAACCAGCTCAGCCCAGTATGGTTCTTCAGCGGTTCTTTGGGGTGGTTGAGGTGCTATATAGCACCACTACCATGTAAAGAACCAGCTCAGCCCCTGTATGGTTCTTAAGAGGTTTTATAAACTCTCTTTTTAGTTTTTTGAAAAACCAACAACACTTAAAGAATGTATATTTCTTGATGATAACATATTAAAGCAGTGGTTCTCAACCTTTTTTCCCGCAAACTCCCCCAACATGTCTAAGGAAATATTCCAGGGCCCCCACAGGTGACTCTTTGACCTCAGAAAAGCATTGGCTTTATGTTTTGTAGGCCTAAATTAAACATTCTGTAAGTAAAGTTTTAAATAATTTACATAGGCTGACATAATTATTATTTTTTTAAAAGCAAGCCTCTGCCTTACTCTAAAGCACTGCACTCAAATATTCAGTAGCCTACTAATTTCCAATGTGGCCTTTATGTCATATACAGGACATAAGAATAATTCCACACATTCCCAGAATAAAAATATTAATTCATAATGAAAAGCATTCTCAATATCCTCAGATTCAGATTGAAATTACCATTGTAATAAATTAAATACATTTTATTTATCTAGTGCCAATTCATAATAGTGAACATTGCACTTTTGATATAAAGCAGGTTTACACCGTAGCCAAATCTTTGTAATAGTATTTACAGAGACCACCATCAAGGACTTGTCATTAAAGTGAGTTTTTGACCCGGAACTACATTTGACCAGAACACGCAGAACAGGCGCTACATAAAAAGAGAGCACGTAGCCCGACCGCAACGATGCGAGCGCGAGAGCGGCCAGAAATTTGGAAACAGAACTGCAACGTTGGACCGTTGGAGTCGTCGGACTCGTTAACCAAATCCAGAACGGGCCGGCTTCAGAGTGACAACAAGCAGACATTTTTGAGGTAAGTGTTTTAGCGCCAGCTGCCACAGAAACAGACTATTAACGTTGAGTTGCTTATCAGGGGAAATCTTTCGTTGGTATTTTCAAACGTTGTGCCGTGTTTTGTAACGTTGATACAAACGTTAAAGATACACTAATGTTCAATAAGATAAGTTAATATTCTGTTGATACGATTAGGCATATTTGTTGCTGCACAAACCATTAAGTGTAACGTTAAGTTAGTGTAACGAGGGTTATTCAATTCTGTAATACTCCCTTTTAATCTCTTTTATATCGCTGATAGTGGTAACAGTCAGCAGATGGTGGTGGGCTAACGGCGGATAACGGCTAACTGTTAGCTAACATTAGTTGACTCAAAGAAGGGATGTTTGTTAGTTCCCATGGTAACGGGCTTTAAAGCTGCGTGTGTAAAGCTGATGATACACGGAGCAACTTTTAGAGCAATCGATTGTTGTAAAGATTACTACCGTAATCCCCCTCCCCCACCGTTGCGCCACCCGCCCCGCACCGCCCCTATCCGTTCAATACATTGTCAGACTTGCCACTACCAAGATTGCCCAGCAACATTGCTCAAAAAGTTGCCCCGTGTATCATCAGCTTAAGGGAGTATTAAATATGAACAACATAAACTTATGAAAGTAACGCAAATGTACACCTTACATCTATCAAATACAGGTAAAATTACTGACAAAATAAAATTACAAGATTTTGCTATCAGACATAGTAATTTAACCATTTAAAACTCAAATTATGTATGTAGTGAACACGCAAGAGGCATATGTTACATTAGCTAGTGTAGCCTTATGTCAAACGATTCTATGCAAGTGCACTGCAATGGAAGCAAACAGTACTGTAAAGTTAGGTTAATTGTTGCTTTAATTTAAGCTATTTATCATTATTTATTATATATATCTTAGTGAATTTGTGAACTTGTATTTTTATAAACTGTTAACAATTTAACATCCCTGCTAGTGTAGCTACTGTTCTTTTTATCTGGTATTTATATTATGTTTATTTAAAGTTAGCAGAAATTATTAATTTATGTTTCTAACTTTTGTCGTCACTAGGCAGCAGATAGGGCTATCGGCTAATATTTATCCTAGTTTTTTAATTTCATTTTTCTCTCTCTTTGTGTCAAACCACAGCGGTGTTTCAGACTGGTAAGTACAGGTAGTGTGCTGATTGCCTCTTTATTTAATTGTATGAGATATGCCTATATTTAATTAATGTCTTTTCTACTTCTTTCATCTTAACATAAGCTCCTTTGGGATCTGAGAGACCCCACAAATGTTGATGTGGACCAACAAATTGTCACACAGCTCTCTGTAACGTGATGGATGACTGTGAAGATGGCAGACTGGAAAAAGGTAAATCTCTGCACTGCTTAGATTTTTAGTGTACCACTGAGTTGACTGACTGACACCCTACATATCTGCCTGAGATCATACCTGTCTGACCAATTACCTACCTGTCTTCCTACATAGCTGCTTCACACACAGTAATAAATATATTTTTAAAAAAGGTATTAGGTAAAACCTTCCAACATGTTATGTTAACTTAATGATTTTTTTTTTTACAAACGAGTTGATCGGGGATAAACATTGTGCTGCAAGCTGTTTCATAATGACACTCATTTTGTCTTATAAATCCAGCGCACCCCTTTTCTTTACAGGGTGGCTCCTGCCCCTCCATAAAAGCACAGACTCCCTCTCAGCCAGGCTGTTGCAAGTAAACTTTAGCTTGAGCCAAGATGACAGGGGTTAAAACTGCTGTAGCTTGCTAGTCACCATAATTAGCTTAAGCCTATGGCATTTTACACTGTCCTGTACAACATAAGCGGGTATAGTTAATAGTTGGATGGATATTATTTTCATACTAAACCAGGTGTGTTCAGTGTTGCTTTACCTGGTCGATACTTATAAAATATCCACTGTGTAATAACATACTAAAACTCTCGTTAATTAAAAATATGAAATGGTATTAAATTTGGCGAAGAACACATCATGACTAATAAATGTGAGATAAGATGTTAATGCTATTGTCCTCTCTTCCCCAGGGCCATGCTTAGACCAACACTCCTGGCATCTCAATACCTAAAATGGCACGTTAAGGCTTCAGGGAAGGTCATCCTATGCAGTGTGACCACATTTGGCTCACACTTGATGGCCAGTTTATCACAGAAGAGAGCGAGGACATCTCGATGGCACTGGGCATCCTCCTGTGTGTATATTTTGTTTGGAATCCAGCATCCTAAAGGACTGAAGAAGACACTGACCTTTTTGGAGTGTGTTGTATTGAAATTAAGGATGCAGTCGGACTTCCTGTCACAGTAAAGAGTATACAAATTAATCTGTGAGTGGACTGTAGGACTCAATATTCTCTCTTTCTGGATGGCCTGTTGAAGAGAACAAGGACTTTTCCACTGAACTGGGCCTCTTCCAGTTTCTATTTTTGAAATCCTGAAGGACTTACAAACATGTTATTGTGCTGTTGACAATGAACGATACTGCAGGACTTCAACTGCATTAGCCAGTTGCAGTAATTTCACAAATGTACTAATTTAATGTTAAAAGACTATAGATTTTCTAAATATAGTGAAGAACTAAAGTAGGCTTATACAGGAATAGGCCAAAAAGAGACCTGCCTACTGGGCTACAGAAAATGTTTGTTTTTACTTATTTTAAAATGTACACATTATAGCTTGTTATCTATATAAGGAGAGTATATTGTGATGTTGTGTATATATTTATCTATTTGTTTTTTTCCTGACTTGACAACTCTTTAATTTACTTTCTGTTGAAATAATACATTAAAAGGTTTTAAAAGGGTAATTTTGTTTCTCAGTAAGTATTTAGTACA
This sequence comes from Micropterus salmoides, assembly GCF_014851395.1. Taxonomy (NCBI): domain Eukaryota; kingdom Metazoa; phylum Chordata; class Actinopteri; order Centrarchiformes; family Centrarchidae; genus Micropterus; species Micropterus salmoides. The sequence continues at coordinate 19,078,445 of NW_024040817.1, read as the reverse complement.
GGATTTGGAATTTTTTGAACCACCATTTGGTAACAAATGATTATCATAACACAAATTATGAAGTTGTCATTTAAAAGCATATTGACTTGTCTCTGGTAGTATCTGGCATGACTTAAGGGCCCCACTAGCTCAAAATGTAAAAACTTTTTATAGAATCTAATGGTTCTAAATAGCCCCATTTGACAAATGTGCTATAAAACTGAAAAAAAAAAAGGAAAAAAAATAGGTGCTATATAGCGCCAGAAGAGGTTCCCCTATGATTACGAGCCAAAGAACCACTGTTGGGTACTGTTAAGCACCATTTTTGTTGGAGCAAAGTAGTGCTATATGGCACCTAATGGTTCTACATAGTACCATTTGACAAAGGTACCTTATAGCACCTTTGAAGATTGGTGCTATATAGCACCGAAACTGGTTCCCCTATGATTACGAGCCAATGAAGCACTATTAGTGCTATTTAGCACCATTTTATTTTTTTTGTGTGTAGCTTTTACTTCTCTTGGCTTCCTCGTGGTGGACCTTTTTACTCAAGTCAGAAAAACTGTCTCACTTAAAATTTACCACATTTTGAAAGATTTCTTCAAATCGCTCACAAAACCTTCGCCTTGCTCAGTCACATCTCCTCACCTATTTATAACTCTCTCTCTTTTCTTTCATTATATTCCATTTCCAACACTTCTCCTGCTCTACAGTTATAGTACATGAATAATGTCAGGCCTGTAAAAAGTCACTGACCTTTACAATGCTTGCTATTGATTGGTTGTAATTTTGGAGATTTATGGCATTTAATTTTTAACGTAATGTTAAATGTTTTCTATACAATTAAGTTGGAAAAGGAGCGTTGGCCGCATGCCTGAAATAAAATGCAACATGCTCACTGAAAGCCCTTTCTGCCACCTCTGTAGACTTTAGCGCAGCATGCAACTGTTATTTATTATTTATGTTAAAATTAATCTGCTGATTTCTTTACTTTTTTCTGCAAAATATATATAATTTCCCAGAGCCTTGTGTAACTTATTCAGTACCGTGTTTTATCCAAAACCCAAAGGTATTCTGTTTGCTATCATATAGGACAAAGAAAAGCAGGAAACCCCCCGCTGGCGGCAGTGGAGCCTGAGAATATTTTATCCTTAAAAAAAGTATTCATTATCAAAATAGTTTCTGATGAATTTCTGTCAATCAATGAATCAGCTAATCATTTCAGCTCTACTGTGTGTGACACCTTTGAGGTGTAGATAACACCTCAAAGGCTTCCTAAGTTAGTTTTTTTATTTAAATATTGTTAAACAGAAACCTATGGTAGGACTTAATGTGCAATATTTTGTCTGCAAACTGGATAGATCACGCACCATAGTGTAAAAGGGAATCTTCTCCCTCCTCTGACTTGAACCTGTGGGTGTTCAGTAAGTGGGCACACCACTGAAATGTAGCTGGCTGTGTTTTCTCCTTGAATGTGTGTTTTTATGTGAGCTTCTTGATGTGTGTGTGTGTGTGTATAAGCCTGTACTTTCTTGTGAATATAGGTGCTATGTGTGTGTTGGCATCTGTAAAATGCTGTGCAGGAGTTTGTTTGGTGCCCACATGTGGGTTGTCATGGTTACAGGGTGGCACACGTGTGTGGGTGCTTATTGTGAGTCAGGGATCCGGCGCTGTAAACTGGGACTTCACCGGCTGGCCGGGCTTGTAGTTTGACAGAGCTTTTTTTTAAAAATGGAAACAAAAATGTGCTTTTGTTTCCAAGAAAAGAATAATTTAAATGACAAAGAACCCAAAGCAGCAGCTCATTCATCATAACCCACCCATTTTTAGCTGTTGCGCTGGTACACAATGTAAGTCCAGGAACATTCATCATAATAAACGTTGAGGCTCTTGACTGAGCTCCAAGTAAAAGTCTGCTTTATTTTACTTTCAGCCATAACTCACTTTATAGTGTTGAGTATGTCTGACACGCCACCACCGCTGAGTGTGAGGAGGTGAGACAGAATGTATTGATTAATAAGAAACTATGTGGCGGATGTCATGTCTTTATTTACTGTATTTACTGCTTTTATTGCTTCTAGTGTCACAATAAGCAGCATGGATAGATGCAGCAATGGAATAGATGAAGGAGACTGATTTGTTTCAGCAGGGGATGCAGTGTGCATACAGAAGAAAGAAAGAAGAGGCAATGAGTAAGAAGGACAAACTGACTTTGCCACAGGTGCTAGTCCACCCCAGAATGTGGCTTGGGAGTTGAAGGGTAAGAGAGTGAGAGGCAGGAAGGTGACTTTGATCAGACGGAGACGAAGGGAGAGGCAGAGAGTTCAGAGGGGAGCAGATGGAGGGGTGAAGTGAGGAATGTGTGTTGGAAGGTCAGATGGTGATGCAGGAGCTTCTGGGCTGAGGTGGGAGGCACTTTTTTTTTTGCCACTGTTAAAATGTTCAGTCTCATTCAGAGAAACATAAAAACTACGCTCACGTTCTCATAAATGTTTAACAATAATGTGGCCATGCACTGTGTATACCTACACTTAGCCGTCCACTGTATATTCCCATGCCATAGTTATTACTGGCATTTAAAGAATGAATTTTTAATTGGTGTAATTTAATGATTTTTAAAAAATAACTATTTGTTTTTATATGTTTGTTTGAGTTTTATGTACACAAATAGCTGTAGGGTAACAGGGAGAGATACTGCAGAGATGCATTCCAGTGCAGCTGCCTAGTGTGATGATCAAAGAAAATGAGCGCACACACACACACACACACACACACACACTTAGAGGCAGATTCTGTTGCGTTCAGAATGTTTGAAGAGCAAATAATTCATCTTTGGCAAAATCTCTAGTGCAGTGCTATATGTTCACATGATTATAGAACCGGTTGGCTGACCCACAATAACACATAAAGTTTTACATCACCTCCAGCCAGATTTCCATAAAGCCTCCCTGGTTGTGGCTGCTTATGTGGGTCATTTCATCACAGGTAATAAGGTTTATTTTGCTCCACAAAGGCCAGTTGGGTTTTATTGCACCGAGTATATGTGTTCATTAAACATTCTAGTAGGTAATGTCCAGAGGTGCACACCGCTGTGTGGTCAGATATTTGTACATTTATTGTTCACGCAGACCCACACATGCAAAGACATTAGGAGGTTTACTGCCTGGTTTTTACACTCATAAAGAAACCTCGTCTGGAGGTGACTGCTCCATAATTTCCTCCTTAGCTTTTTTTGTGTTCATGTTACAGAACAACACACATGATTTCAAAGCATCTTTGTGTCCTGTGTATTTATTATTTTGAAAGTGGATGACGGGAGGAATGTTTCTAAATCCCACCTTCATTTCTGACTGTCCGTGTGGAGAGATCATCAGCAGGATCTGTGTCATGGAGTCTGGGTGGGAAAAGGACTGGGCGGGGCTAGGTTTTCAGCATGAAGCGCTCGCCCCCCTGTAGGTTTGAAAGGTGGCTGTAAAATGTTTATTGTCAGCTCCATCATGGAGAGCGGAGGCTGTGGTCAGGTGGGATTCACGGTGGTCACACTGGATTCACATAGTTAGATGATTTTGTGTGGAAAATAAAAGTCACTACTTCTCCACTGTCTGGCCATTTACTGCTATTCATTTATGCTACATTTTGTTTAGGAACTACAGAATCAGGCGAGTCAGTTAGGGAGCTAGGATTAAGTGGCTCTGACCAGTGGAAGAGGACAAAGCTCTTAACCAGTGAACAAACTAATGCTTGCAACCTCGACAGAGATCAAAGCAGTGAATTGCAATATATTTTTAAAAAATATATGTGTGTTTGGAACATACTGAACATACTGAATGAATACTTTTCTGCCATAAAAACATTGATCCAAGCAAAATCCAGGATGACCACAGCCTCTGTTCTGCCTGACAGCCATCTTTCAAACATACAGGGGTTGAGTTTTTCACAGTCAAAATATTTAAGGTGGAATGTCACTTTAAATGTGTTTGGGTTAGTCTAGGTTTAGCCTCTCCAGAGTGAAGGGCATGCCATTTACACTCTTTACAGTGTGCTGTTGTCTCTAGTGAATGATTTCACTACCTACTCAGTCTTGTCTTTCACGACCCTAAACCAGTTATGACCTTAATGTTATGCATCTCTTTTGTTGCAGATGGATCACGTCCAGAAATCTCTGATTGGCCCAGGCTTTGGGCTAACCTTACCGCTTAAGAGGAAGGCTAGTTCCTGCGGAGTCTGTCGACTGAGGTTCAACTCTGAGGTGGGTGTTGTCCTGTGGGAAACACACATTTTGAATTGTTTTTCTTTCAGGGTGCTTTTACAGTAATTCTCACACACACCCTTGCATGACAGTTGAATGCCTGAGGAGGCCTGCCCCTGTTTCTTGGCTGTTTTACTGGTTCTGAGGAGTTAATGCTGCCTCATGCCGTAATTAGGTGAAATGTGCACACCTCTAATGCCCTTTATAGAGCATACATTTTGTGCTCATTATAGAATGATTCATAAACAAGCACTATTAAAGGCTGCATTACAATGTCACCACTCCTATTGCTAACAAGATGGTGTAGCAGCACAGGAGTCATTGCCACAGAAAATACATGGAAAACAGAAAGAATGTGTAAATGTAAACACAAAGGGCGGTTTAATTCCAATATTTACAATTGCAACTGATTTAAGCAAGCATTTACATCAGAAACACAGCAAACTTTGATTTACTTGTTGCCTGTATAGTAAAACATCTGTCAAAGTGGGAGTGATAGAAGCCTTTAAAACTTTATGTTAGTGTTTTTATTCACATGAAAGTCATGCATTGTGGCTTAAAATGAAAACATTTTCAGGCTCACATAACTAAATAATTGTGATCAGTTGTTTATACCTTCCTGTTTGCTGTTGTGTACACAGGCGCAGGCTTCTTCCCATTATAGTGGCACCAAACACACAAAAAGGCTGAAAGCCATGGACACCCCAGATTCAAAGATCAGGACCTCTGAACCGGTCGCCAAGGAAACCACATTGCAAATCCTCTCATCACCCTGCTCACAGCCCCCAAGCTCTGACACAACATCAGGAGGTGTGTGTCTCTGCAGGCACGCATTCCCCTGTGTGTATGTGTGTCTTGTGTGTGTGTGTGTGTATGTGTGTACAGACATCAAATGTATGACAGCGTTATATGCATCTACGGCTCAAACCTTCTTTTCCCAGTCACGACTTTAACTCTTTGAAGTGATGAACCTCCTGCTGCTTTGGGTTTCACAGTGAAGAGATTAAAGTTTGAGCATTATCCTCCTTCTTCATGTCTACATTTACTGACCTCCGCTCCTGAGATCAAAAACACATTGAAAATGCTTTGAATATGATCCATGAGTGACTGTGTAGTGTGTGTGTTTGTGCATGTGTGCATGGAATATGTCAACATAAGTGTGGATGTGTGTTGAAGCATTGGCTCCTTTCCCAACATGATGATGTGCTGCTTTTGAATGTGCGTGGGCGTTAGGGAATGAAAATAATACATTTTGCTGCAAGCTAAAGAACAAGACGATTGAAGAATTGTACGTGACATCGCCAATATGAGAGTTTGTTTGTAAGACAGAAAAAGCGAGTGATCATTTCCAGTTTGGAGTTAGTTTCAGCGAAGTGGATGAGATGGCAGGAGAGCTCGCTCAGCAAACAACCCTGTTGGCTTGTAAGAGTGGGGAATCAATGGTAACAAACAGACACCCACTCAGCTAGGCAGAGCTAATCATTGTTATTAGCAAAGAGTGAATCCTTAAATCAGCGCGTGCTCCCCCAGGGAACCTCTTTAAGTCAGTCTCACAAAAGATAATAGAGCCAAATCATCTCTACACAAAACTGTTCGTTTAAGTGCTGTGAGGTCGATCCTAGGGGAAATCATTGATTATCAGTGCGATTAGAGAGGTCGATAGAGCTCATAATCATAATGTAGACTGGCAAGTTATTATCTCTGTCTCTGAGCATGTCACGAAATTGGTGCTTTTTATTATAAGAGTTCAAGAATTTCATAGAAGTGGAAAAAAGTTTATCTCCCTATCATCTGACGTTCTCCATCTCCATCTCTCTTGCTTGCTTTCTATACTCTTTCTGTTTACTTTCTGACTTACGCTGTCTTTATTATGTGGTATCTTTCTATTTCTTCAGAGCCCTCAGCACCAAACCCTACCTTAGAGGCGGCACCATCGAGCGTTGGCTCCTCTGAAACCGTAAAAGCTCCCTATGACCCCTCCCTGTCACCCAGCCCGATGGCACCAGAGAAAGAGACACACAGAGACGGAGAGGTGGAGGTGCCTCCAGTGGAGGAAACAGAGGAAGAGAAAGCTATACGTCTTCTCTACTGCTCCCTCTGCAAGGTGGCCGTCAACTCAGCCTCCCAGCTGCAGGCCCACAACAGTGGTGAGATACTGAAGGTGCTGCTGTTATCGAGTTTAGCTTGTACTATGATACTCTGTTGACGCGACTTTATATCCTCTCAGGCACGAAGCACAAGACAATGCTGGAGGCAAGGAGTGGTGATGGAGCCATCAAGTCCTTCCCGAGGACGGGGGTCAAGGCCAAGGTGGTCGCACCGCCAGAGTCGTCAACTGGACTCCAGAACAAAACTTTCCACTGTGAGATCTGCGATGTGCACGTCAACTCCGAGACTCAGCTCAAACAGGTTAGTTGATCAAAAGGTCTGGGGCTGTTTAGTTGTTATAGTGATTAACGCAGAAAAACTGTCCATGACAGAGATGTGTTTAGACCTATTAGAGAGATTTTGGATGATCCTGCTAATGAATATGCGTGAATAGCGGATCACCAGAAATATGTGGAATAAGTGGAATATTTTGCATAGACGACACAGGATTAGTGAGGCCAAATCTTTATTTTTGCAGAAGTCATTGATTTTATTTTTTTTCAAAACCCAAATTGTTCAATATGTATAAGAAAACACAGCCTGTTGATGCATACACATGTTCTCATGAAAAGCAACTATAGCACAGAGCCTTGTGTGAAACAGAATTGAAACATAAGCCACAGATCTGTGTGTGATACACACTGTACACTACCATGTATGTTTAACAGAAGAGAAAAGGGCTTTAGGTGAGTTAGAGTAAAATGTCCTTGATGTCTGTTATTCTGTGTTTTAGGCAGGAAAACCATATCTGTCATTTCTTTCATATCTTACTTTGCATTGTGATCTTAGATTTAAGAAGTTATGTCCTTGTCTGACAAATGTTTCACCAAGGCTACGGTATTATATTTTAAGGGTGGGGCCCCCTCCAAAGGTCAGAAGATAAATCTGAGGGGTCGTGAGATGATTAATGGGAGAGGGAAGAAAAAAAAGTTGTACTACTAAATATAAATGTATTTTGTGGACTTTCCTCTAATCTTTGCTTACTGAGTTATTTTACCTCTCTGGGCCTCGAACAGTTATGTAAATGAAACCATGTGAGAAATCTAGGGGGAACCGCTAACAACTCGTAGATATCTGGAACATGACAAGGGGCTCCAGTAAAGCTTTTTTTTTTGCAAGAGTTCACAAGCCAAAAAGTTTGGGAACCACTAGTTTAATCTTTAACCATGTGCTGTAAATCAGTGCAATATTAACCTCTGAAATGTATTCAGAGGTTAAGTAGTATATGTGTTTAAGTAAAGATAGTGCCTCAAAATGGCTAAAGACAATAGTTGAGTAAATGTACTTAGTAGATTACACTTAAATGTCTTATATGTCCATGTGTATGTACACTAACTAACTAACTAGCAGAATGAGCACTGGGTAGGAGACACAAGAAACTGGCCCATCACAGTTCTTATTGGTTAGTTCCTCTCATGAATGTACAGCTAGGAAAAGGTCAGCTGTCACGCAGATTTTGCCACTCACACAGTTCAACATCAACAGGGCCATCATCACTTTATCCAGTATGCATTACAGAAAAGGCATTACAGAAAAGGCACTTCAGGACGGCGCATATTTTATTCCCAATCACAGTGTGAACATCTCACACCTGTCAGTGCAGGTGAGTTAAAATCACAGATCCCTCAAGATAATGAGCACAAAGCTACTAAGCCTTGTGTATTTCAGCGAGCATCTGAATCCGATGTTCGTGATATGAATGCACAGTCGCTGGTCTTTATAACTGACTGCTGAAAAAGTTAACTTCAGCCAGGTGCTCATGCATATTTAGCAGTTCACCGCTGATTGTGTGCCTCGCTTGGCCGTAGCCATCTGTTTGTGCTTGTCAATCAAATCAGGAAGATGTCCAAACCCACCCCTCGTGAATATTTTGAATCTCAAAGTCAGAGCCAACAAAATATCAACATTCTTCCCAAATCATCAAAATAGTAAATAATAATAGGAACCTTGATTGGCCTTCCTTTAATTTACTCTTCACTGATTATTCAAATTGACAAGTAAATACGACTGGCATGTTTTATTTCTTTGTCTGCTCTGTCTTTGTGCTCCTGCCTGTGTCTGTCTGGATTTATTTGTCTGTGTGTTTATCTGTTTCTCTCCTCCGCTGCAGCACATCAGCAGCCGGAGACACAAGGATAGAGCAGCAGGTAAACCAGCCAAGCCTAAGTTCAGCCCCTACACTCCCACCCAGCGTCACCAGAGTTTCCAGGCAGTGAGTACTCTGCTGTTGCTTGATTTACTTTCATCCCTCATCATTGTGTTCGTGTACACGAGTTGATTCTCCAGAGCCTCCTCCAGGAAACTCCACTCCCTACTTCCAATGAGACAAATCGTCTGCGATATGGGCTGACGAATCTTCTGTCTGAAATTCTTTTATCCAGTGATGTTGTAAGAGGGACAAAAAGGCAGATTACGTTAGAAAGGAGAGCAGATTCATGATAAGATTTGTTTGGCAGGAACTGGGATGGCATGTGCTTCTGTTGGCCAAGTAGCTGCTAAGACTTTTAAGTGCTCAGTTTCCTTTTGTGGGAGAGAGAGAGAGAGAAAGAAAAACCTTGATTGCAGTTTGTTTGTCTGTGTTTCCAACTCAGATTCGTCTGGCTCTAAGGACGAACCAGGACCTGACCAAACCTCTGGCCTCGTGTCTCCTACAGCGTCAACTCTCTGTTAACTCTCTTTCTGTTGCTGCTGCTGCTGCCATGGCGACGCTGCCCTCCTTCTCCCTCCGCCATGCCTCAAACCCGAGCCCCGCCCTGTTTCAGAATCAGCCCCTCCCCCAGGCGCTGCTGCATCCAGGCCCTGGACCCATCTGTTCAACACACACACCGGTCCTGTTTTCCCCCTACTGACCCCATCGACATTGCAATCAGCTCTGAACTACTGCTAAAAGCAGACCTGAGACCTGAACAAGATGTGATATAAGACAGCGCTCACTGTACTCCACACAACAACACATGCTGTGAGTGTCATGGACCAGGACTGAAGATCATTTGCTGGGGCCAAAACCATGAGGCAGGTTGGGATGGAGGAAGTACATTGCAGCAAATGAATGTGTGTTTTCTGATGAGGGCGTGTGTGTGTGTGTGTGTGTGCATGCGCAGATATAGCCATCACAGAAGTACAATTTGTTACATGTTTGCTGCACTACTGCATGATTCACCCAGTCATAAACAGGATTTGTAAATGCCGATAATCTATTTGACAATCAAGAAAGTCCCTCTTAAAATGGACAGTTGAATCCAGTACAGATATTAGAAAGATGCATCATGGTGAACTTCCATGATGACTATAACTGTGTGTGTTTGTGTGTGCAGATATAAGTATGAATGGCGATCACAGCATGCTTGACTGAAGATGTTTATTATTTTCCAATAAACAATAGTTGTGGGTACTCATATTTGATTCCAGAAAATTCTTTATAATCATAGCGGTCATTGTTGAAAATGGCTCATAACACCAAATCAATGCTCCAAAACGCACATTTTATTTAATAAATAAGTGCACCATCTTTTCAATGAAATGTGTCATTCAGCATCAAAGACACATCTTTGTACCGACAGACTTACTAAATAAGATGCATATGCTGTAACACACATCTGTCAGTCTTTCCAGCTCCATGCGAACGTTTTCACCCTGACACTGCCAGAAATGTAGACGCCGCTGAGACGTAGTCAAGCATCACCCCCTCCTGAACCCCATAACTCTTTGCATTCAGACACTGCACCTAAGCCTATTTCATCCTCCTTTGCTACTTAGCAGCACGCAAAAACAATCTTTCCTTGGTCTATACTCAGGTATACCCCCCAAAAACACCCTAAAAGGATCCATAGCCTTTATTTAGCTTCTGAAGACTTTGAACACTTTTAAACTATTTATCACTTAAGAGACACAGATAAACCTTCACCTGCCACCGCCCGCCTGCATTCCCTCCAGCTTCGCTCTCTGAGATCAATCAAAGCAGGAATGTTCTGTCTGACTTTATTGTCTGTCTTTCTGATGAGGTTTACTACGCTGTAGCCCCAAGCAACGTGTAGCTCATTTCGTAAGGTTAGGTTTTAAAAGGAAGTTAATTTTGGAAGTCTGTAGGTATATATATACAGAGAGAGTAGACTTCTGCTTCAGTACAGGCACTGATCTCAGGAGCTGAAGTGTGGTTTACAGTGGACGCACCTCATGCAGACTCTCACATTTTGTCTCGGGGTGTTGTTTTCTCTTGTTTTTCTGACTTATCTGAAAATGAAACAACTGTGAATTATTTTAACCGTGACTACATTTGTGTGATCAGTGTCCATGCTGATGTGATCTGAAGGATGGTTATTTTAAACTTTCTCAGAGGTCGAACTCCATCACGTCAGAGGGCTGTGAGATAGCTGCCTTTTCAACTTTCTGCAACCTCTCAGACTATCTTCTTATTCTGGTCTTTCATCAGCCAACTGACACCAAACTGGATTAATTAGTTAGATATTTTTTGCTTCTGCATCCCAAAGGCGCTCCAAAGGAAATAATTCCACAGGCCAGTTCAGAGAATTATCATCCAATCAATCACCTCCTCCTGATTCTCCCACTTGTCGCAGCAGTCATTATTATTATTAATTGTCTGGGGTGATGATTGTGAACATCTGTGTGTGGGATGCTCAATTCTCCACAGACTGTCGGAATCCAGACCTCCTCTGGCCCCTTAATTCCCTGGCTCATTCCTTCGCCAGCCTTCACTGTCTTTTCTCCTTCACTTTTTGTCATCTTTCTTTCGTTATCTCACAATACGTTCATGGCTACTCCCTCCACCGCCTTTTTCTGTCTCTCACCTCCACTGTCAAATTCATGGCGGGCATGCTCACATGCACACATAAACATATGTCAGCAACACAAAAGCCTTACTTGGCATCCAGGGAATTCTTCCCTCTCTGCTACCTGGAGAGAGTACAAAGGTACAAAGCAGAGCTGTGCCATTTGAGGGCAGCTTTGCTTGCTGTTCGCATAGAAAAAGAACAAGTTCTTGGCATGATGCAGCATTTTGACTTCTGCACATTGCACTTTAATTCAAACCATAGAGCAAAGGTGGTCATGGATAAGTGCAATGAGACTACCACTAACAGACATGAGGGAAGTAAAAAAAATTTTTTTTATGAATTTTAACTTAAAGTCTGCATTAAGTGCTGTATAAATAAAGTTCATTAAGTCAAATAAACATCCAGAGGAAACTGAAATATATTACCAAAACACCATTATTACTTCTAAGACAGTTAATTAAAAGTATAGTTCAGCATTTGGGAAATAGACATCTTCTTGACAAGAGTTAGATGAGAAGAAAGATACCATGCTGGAGCCAGCAGCCCATTAGCTTGTCTGAGCATGGTAGTGATGGCGCAGTAGATAAGACACAAGCCTTTAGTTTGAGAGACCCAGGTTCTATCCCCCACATCCCCCACATCCACCAATTTGTCCCTGAGCAAGACACTTAACACCAGTTGCGACCTCTGACATATATAGTAATTGTAAGTTGCTTTGGATAAAAGATTAAATAAATGTAAAAGTAGCATAAAGACTTGAAATGAGGGAAACAAGCTCTGTAATAAGTATTTGCCTATTATGCCTGACCCATCCTGAGACCTGCTTGTTGTTGTGTTTGACCATGTGGTAAACAGCAATCTCAGCGTCTTAAACCAAAGTATTGTACATCTAAAGGTTGCCACTCCTACAACACAAGACCTGTAAAAGCTGCCTTTGTGACATGTTTCTCTAGCTCTAGTGGGTGAATAAAAGGTGAGTGGGCAGAGGGGATCTGTGGCATAAGCTCCATCTGTCTGGTTCATCACGCTTCCACGGTTGTCCTGGGAGCAAAGGTTGAAAGGTCAGACATCTCTCCAAAGTAGCAATTGTTTCTCTTGCAGCACCAGACCGGATTTGTTGAGAGCCTGTGAGGCTTTCTTGTCCTGCAGAGGCAGTGCGGTATGGCATGGAGCAACACATCCATAAACAGAGGGGATGTTGGCTGAAGTAAATGGCTCAGCAGGGTGTTCAAGAGCAGGCTGCAAGGCATAATGACCAAGCTGCACCACACGCAGAGTTGATTTTCTGTCTGTGGCTCAGTGCTCCTGTTGTGTTTTTTTCAAAGGGACCAACCTCCAGGTTGGTTTCTTTGGCAATGCAGTCAGAGATTAATGTTCACACCCATAGAGGGGAAAATTTGCAATATTGAAATACACTGTGGGGAGTTCCAGTTATAATAATCACTGGTGAGTGAATAACCAAAACATATTGTTACATTCTTTATTAGATGATTAATTGTGTTATAATGTGGGTTTTAGAGGGCATTTGAGGCATTTTTGGACGAAATACTCTTAAATCTAACACTGACTGTCAGCCAGACTAGATTTAATGTTGTGCTTAATACAATCGGGTACTTGCTGTTTTAGTTTAAGGAAACACCGTGATTTAGGCTTCAATAAAGACTGACATTGTTTATATAGATTGGTTTGTTGTTAGTATAATGTCACTTAGTCTCCTGGACTTGATGATCTTTATGGAAATAAGTCTTGCACTTTACTGCGTGATCTTGACATTCTTCATAGATGTCCTTTATGCACTCCTTCTTGTAATATCAAATAATCTAAACAAATTTTTTTTTTTATAAAGATGTAGGTGGCTGTCTGGTCATCTGTCCTACTGTCCATCAATCTGAGACCCATACAGCAAGTCACACTTTGACTTCCTGAGCTGTTTCTGTCTTAAAGGTTGCTTTTGGGGTTGATTACACAACCTGTGTTATGATTTCATTACCATAAATTGTGAGTATGGCACCATACGCACATTTTCCATATTAAAAAGTCGGCCTGTGTTTTCTTGGCCCCAGCTGAGGCGAGTGCACAGATTAGAGCTAATACTTTTCATCTGGTTAAAAAAGCAAGATGATCTTTTCATTGGCCAGTCAGACTGTCTGGACAGTGATGGGTGAGCTAGAGATCTGACTGGACAGAGATGAGTTTGTGATCTCTTAATAATGAGATCAATGCATAACATCAGCAGCTAAATAGATTTGTACTAAAAAAGGCAATGTGTTGATGTTCGTAGTCATCTGATTTTTGTATCTACATGTGCCCTAATTTATCTGGCTGCCACAATGCTCAATCCATTTTTATTTTAATCAGTCTCTCTTATTCTGTCCTTTTTTATGTACCTGTGATAATAAGTTCCTCTCTAGGCATCTGACACGTGTGCAGTCAGGGGTGGCATTAAATGACTGTGTAATGGTTTTGTCCATTAAAGCAAGCTGATCTAAAACCTGTGGAGTCCCTCTGGTTGTCTATCGTCTTTTCTCCCTCCTTCTCTATCTCTCGTTTTTTTTAATACAGACAGACTAAAAAAAACAAACACAACACTTTCATACACAAATGCCCCACTCACTTTTTCCCCACTGTGAGGCAACAGCTGTAACATTTAGTAGCTTTTAGAAAGAATAATACACCTTTTAGATAAACACAAGTGATCTTATTATTAAAACAGTGAGTCATTACAGCTCTGTATGGCTCACTTAGTGACAGAGCACTCATATTTGCAACACTTACAACGGCTCCTAACATGGGGTCTTAAAGTACACGTATGTATGAAAACGTATGATGTTAGCTGCAGTTTAGATGGGATTTTCAACTGTAATAAAATATTCTTCATTTTGTTTGTAATAAAGCTGAAATGCTACATACCATGCATATGTAATATGGAAATAATCCCAGTGAGAACATGCAAAGTGCCAGATATTTGTGAGGAAAAGCCAGCTAAATCAACACTTGTCAGTGTGCTTTTGTCATGGGTCTCACCCGAAAGGACAGACCTGTTTCACAGCTGAGGTGCCGCGCTAAAGTCATTTGTTTTCAGTGGGTGACACTCACAACACCCAAGTTTTACCAAATCCACTTCGCTAGCCTCAATATGCCATTCAGTTGGCTGTCATGGACACTTTATTGGCTATTCGCTGACAGAAGGCCCAAATGGATGTTACATTAGCTGCAGTGCCATACAGGAAACGTGCAAGTTTCTCCCATGCACACTGCCAAGTAAGACATGCCTGTTTGACTGAGTTGGGAAAGTAAATGAGATCATGACTAGGTATTCAGTGTAATCCAATATTTACAGAACATTTATGGAGCAAACCCTTAGAAGGGTGGGTATGGGTACTTATGGCATGGAAGCAGGTATGTAGGCCCTATGTAAAAAAAAAAGAAAGAAAAATAAGATAGGAGACTGGACACTGGAGCATCGTGTCACAAGACGTACTAGCCCAAATTAATATTTGCATTCATCTAATAATTGACTTTCTTTCTGAGCTACTGTGTAATCTAAGTTTGCATAAGCTAAGAAGGAGTTTAAAAGAACCTCAAGGAATATGACTCAAACATTGCCTGTCAGTGGGCTTTTAGATTAATTAACACAATTATCAGCTCTATCCACATGCAGCAGAGCACTTCAGAGCACTGCTCAAGCTCTTATCTTCAGCAGTCAATTATAAATACTCAATTAGTCATTTTGGAGGGGCTGAATGAGCCTCTTGATGAGTATTAATCTAATTTCCATTTTTAAAGACATTTACTATACCTTCATTTCCCAGTGGTGCACTTTGCTTTGTTTGTCTTCTACAGTCTGGGAGACAAACAGAAAAGGTGAAAGGGGGCTGATTGAAACGCCAACAATTATAATTAGATAGTTGGTGTGCTGCGTGGTAGTCTACTGTTTAGTCTCAGAGGATCAAAATTTGCAGACGAATAATGAATATCAAATCAGTTTCATTTCCTCTGCTCTGCAAGGAAATGTACTGTATTTTCTGCTATGCATTAGCGCCATCTAGCGAGCGGTCACTTCACTTGAAGGAAGTGACGTCGTGTCAAATTCCTACCAATTACAGTCGCAGCTCAATATTCGAACATCAACACGAAGAGAAACGCGGATGAGCTGTGAAAAATGGACTGTTTTGCTACCTAACTTTACTGCCTAAAGCGTTTTGCTGAACTGATAATTTACATGCGAAATAGCTTGGTGATGTACACATGGTGGTAAGTTTAATTTTACGTTGTTTCCAAATATGACGCCATACTGCAACTAACGTTACTGAGGATAGCTTGTTGGATTGACTTAAGTTAACGTTAAAGAGCGTGCTAGCCAAGTTAGCACGTTAGCTTAATCATTTGTTTTTCCAATGGTTATCTTTATGCTACGCTATTTATAACTTGTATACCGTAAAAACAACTTTGAACTAATAGATCCAGAACCATGGCGAGAGAACGAGCCCAGAAGAAGTCCTTCCAGGAGAGCCTGGAGGACATCAAGGACAGGATGAAGGAGAAGAGGAACAAACGGCTGGCTAGTGCCTCAGCTCCCAGCAGAGGACGGTCCAGAATGCTAAACAAATGCAGTGGTAAGGAAATGCTTTAACCACAATTATCGTTGCTGAAATCAAATTATGTAGACTTAAATTATACTCTTGTAAATGCCAAACTGTGGCATGGACAGATGCAGATATGCAGAAGATGTTGACATGAAGATGTGCCTTTAACCAGCAAATAACATCCTAACCATAATTTCTCCCAGGGACTAACTCGACCCACACCATCCTGAAGGGTGTCCAGGAGAACAACAAGGCACTGGCCTTAGGTTTGCAAGCTGAAAAGGAAAAAGTGAGGCAGGCCAATGCAGTGATCCTGCAGCTGAAAAGGGAGCAACAGGCCTTGTTCCTTCACCTGCTTCTGCTCAAGAAGAAACTCAAAGAGCAGGAAGCTCTGGCAGTGAGTGCTCCAGAGGTACGCCAAGAAGACCTGCGGCGTGTCCTTTGTTTGGTACTTGTAAATGATTGTAAACTACAGCGTACCATTGTAAAATAAATATTTTATTTCTTTGTTTGTTGATTCAGACTAAACCCCCAAACATCCTTGTGGAACCCCAACACAATGTGGATTCTGCAAGGTAATGTTTTAAAATAAAAAAACAAATCGCATAAAGTTTTTATGCCATCCCTTATCCTGAGTTTTATAACTTATCAGGATGTTTTACCTCTTAATTTACAGGAAGCGGACCAGCCAGAACCCTGATGAGCCCATTGTATGCAAAGCCTCAATAGTTTGTGCAGGTACACACACACACACACACACACACACACACACACACACTCATGTGTTCACATACAACGCGATAACGCGAATAAAGTACAGCTGTATGAACCCTAAACATTTTGCTGTGATATAATTCCAATAAACGGATCAAACTGATGCCAAAATAACTACAATATGATGCTGATTTGTTAAACATGAATTCTTGCTTTGTCAGGTCTGTCAGCAAGACAGCAGGACAACAATTTTTTAAATGTTTGTTTTCTGAATGGAGCTTGGATCGATCAGGGCTATGCTAACTTGTTTACAGTAAAGTACAACGATAGCTGGAATAAAGTAACTGATGGTTAAAGTAGTCCAGGTAGTTCAACTTAATCACTTTCCTTTCTCCAAGCAATGTCCAGTTTTGTCTGATTTAAAATAATAATAAATAAATAAATAAATAAATATATATATAATATGAAGTAGTAGTCCAACAGAGCTCTGGGTGCCAACCAACGCTAACAACAACCACCGGTACCGGAAATACACAGAAGCTTCCTGCATGAGAAGCACAAGTGAAGATAAATCAACGTTGTAATCCCAAAAACTAAAATAAAAAGTTAATTTATTGAAAGCAGTTAACTCTGAGCTCCTCTTGCAGGTAAACGGCGTAGTTGTCAGAGCAGAATTCAGACCGACTGCGGGTGTTTATTTGTCCAAAAGCTGCAGCGCTGCTTCCGGCTCTTTCTTCTCAACTTTCCCGTAGTTTAGCTGCAGCTGTCTGTCGGCCACGGCATTTTACTCCCCCGCTCTTCCTGGTCCTCTCCAAACAATGCTCTGAAACCGTCGGTGATGTCCGGACAATCTCACCACTCATAGGCTTTCGCAACATAGTGTCATGTGAATTTCTCGCTCGAGTTGAAAAATTTGAACTATAATATGGAAACTGTTGTGTGCTGGTTCCATTCTAATGTTGATTTTTGTGTCATCTTCATAGACATTCAGCCCACTGAAAAGAATGCACAATCTGAATGTGACAAGCAGGTTACCTTGCCATCTACAGTGAGTGTGAGGCGTCGTCATGCAGATAGAAGAAGCAGGAGGATGTCTGAACGTGTGCGAGAAAAGGGGTCAATGAATGAGGGGGACCCCATCGCAAGTTTGGGTGCTTTAATGGCAAGTCCTATTCACAGTGATGATAGAAATCCATATCAGCCACAGGAAGGAGCAGAACCACAATTAGCAGACCCCACTGACACTGAGGAATTTCAGCATTCTACTCCTGGACCTGCCCCACCCAAAAAAAACAGCCAGCAGCTGCCCAGCAGGAAGCAAGCCCAGCAGCAGCGCCGCACCAAACCAGAGGCGGCTGCACGGAAACCAGAGAGAGGTCGCAAACCAGAGCGTGCCCCGTTAAAGAAACCTTGGGAGAATCCCAAACCCAGAGCCCGCTCCAAGAGTCGGGACCGGTCAGCCACACGGGCCAAAACAGCACCTCTCTCGCAGGGGAATAAACTCAACACCTCTCTGGGATTTAATGACACGTTTGACTTTGACTGTGAAGAGACAGTTCATGTCGCACCGTTCAGGGCCAAAGCAGAGGACCATCCGCCGGCCACGCCCATCAGCAAAGACACTCAACCAAGAGAACAAGCCCAAACGGAAGCTTCACCTGCAGTTTCCAAACAGGATGAGTCCAGCTCATCATCACCATCTTCTGAATCAGAGGACAGCCTTTATGTCCCTCAGAAGACCAGACAGAGACGAACGTCCACTGACACGACTAAAGTGATCGCCACTCGTAGAGGCCGGCCGTCTAAAGTCGTCAGAAAGAAAGAAAACATCCCTCCAAAACAGGAGGTCTCTGGTGAGCTTTTAGGTGGTGGTGGTTAAGATGGTTAACTTAATCTCAACTTCATGTTTAATTTGTGGTTATTCTCTTTGTTGAGTTTAAATGGATATAATTAAACAATTGATTTAATTGTTTCGTGTTTTGTAGTCTTTAGAGATGAGGAGGCCAGTCCTAAGGCTGTAAAACCTGAAATGGAAAGAGCTCCTCTCCATCACCCCCCTGACTCTAGCTTCTCTAATAGCCCTGACCCTGCGAGCTCAGGACAAGAAAATCACCAAGGTGAGCAAATGTTCAAGAACATGCCGACTGTGTGTGCAGTGTTCATTTATAGTGCTCAGGTTCTAATGTCACTGAGGAAAACATGGTGCTGATATTTATTCATAGTTTGTTTGCATCATTCTTGATAAGTCTTTAGGCAGTAATAATAAGTAGGCAACACTTATTCACAACTTGGTCCATTGCTTTTTATATACCATTGTCCATCATGCAGTGTGGATGCACTTGTTTTGATAGGATGTTTATTTTTATCAAGCTGAGTATTCGCTGGGTTTCTCCAAGCTCCATCATAAAATGACTAACTATAGCTCTAAAAATTATATGATATAAAAGAGGTGATAAAATTAGGTGCTTGCCTTCAGGCAGTGTGATGTCAACAGATGCATTATAGACATCCATCTGTTAGCCAGACACCTCTGACAAGGAGGTTTGTCATATTCCTGTTGAATGGATGCTTACTCTAAATAATGAGAAACACTGGACCGGTGATATTGTCTATACCAAAGACATTGGGATTAATTGTAAAAAAAATGTTAAATGGCTTGTTTTTTGGGGCTCGAGTGTCTGTTTTTGTTGAAGGTATTTTGTGAATTAAAGAAGGCTACATGTGTTTGCTTGTCCTGGTTTTTCAGAGCCTCACAGAGGGGTTATTGAGAAGGATTGCTTGCTCCCTGTCAGCCCCCTGGTTGAAGCTGAGATGATGAGAATAGACAGCGTCCTGTCCAATTTTGGAGATTACGCCTGTGAAGCGCCACCTCTTTTACACCACCAAACGCCCCAGATGGCCAGGACATGCAAGAAACGTACGTGTATTTGTCACACTCCAAACCTGCTTGACAAAATAAAATCTCGCTGTTTGACAGCTAAAAGACAAGAGCTTCGTCACAACGTCAGGGAGCACTTGGGAGGCCAGAGCACATTTTCACTGTATTGTCACTTCAATACACACAATTCCTGTTTTCTTGCTTTTGGATCACATCTTCATTCACGTTTCTACAGGTGGGCTTGGTGTAAGGACAGCGGGGCGGGGCTTGAGTCTGTGTGATGTGACCAATCTGTCCCCTGCAGCCCAGCGCAAGTTCTCCCGTGGTGGCCCACGTCCCTCTGATGCCCGATGCGCCACCCCTGTTCCTGCTCGCAAGCGGCGTTGCACCATGGTGGTGGACTACAAGGAACCCACGCTAAATGCGTAAGTTCACACATTGATGCTGCTCTTAATGTAAGTGATTGAAGATGTATTTAGTTTTTTTACTGTATGAATGCTCAGCAACACATTCCCATCTCGACAGGAAACTTCGGCGTGGAGACAAGTTCACAGACTTGCAGTTCCTCTGCTCTCCTATTTTCAAGCAGAAGTCTGGCAGGAGATCTGTGCAGAAATCAAGGAATTCCACGAGCAGCCAGCCGCCATTTGATAAGTACAATGAGTCATTTGTTGGATGTCGCTGAAAGCAGCTACCTTGTTTGTCCCCTCTGAACTCTGGCATGGTCAGTTTTAATGTGATTTTTCTTTTTTGTGACAATTGATCATTTTGTTTTTAGGTTTTATTTCTTTGTGGTGAAGAACTGTCAGTTTTAGATATTATTTTTGACTTTGTTTGTTGCTTATTTTGCAAAGCTATAGTCTTTCTTCTCACCTATTTCTCTTTGTTGTCTATGGCTATTTTGCGAAGATGGCCAGATTTTCCAATTCTATGTCACCACCTTGAAGTCTGTATGTTTTTTATTATGAGAACCTGAATATGAGTGTATATATTATTGTCATCTAATAAAAATAAATCTCCTACTGTGTGATGTGACAAACATTTTTTCCATTAATATTAATGGCTGTGGTAGAATGACAAGACTAGAAAAACTTTTAATGTCCTTAAGTTGAAAAACTTCAGATACTAAATTAGCCTCACTTCTGTTTTATTCAGTCTATAAAATAGGCTAATCCTATGTCATTAAAACCAATTGTACAAAGAGCATGAAATACTTTTTCCAGACATATTACAAAATGTATTTTTTTCCCCTAAAGTTTGAAAAGTACAAACACTTTTTTACAAAACAGCAAAACTACACAGTATTGCACAATCTTTTCATGTATCTCCAAAGTATAAAGTTATCAATCTCCATCTGCAGGACAAAAATAAGAATAAATTAAGACCTTGTCTTTAGCATAATTTGTTTAAATTACAGCACATAAATAAGAATAAACTCTAGGTAATTGGATTAGTCCTTAGTCAACAGTGGTAATTTATATGGAAAACATAAGAATCTTTAATATTTATGTTAACTAATACTTGGAAAAATAAAAGTGCATTTCGATAGTCAATATAGCCCTATGCGGCTTATTGGGGGAAAAGACAATTGGTTTTTTTTTTAGTTCTGAAACAGAAAATATATGTTATATACACATTTAAAATATACAATGGGTATAAGTGCTTTAAAATAATTAAAATCTGTACAAATTTAAAGTACGTATTCCTCTTTTGGCAGGATGAACTCATCACAGACAAACTTTGACCTCATTAACGCTGCGCGCGCTCACAGCAACACAGTTAAATTGACCAAAAAGCCACTAAACTCACAGGTAACACTTGTGTAATGAATTAATACACTGTAAGATGTGATTACTGCTCATGACAACTCAACCTGAGTCAACTGAGAAGATGAGGCTGGCGCTCAAAAAAAGGCAGGGGATGAAAGTGTGGAAATAAAGTAGAGGAGAGACGGAGAGATCCAAAGTAAGGTGTATGGTGAATCTCCAATCAGCTGTCATTCTGAGTTGCCTTTCAACGTTTAACACAAACATAACAAGCTTTCTGCCCATGTATTACTCTGACACCTTCCACTGTCCTGTTTTGCCATGGGACTCTGGGACACGTGATGAAATATGAAGACAATGCTTCTGTTGCTTAATGTCAGCAACAATCTGGCAGGCCTTTCAATGAGGCCTTCCCTTGTGGTCTATCATTCAGTGTAAATATCAGTCTAAGCTACTGATTCAGGATCTGGGCCGGCTTGCATCAAACATTAAAGGAATGCTGATCTGAGACCCGTTCGCACCTTTACATTAAGATATGTGTGTCTGAAACCTAACTGTTCCAGAATCAGTAGTCCTATTCTTATCTCCTCTGTGCACATAGCTGTCTTTTGCATTTCCCATAACCTAACCTTAACCATTTATAGTCTGAGGACTGAGTCATCCTTTGTTAAGGTGAGGAGAAAAATTCTTCTTCCTCCTCTTCTCATCTCTACTTCTATATGAGGCCTGCTTCTTTGATCTTGGTGTAGAAGAATTTCTCCAGTAAGTTGGCACACTTGTAGTACTCGCTCTCAGGAGGGTTGTATTCGCGACAGTTGGTGAAGATGCGCTGCATGTCCGCCTTGAACAACTTGCGTGTCGTGTAGTACCTGCTCTTCAGACGCTCACTCATTGTCTTAAGGTCTGTGAGGGTGAAAAAGAAGTGAGATCTTTGACATGTCAAAGGTTGAATATGTAAGCTACCAAACACAGAGCTCTCCTCTTTAGGCACAGAGGACACATTTCAGAAATAATTTCATAAATAATTAGATCTGCTTATAGGCAAGTGTGTTCCACTTTCAATCCTCTGCTCCCTTGTCAGATGACAGTAACCGGTATAATGTATACATACCCATGGGGAAGCGGATGACTTGGTAGTACCCAGGTGCTTCTGTTTTCTTCACCGGCTCCATGAAAGGCCAGGCGTTCTGGTGACTCTAAGACAGGAAGACCAGTTTGATAAGAATAACTTGTGTATGTGTGTGTGTGTGTGTAAAAGGTACTGTGCATGTATACGTATGTGTCTGTCCCTCACCTTCACATGTTGGAGGATGGTCTTCAGAGTGCTGTACAGTTGATCTGGGTCCTTCAGTTCCTTCCTAAAGTACCATAAGGAACAAAAAACAGCATCAAGTTTGTGAAGTAGACGGTGATGACAGTGGGGGTGACAAACAAATGTATTACAGTTAAAATGGTAGTACCAAAAGTGTTTGTGATGCTGTTAACTAGTTTGATATGTCTAGATGTTATATCAAGACATAAATATGAGTGATTTCCAGTTAATGTAAGTTTAGCAAGTTTTATTGTTGCTGACTCTAACTTGTGTCCTCAAGTTAGAAATCCCACCTCTTGCCATTATGGGAATCCAATTCATTATTTACAGAGACCCAACAATTCCCACCATGAGCAGAAACCTAGACTCAGGGTGGGCAGCCACCTGCCTCGACTGGTTGGGTTGAGCCAAGTCATTGGGTGAATCAATGGAAAGGCACTGTGCTGAGTTCAAATCTTGTACAGTGAAGTCACCCTTACCCTTTGCCCACAGGCTTCCAGCCAGTTTCACCTGTTGGTATACAGAAACTAAATGAATCTCACATATCATACATATGAGCATAAAGATATCCATAAATGTTAAATATGAAAGTGAGATAATGTAAGACAAAAACAGACTGCATACAGTAAAGTCAACAGTGTAAGTAAACATACGTATGCCAGGAATGCTCTCAATAGGAATCTGCCGAACTCCTTCCTTAAAACAGGAAAGCCCTGGATAGACTTTTCGGATCTGAGCCTGCTTCCTCTCTATCAGCTTCTTGATGATCTGAGACAAATAGGTAAAAAAGGTAAGTGAGGACATAAACAGAAAAGGAAGCATTCAAACTTTAAATATGTGATTTAGATGCAAAGGTGCTCACCTCCTTCTGCTTCTTGATAATAACAGAAAACTCTGTGTAGGGAATGCTGGGGTTGAGCTCACAGCCCATGAGTGTGGCTCCCTCGTAGTCCTTGATGTAGCCCACATATTTGGCCTTGGGAACCTTGATGTCCTTTGAGAAACCCTGCGAGAGAGGAGGTTTCTGTTTTCTTGTACCTGTATATCTATATATTACATTTAGACCACCGGGGAATATGCAGGGCTATGCACCCAATACAACAATAAGCCCACTTAAAAAAACCACACAATCTCATGTTTTTATTCATTTTAACTATGAGACTTTCAAGACCATGTAAAAATGAAAAGTAAGTAAAGTACAAATATTGCCAAGTGGTAATAGTTTTATTGTTGTGAAGAAATGTGCCGAGTCAGTATCTTAAAACATGACAGATTCAGTACAATTCTTGAAATAATTGTACTTACACTAGAAACAAAGGAAACCATTCTTAATTTAATTTGTTGCTAGTCATGTAAAGGTTTTAATGCAAACACAGTGGAGAGGTTCAGGAAAGAAAGGGGAGATTGAATATTGCGTCATAATGTTAATGGCACGTAACATGCACTTTAATGGACATAACGCGTTACCTGTTTCTTGAAGTAGCCAATGGCGTACTCATCAGCATAAGTGAGGAAGTTGAGGATTTCATGCTTTATGTGATATTCCTTCAGGTGATTCATCAAATGGGTCCCATAACCCTACAAGAAAAAAAAAAGTCAAAACTGACCAATCGGGTAGCATGAAATCCACACCATGCAGAGAAACAGAGACTGCTCTCACCTTGACCTGCTCGTTGGAGGTGACAGCACAGAAGACAATCTCTGTAAATCCCTGCGATGGAAACATCCGAAAGCAGATCCCCCCGATCACACGGCCATCCTTAATCAGTGACAGCGTCTTGTGCTTCCTGTCAAAAAAAAAAAAAAAATTGTAGTCAGAATGTACCTCCACTTCATTTCTGAATGTGACGATAAAGCGCAGTTACACTCACGGATCAAAGACCAGCCGTGTGATGTACTCCTTTGGCATGCGGGGTAGCTGGTGAGAGAACACGTTCTGGAGGCCGACCAGCCACATCAAGATCCTCTTATTGGGTTTCTGGTTGAGGGAGTTACCGATAACGTGGAATTCAATCACCCCTCTACGCTCCTCTAGACGGGCAGCTTCGTCGCGCGCAGAGTGAGCTGACAGCAGACTCGTCTGCACAGGAAGGAAATTATACAATAATGATGTTGACCTTTGATCCTATCATCACTGTACCTATCAGAAAAATTGCTATACAGAGATCAGCACCCACCTCTAACTATACGTTTATGTACTTTCTACCCTGTCCACCTTTTCCTTTGTAGAGTTATTGCATTCATTTGACCCTAATCCAAACCACGGATAAGGAATAACTGGTTACCTCTGGAATGGCGGCGGGGTCGGTGATGGTTGCCATGACTTCATTGATGAGGTCCATGGGGATGTCGCCCACCACCCTGGGCCTCTTGTTTTCCTCATAGGGGAGCGGCTCCGAGGGTTTACGCTTTTCTCCAACTATGATGCACAGACACAGAGGAAGGCACTCATCCTTATTACATGTCTCTTTTACACCTTCTCACCAGTTGAGCAAAGTATCTAAATCCAAACAAGAAGTTACCCAGCGTTTAAGGTCATCTTACTATGGGGTTCATCTTCAATTGCTGCCTATGGATTATGGCAAAACTGACCTACTTTCAGTACATTAGGAGCAGTTCTGAGGTGTATTTCACTTCTGTTTCTTGATACAGCTTTAAGGCCAAAATCGAAATGAGTATTTGAGGAAACGGGTTAGATACACTTTTTGGACGTTTCATTTCAAAACAAGACTTCTTTGAGGCACTGGACAGACTTAAATGAAGAAGATGAATCTATGTCAGCTACTGAGGGTCACGTGCAAATCCCACAATAACACATAAATGTTCTTTTAAATGAACAACTGGGTTTACCCTGGTGCGGTCCGTTTCCTGTCAGATGTGAGATGTTGTGTAATAACATGGAATTTTTGTAGCTCTATGAGTAATTACAGGTTTCACTGTAATACCTGGGATTGGCTCCAGCACAGAAGCTGTTTTCCTGGCAGGACTGACACTGCCACAGGTGGATGGGTCCACTGATAGGGGACTGGTGCTGTAGTACAATGGCCTGGCCACAGGGGGCGCACTGATAACTACAGAACAACAGAGAGGACGTTAATACTAAAAGAACATGTTTTAATTTTATCATATTCTTAAGACACTTGAAGGGTTTGTCTGTAGAGGTGTGTTTCTGTTAAGCCTGTGAGGGTGTGTGTTACCTGTGTGGATAGGAATCTGCCCTCCCGACGCTCCTACCAAGAAGTCTTGGCTCCAGATCGGAGAACTATGGCTGTACACCTCCTCTTCCAGCATAGACAGGAACCTAAGCCAAAGAAAACAAAACAATCACAACATTGCTATATTAAGAAAAAAGCTTGTCAAGCTCTCACATGTGGCTTCTGTGGTTTGATACTATGTGCATGCATGTTGTAGTGAATGAGGGAGTACCTCTACTGTGTATCTTATTATTTGTTAGTCTGAATGTTTACTTAAGTTTGTGGTACAGTTCTGTGGGAGTTTCTGTGTGTTTGTTTTTCTCACTTGGGAAAGTGTGTGAGGATAAGTGTGCGTTTCTCAGGTGGCAGCTTGTCCTTCTCCTGTCTGGCCTGCTCCAGCAGTTGTTTCCTCATCACAGTGAACACCGAACGCAGCAGTGTCCGGCCGAAGATCTGCGTGGTCTCGTAGCGGGGTAGGCTGTCACAGGACTGAGGCACGTTGCAGTAGCAGAGCCATCTGTGGTGCAGAAATGACTTAGTTTTAACACTATGCCTGCAAAACAGGTGCGATGCATGTTAACAGGGCATCTGGCAGTGCTGCTACCTCGTGTAGTTGGCTTTGTATCCAGCTGCATCATCATTAGGAACCCTCTGGCGTCTCTGGGAGGGCGTCTCCAGCTGCCAGTAGTTGATCTGGTTGAGAAACATCTTGGCCAGCTCTATAATGGTTTGACGTTCCTTAGATGGTAGGTGGCTGAATTTGTACTGGACAAAATTGTTTACGCCCTGTTTGGGAAAGAGAAAATAAACAAATGGGAATGTGGACACACTAAAACACTAGTTTGTGTTGAACAGTGTTGCCTTTGATACACATGTAGAAATGGGACTACCTGCTCGATGCTGGGTTTTTCAAATGGAGGACTCTCCTGTGCTTCTAACATCGGTTTACCCATCTGTAGGATGGATTTCCTCAACAGCTGAAAAAAGAAGCAGAAAAGGGGTATGTTCACTCGTACATAACATGGGTTGTAAAA
Organism: Micropterus salmoides; assembly: GCF_014851395.1. NCBI lineage: Eukaryota > Metazoa > Chordata > Actinopteri > Centrarchiformes > Centrarchidae > Micropterus > Micropterus salmoides. The sequence continues at coordinate 19,051,795 of NW_024040817.1, read as the reverse complement.
TCCTGTGTTTGTATATTTTGATTGTAAAAGCAGAGGCTTACTTTGAAGAGGGAAAAGTACACCTGCTTTGTATCAGCATCCTCCTCTTTGTGAACACACGTGTAGAGATACTCCACATCCAGGACAATACCTAGAAGCCTGTTCATTTCCTCCTCTGAAACATTTTCTAGATGGGTCACATGATCACCTAGGAAGAGAAGAATAACCCTTAAAATGGTTGTAACCCAGAAGGTAAGTGTCCTGACATTATTATTAAAGTAAAAGTTGTTTATTCATCAGTGGCATCACATTTAGCCTGTTCTCTGTGCCGTTTAGTATTATTACTGACTGTAGCTTCTTTTCTAGACTTGCTGACATACCCAAGGTATGAGAGCAGCTCCGGCAGGGCTCCTGCAGGTTGACTGTACTGGACTGCTGGTCAGTTCGTGGGGGTGTAGGAGGGGGGTTCTGACTTTTCCAGCCATTACACTTACAGGCTCCCTCCGCCTAGGAAAAACACAGTTTCACTGAGTACAAGCAGGAATAAAGACGAGAGGGTGGTAAATCCACTTTGCATCAAAGTTTTTAACCTGTGCAACATAGATTCATACTCAACTGTCACAATGATTAGCAATAAACTGATGCAGGTTTTATTGATTGAATTGTTTTCTGAAAACAAAATAATTTGTTGTCTGTAAAGTTGGTTATGATGCTTAATGATTGACAGGTGATCTTACTGTTAATAGCTAGTCACTTGCATTTCTGGTTTTGATCTATCACATCAGTGCCTTAAAAGTAAACAGCAGGCTACACTTCAGGCACTAAACTTTTTACTGGTAATGTTTTATTTAGGTAAACAGTAAATGCGCCATGGCAGGATGTAAAATTTAAAACTCGACCTGCCGCCCAGGTTAATGGAGATTTATTATGACTTTGTACAGTATCAGGGGGTGGGGTGAGAAGGCCTGTCACCGTCAGCTGGAGCCGCCACACTGAGCATGCGCACTGAAACAACAACAAACTCCGCCCCCCCAAGCAGCTGTCACCCTGTCAAAACAAAGACCCCGTCCCTCTCTGCGGATGATACACTGCATAAACCCAATAAAATCCTCTCTATGTAATACTGTGCGTTGACAGAATGCACGGGGACACTGTACCATTTCCCGCGGAAAGCGTCAGATCGCGCACGAACACACACACACACACTGGATGCAGCCCACAGCCCTGCTACTCCCAAGTCCCAGCGCCAAGCCAATGTTTACGTTCACCAACCCCCCACCTAGACAGACAGTAACGTTAAACAGCGGACAGCTTGCAGCTGGAAGGCCTCTGCTTAAGAGTCCTGCAGTAATAATAACGCTTGAATCAACTAGATTATTGATTTCGCTTTTTCAATATTTGGTTCGTGCATGCAAAATGAAAAAAAAATGAAGTGCGGCAATGGCTTCCTTTGCTGCGCTTGCATTTTGTAAACTATTGCAACCAAGCCCAGGAAATACCATTTATAAAGAATAAGCCATCAAAAACAGCTGTGTTTGAAAAGTCAGCTATCTGCAAATATAGCATACTTTGCAGGATGAATACACTCCGAGTTTTTCCAGTTTCTTTGGCCGAGGTGAGGAGCGGAGTTGCGCCTTCTTTACGGCGATACGTGCGGATCCTCCAGCGGCGCCAGAGCCCTCCGTCCCCCCGGCTCCAGGAGCGGCCGGAACCAAGCCCGCGGCCCCGATGGCCGGCGAACCTTGCTGGATCCCAGCGCTGTCGGCCATGATTCACACCGAACCCCGACGGGACCCCCGGCCCGGGAAATATTCGCTCTGCGGTCCGCTCTATTTCACAAGCGGAGGATCAGACATGGCGCTCATCCTTATTTTCAATTTCTCGCTGTAGGCCCATTTTCCTCCGCTAGGGGACTCAGATGGGATAGGCCAATTCCACTACAATTCAGAGAGGAGAGGTCACAAAATGCAACCATTTGTAGCAAAATTTCAAGGTCAAAAAGTGGCTTACTATGCGGAGCCATGTCTGAGCTCACAGTGACCGGTCAACCATGGTCATTTCATGCAAGATTAAGGGGAATTAATACCAATAAACATTATTGTATAGACTATATTAAAATGAATGTCATATTATAACATTAAACATATAAATACATTTTGGTTCATACTACAATTTGTTAAAACTCATGAAGGAAAAGAACATGGCATCCAATTAAAAACAGTTTCCTTAAGGTTAAAGGTCAGAGATAAACAAAGGAGAAAAACAAAGTTTATCAATTCAATGTCAAGTTGGAGGTGGAGGAGCATCAAACTGTAACAACCTACAAAACCAAAACTATCACTATCTGTGGGAGGTCACCAACTCCACACGTTCACGCACGCAGGCACACACAAATAAATGATCAAATTTATTTCAGTATTTATTTGGTCATTACATAACAGTACTGTAAAATGCTTGCATTTAAATGTTTTCAGCTGTAATTAAGTGTTCACGGCAAAAAAACATACAATTTACAACTTATTTTGTGTTATTTCATTTATTCACGAATCACCATCGCGCCAGCTGATAGTTGTTATACTGTTCCTATGATATCTTCACAAGGTTACTGAGATGTTATAGAGGGGCCAACTGTTAATCAAACTGTTTTGTAGTGGGTCTGACTCCTCCAGAGCTTTTACAACTAGTCTCTCTGGAAGTTCAGGTCTACTTACAGGGATGAGTACTCCGCAAGGCCTCGTAGCCCGATACCATTAAAAAAGAATACGTGAAGTGCAAGAAAGTGATAATGTTAAAAAATTGAAAACCAAACTGTTTGGATATTATTTTTTTTTCTTTTGAGAAAAAAATGTACAAGACAGACCACTAAATAAAGGCAGTTTCATTTTTTGTTAATAACACTACATACATTTATAAAGACCACCACTGATTATAATTTAACCATTTGTGTGGAAAAAAGGAACAGCAACAAAACTCCAAACCCAGATTGTAGCTGTTTTTTTCTACTAACTGTACAGTTCTTTTTATGATTATCTAGACAACTCCCTAGCAAGCATTAGTCCTGTCACTGGTAAATCGAGAGAAAAAAAAAAAAAGGTAGACTACACTGCAACACCCTATTTACAGTATATTATTTATATTTATATTTATATATTTTTATTTATATATATCAATCAATCACACTGGCTGTAATTATGACAAGATATATTCATGAGCATCATTAGTGCAAGGCATGAGTAAGACAGACCTGTAAAAAGAGTTATTGACCAGATGTACTGTATGTATATGAATGTGTAGTCATCGCGTGTAACTGTGTGTGTGTGTGTGTGTGTGTGTGCATAGGTGAGGGTGTAACAGTCTATGTGTGCATGTGTGCGCTTATGTACAATGATATTTAGGTTTGACAGGGTTTGGAAGGAAGAAGTCAATGTCGTGTGTGTTCATGTGCAAATGTGTGTTCAGTTTGTACATGCTGACACACAAATGTGTCTAAAGCACTTCCTAATCAAAAGAAGATGACAAATAATTATGATTCAAAGGTGATTATGAAGCAGCCTTGCATCTTGCAACTCCCAACTCACTACCATCACCTTCACTTTCTACCAGGAGCAAACTCAGCAGTGGTGCAGCAACATCAACACAATGAAAAAGGTCATCGGCATCAGCTTAATCATCCACGACAGAAACCAAGAGACCTAAACAAAGGAATGGTCTTCACAAGATTTATGATAGGACACTGCATCAGGAGATGGGGAGGTGGTGACACTGACGTGTACCTCAGAGACCCCTGCGCCTTCTTGTGGGGAAAGTTGGGTGGAACAGATGGTTTGCTGTGCTGCATCGGTCCTTGCAGACACTCACAGAGTAAATACTGTGAAACATTGCACAATGCCACTAGGGACAGCTAGAAACAGGCATGGCCCCAGAATGGAGCCTTGGGGGTGGTAGAAGAGAATGTACACTAGTGCTACTTTGGGTTTAGTGGGGGACACAACATGGGCAGGCAGAGGGAAACAGGACTATAGTTCATGAGTGTTTTTAAACTCTAAGATAAAAGGGTCCCAGTGACAAGAGAGATGTGTAGAGTTCCTCTCTTGCTCTCCGCCATCCACCTTTCCTCCTTCTTAGATTTGTCTGTGCTACTGCAGACAAAAGATAAAACACAGTTTTTTTGTTTTTCTACTTTAGGCCATGTAAGTATACAGGTGTGTGCATCCACAATTTTGACAAAAAGCAAAAAATAATAATCAAAATTATCAAAATAAAAAAAGAACTGAAACAGAAAACTGTTATTACAAATGCAATAGTAACGTCTTAAGCTATCCCAGAAAAGGGAAGTGACCACTTCCTCTAAATGAAACATATCTACATATTTGAAGGAAGATGATGGAAGGCAGGGTGTGCACTAATGTTTCTAATATCTGCAATATCATTAATCTATCAATAATAATTGATAGATGTAACAAGCTGGATGGCAGAAAGTAGGACTGAATGGTTAGGAGGCTTAACCAGGTAGCAGCAGAACCATGTAGGAAAAGAGGCAGAGCCATTTGGAGAGATCAGTGTAATGGCATTGACTTCGTTACTGCAAAAAGAAAGGGGGGGGGGCACAGGGTATATTTGTTGTTTTGCAAATGAGGGATTTGGAGATAAGAGTACAATACATCGCATTAGTAACTGTAGTGGCATTCGGGGCATCGGCCACATTAGTTACTGCTATACAGGTTGATTGGTCGGGGGGGGGGGGGGGGGTTCTTGACGTTAGTTACTGCAGCATGGAGCCTTGGCTGGCTGGGCAGCTTCTGTCAGGTCCACTCCCCGGTTCCGCCCGCTACTGGCTCCTGCAGCTTGAGGCTCACTCTTCGGCAATCTCTTTGCTGAAGTGAAAAAACAAACCAAACTAAACAACAGTAGAATAAACTGCAGCTTTTCGTTGCACAAGTTACACATGTAATAAACTTTCATAGCCCAACCTCAACCCTGAAGTTAATCAGAAAAAATATTTACATTGACTTATACAGACATGGGTGTAAGATTTTGCAATTTGGCTCTGATGACCACTCAACAAATGCACTGGCAAAATTATGAATAATGTGTCAAGAATTACCCACCAATAGCCATAAATATCTCATTCACATTCATAGATGTCTTGGCTGACGTCTCCATGAAAAGTAAGCTGTTGTCATCTGCGTAGGACTGGGCGTCCTGTCAAAACAACATAAACGCCATGACTTTCAGATACGTCCTCACATATGCATGCATTCGGGGACAAGAAAAGACAATTAGATGTGGTCATTTAAATTTCGAGCAGCACACCACAAAGCTTGTTCAATCATGTTTTTATCAACTTAGAAATATAGCAAAAATTTGATCTATGTTAACTTTTAAAGACACCGAGACCATTTTACACGCCTTCATCTCATCATGCCTGGATTATTGCAACAGCCTTTTCACCTGTTTAACCCAAAAATCTATTGATCGACTCCAGACTGTCCAGAACTCAGCTGCCAGGCTTTTAACCAGAACAAAGAAATATGACCACATTACTCCTATTTTAGCTTCATTACACTGGCTCCCAGTATGTTTTAGAATTGACTTTAAAATTTTATTGATCAGTTTTAAAGCTCTTCATGGCCTCTCGCCTTGTTATATTTCTGACCTTTTAGTTCCATACACACCAGCACGTACCTTGAGATCCTCGGGCAGAGGTCTGTTGTCTGTTCCAGAGTCTCGACTGAAAACTAAAGGGGACAGAGTGTTTGCCGTCAGGGCCCCAAGGCTCTGGAACAGCCTGCCCGAGGAAATCAGGTCGGCGGAGTCAGTGAACTCTTTTAAGTCCCTTCTTAAAACATACTTTTATAGGAGAGCCTTTCCTGATCTTATTTGACTTTATTTTATCCCTTTTAATTTATTCTATTTAACTTATTTTATATTTATCTTAAACGTGTATTTTAGTCTTTTCAATGTTTTCTTGCTTTTATCTTGTATTGTTTTTGTATGATTGTCTCTTGGGTATTATTGTCTTTACACTTGTTAAAGCACTTTGTAACTTGTTTTTGAAAAGTGCTCTACAAATAAAGATTATTATTATTATTATTATTGAGACTGCAAATCTTGCCAGTACATTCTTTTAAATCAGTCCTCAAAATAGGATGGCTTTTTTTTTAGTAAATCTACTGCATTTTACCTATTATTTTGCACATTATTGTTTTATCAGATTTGATGTTTTATAGGGCTGTACAATTAATCAAATTTTAATCACGATTTTGATTTTGGCTTCCACTGATGTGTGCTGCCTGCTACTTTGCAATGACTAGTTAATAAGAATAGTTTTGTCTTGTGTTATAAATCCAGCACACCCTTTCCTTTACAGTGGTGCCCCTCCCTAAAAGCCAGGCTGTGATGTTTAATTCAGCTGGAGGCCAAGATGACGGGGGTTATAACTGCTCCAACTTGCTACCCCATTATTAGCTTTAGCCTACAGCATTTTACACTGTCACATAAACTAGCCTAGCAGCTAGCAGCTTTTCCTGTACTCATAGCTTGACAATTTACATATTTACATTTACTCATTTAGCTGACTTACAATTGCTATATATGTCTCTGGAGCAACGAGGGGTTAAGTGTCTTGCTCAGGGACACAATGGTGGATGGGTCACAGTGGGGAGTTGAACCCCGGGTCTCTCACACCAAAGGCATAGTCTTATGCGCCATCACCACACCATATTATTTATACTTATACTATACCAGGTGTGTTAAGCTTGGCTTTACCAAGTCCCTGCTTGTTAAATATCCACAATTTCCCTGTCTTCTAACGAATTAAGTATGACCAGTTATACTTTTCTTACTCACCGTTGGTTTAATTAAGTAACTGCTGACAGAACACCCCGGTTGAATTTCAGCATTATGTAACGTAACGAGTTGTTGTCAACTCATGTAGTTCACCTGCTCTGCTCCACTCCGTGTATACACACGCACACACATGTGTGTATACAGCAATACAACATCCCCAAAGCAGTCAACCTGTGGAAACACTGCGTTGTTGTCATCCTCTTGCACTCCAAAATGCTGTTTAAAGTTAATAATATTCAATTACTATTTCTTATTTCATGGACTATTTGGGATTTTTGGGGTAATGCATAATATTTTATGAAAATGAAGCTTGCATATTTTAAAATGCATGATGTTTCCTAAGTCAATCAGTAACTAATCAATCGTGTTAAATAACAGTGATTATGATTTTCACCATAATCGAGCAGCCCTAATGTTTTGTATTGTTTTTATCTTCGCTGTGTGCACTATTTTATTTTGTTTTATTATATTATTATTCCCAAGAAATGAAAAAATTAAGACTGACTGTCAAGACACAGTTAGTTTGCTCTGACCTGGAAGTCGACAGCTCTCTTGTTGGCTAGGTCAGCCTTGTTGCCTGACAGTGCGATGACTATATTCGGGCTAGCTTGTCTTTGCAGCTCTTTCACCCAGTTCTTTGCTCGTGCAAAGGACTCCTGCAAATAGAAAAAATAGCGCCTCTGTCATTTTCATAAAAGCCATCAGCTCTTTTGAAGCAATCTTACTTCATCTTGAGGGCATGAATATGACAAATATCTGTACGACTTAAAATTGAATGGGAAAATTGTATTAAGAGCTTAGTAGGGAGTAAATGTGCCTCATTTGTGATGTCGTAGACCACGATGGCGGCCTGTGCTCCTCTGTAATACATGGGTGCCAAACTGTGGTAACGCTCCTGGCCTGCAGTGTCCCAGATTTCAAACTTCACCGTTGTGTCATCTAGGCACACTGTCTGGGTGAGAAAGGCCGCTGAAAGGAAAGCATAAGGTAAGGGGAGAGTCAGCATTAGATGATCAACATCTACACCAAACAGCACTTTTTCCAATGCATGGAAACAGGGCATAAATTATCAATTTATGTGAGACAAACTGTAGCCTTTGTAGAATTCCATTTCAAATGATGTGGAAAAGAGATAGGTGCTTGTTATGTTATGATTTTGTAACTAATTCAAGTTCCACTTTAAAAATGTGTCCATAATCCTGACTGCAACAATGAAATGGTAAACGTCTGCAAATTATTTTTTAATTTGGAGTTCTTTTTTTAAAGCACTGTCATAACAATAGCAAAGCACCCAATTGGCTATGAGGAGGTGTACCTGTCCTGAATCACACATTATTACTACAAAAAAAAAAGCAAAATCTGGCAAATACAGTCACAAATATACCTGGCTGATGTACAACCTGGTGTGTCTGTGACACTCACCTCCTATTGTGCTCTCCTGGAATTCATGGAACTGACCCTTGACGAAGCGGAGAACTAAGCTGGACTTGCCAACTGCTGACTCCCCCAACAGCACCAGCTTAAACTGACAGATCTTGTTCCCTGCATTGGGTCCATTGGGTCTCGTAGCTCCTCCCCGATTGGCCATGACCTAGTCAGATCCCCCGGTGTCCTGTGTGCCTCACTATCAGCACTTCTGCTGCGCGTAACAGAAGAAACCAAGTTGCTGAATATTAAAGAATAATAAACATGTGTTTGCTCGGAATAAACAGAAAAAAATCTTCTTACATCGACGGAAATATGCTCCAACATTTTATGTAAACAGTGCAATGTTCTCAAATGCTGACAAAGTTCAAGTGTGATGCCAAAATATTAACGGAAACAGTGTCTACACAGATGACAATTTCGGTTAGAGCTGTGAAAAGTTACTTAAATAACCTGCTTTTTCCCCCCTTTGTTTTGATATGAGGGATTTGAAATAGAACAAAATACTATGACAATTACTGTATTACTATAAGCAAAGAGTGGAAAAAAAATACCCTGCCGACTAGTTTTGTGTGGGCAGTTTGTGGTCGTTTTAAGTAATTGGTAATATTTAAAGGGAACTAGAGATCTGCCAAAAGGAGTCATCATGCAACAAAAACCAGATGAATAACAACTGTGCAAAGAATATAAAAATTATTCCTATAATACAAATTAGAGAAAGACTGAGACAGAAAAAAAACAATGGAAGTAATAAGTATGGAGGCTCTACTCACCTTATTATAGATCAGTTCAGTGTTTATTGATAACATTTTTAATTTATATTATTTTCTAATATATATCTGTGTAGTGGAGTATCATAAGAATTAGCCAGCACCTTCACTGTACATAGAGACGCATTCTGTGTAATAAATACATTTTAATAGTCCTGTCCAGTTCCACCTGTCCTGACTGACAAAGTCCACTCAAAACAGAGCCAGTGCATTGAAAGTGATGCATTTCACACCCATACTTTCTCATGTCACATTCAAGTTCCAGCCCAGTAGTATCACACTTCTGTATGCTGTGTGCTACATTGCCATTTAAAAAAAAAACAAGCAGGCTTCTACAGATTTTCCACAACAATAATATTATATATATATATATATATATAAATAAATAAATAAAGTGTGTAAAGTTCTCAGTTTCCCCTCGAAAGCAATAAATACATTTACATACAAAACATGCAAAATACAAAATATACTTACAATGTAGGCTACACAATAAATTCATGTTCCTTTTGTCTTTGAGTAATGAAAAAGTAAATCTATATGTATATTTATTAGTTAAATAATTAGTCATCAGTCAACATGCAAAGCCATCATTTAAATATAACTATGTAATCATTGACAAAATGTTACCACAGTAGGTGTGTCTCTCCAACAGTCCCCTTATGACCTTGATTTTAACCTTCCTTGGTTAACTATGACCTGGATGACTGAGAACCTTCACAGACAATATCAAAGAGGCAAAGAAAGCCCACCACAACCACATCGGTAACCACAAGCAAAGAAAGCATTGTCAGAGTTGTCACAGAGTTTCACCCACCCACATTACTCGAGTGTGTTACAACTGCAGGCACCTTTGTATGAATACATCCCATGCATTCAGGCATTTCTTAGTAACTTATTTAGGACTGAACTGCTGACTAATTTGTGCACAAACGATGTTGTCAAGAGAGAATAGCATTCTATGCGCGATTGTGCAAGGAGAATTTACTCTGAGCATGATACGGGGAATTTTATCACTGACCACAAAAATGACTATTATTACTTTCACCGTGCATCCCCCACCAACCACCTTATCCAGGAGGCGGATATTATGCCTACTGACAAAAACACAGATACCTTATCATACTCATAAATGCTCTCTAATGCATTATAGTACAATGGCTATGCAAAAATGTACATTTGTAAAGCATATTAGTCACACATTAGTTGATATTGTTCGCTGAGAAGCCACAGTTTTGATGATGTTGTACTGTATTATATAACATTGTAAGGTGTACAGAACGTACAGATGCTCATGTTTGTTATGTTTAACTGGTATACTATTGCATGAATATAGTCATTTATTTATAAAGGCAAAGACAGGTCTAGTCACCTGTTGTGTTGTGTCAGTCTGTGCTGGCTTCTGCTGATGTTATGTCAGTCATCAATACATCAAAACATCAACAGGGTTATATATAATGTCTTAGTCACATATTAAAAGAATGATCTGTTTTAAGCAGATTTTTGCAACACCACAGAAACCTGTGCCTTTAAATCCTTAACTTATATTGCCCAAGGCTTTGCAAAGGCTATATTAACAACATAATAGGCCTACATTACATATTAGCTTACAAAACGCATGCACACAGGTGTCAAATTATTTCTTAAAATGCAGAACATATCCAGGAATGGGGAAGAACACTGCGTTTAAATAACATGCTTTGCGACACATGGCGCATGAAAGCGACTAGTAAGGCCGTTACCGAGGTAGTTAGGCCGGGGATTTATCCTTTACATTAACCAAGACAATTTGACAACAAACATTTTAAACAAAGGCAAGCATGACGAAAACAGACATACGCATGAGAAACTACTGCGAGAAACCAGTTAACTTGAACTGCGTTTGCTCAGACTTATGACAGGAACTATCAACGCTGCGCACTGCAATGGTCACAAAATATTTGTATATGTCATTAGTCATTGTCATTAGTTGACTGTAAACAAATTTGCTCATGTCAGCTGTGGCCATGTAACTGTTTTGATTTTAGAGGGGGACGCCATTTTCCAAACTGTTTTTGTTGTCTAGCTAGCTTATTTGCTGTTAGCCAACCATAGCTTTTTAACTATCCAGTTACCCTGCCATCCACTTTAAAAGCACAGAAATACGACAGGCTCGGCTAACTTACATACAGCAAAAGGAAATACAATGGGTTAATAAGCTAGTCGTTGTATTGCTAGTTAACGTTATCAAACTGAAATGTTGTTAGCTAATGTTATTTAATGGGGAGTAGCCAAACCCCTTAAATAAGACACACTAGCTTGCTAGCACTGTTAGCAATCCACCCACTGACCTGATTCCACCCATTTAGCTTTTAGCAATCACAAAGTCAAATGTAAGCTTGCTATCCCGTGCGCTTGCTAATGACACCACATGAACACAGAAGAGAAACAGATGGACTCGGTAAGACGTGACAAAGGCCTGTATTTCTGCATTCCCTTAGCTATCAAACATCACCGACGTTAGCTGGAGTCAGCTAACGTTAGCGCTAGCTAACCTTACTCCCTGATGACAACTGAGCAAACGTTAGCGTTAGCCAGTCAGCCAGCTGGAAACCACAACTTGTCGATTCATGTCAAGTACGCTACCTGAGAGCCAGACGATGTTTTGAACTTTAAATACCACCGCTGTAGTATTTACACACGGAACCCGGGACACTGTGGTGAGGTGATGTTGGGGAACCAAGAAAATAAATTCAACAATCCCGTCACGTCTCCTCCTTTCTTTCTTCTCGCAACTTCCCCTTAGAACCAAAACACAAACAACCTCTTCCGCCCCACGTGCCACGTCACACAGCGCGTCTGCCCTCCGCTACCAATAACGCCAAATAAATATATTTTAATAATCATAATAATTACTCATTACTTTATATTTATATAACACAACGAATATGAAAATATTGCATTGTCAATATATTGGCAATAGTCACACATATTTATACCCTAGGAACTTTACAAGCTAGTGAAGAAAGCTCAAAAACGACCGTATTTCTTAAGGAAGTTTAAGAAGGCTAAATTCCCCTTTACAGAGGAGCAATCGGGAGCAATAGAAAGCATCCTGACTGAAAACATCACAAACTGGCATGGGATGTGCACGGCCCAGGCCAGGACCGAAGGGCTTTGCAGCGGGTGATTAAACTACTCAGAAGATCATTGGTACCCATCTCCCGAGAATCAGTGATATCGGTTAGGTGCCTGCGCAGAGCCCAAAGGATACTAAAGGACAGTACCCACCACAGCCACCGCCTCAAGTCTCAGAAAGCTGTGCGAGCCAGTGCCATTCTCTCGTGAGCACAAAAGTAGTTTGTGCTACTAGCAGTAGAAAAAAACTCAGTGACTAAAAATGAAAAAAAGTACTCCGGAGCTAAGAGTGATGTGATGTTTGTATAAAATAATATCAGATAAAAAATTAGATTACATGACCTAAATACAGGTCCCCTGTATCTATAACCGCATGTTCTCTCACTGGCCTAAACTAAGGTGTGCTTGAAATGTATCACATGGGTTGAATAAATATTTATAGAAAGGGTGATTGAACGTAAGCCCACAACTGACTGCTGAGAGGAGGGAACTGTAGTATAACAACGAGCCAAGAGGTGTCAGTATAGTTAAGTGAATGTCGGAGTTTAGCTCGGCGAGGAAGAGCAAAGCTCCGCCCTGCTCTCTCTTCCGGATAAGCCACCCATGATATCAGCACATTTTATTTATAGTGGAATATACATTTTATCTGTTGTCTGTGTTGTGTGGCGTTTTATACCATAACACTTTGTTTGTCTAGCGGCGGTCTGTTTCATACAGCTCGATAAGACCCATTGAACAAACTGAGCAACATCCAGTCATGGAGGAGGAGACAGCGGAGACACCAGAGGAGCAGCTGGCAAAGCAGCACCGCAAGGAAAAGAAAGACCTGCAAGGTACCTGAACTTCAGCTCTCGGCACTCTTTGTAGTTAAAGTTTATCAGTTTGTTTGCATTTAAATTGGTGCTTTATTCCTTGGACAATCTATCCAATATCAAACCAAGTAGTATAAAAATATCAAGTCAAAGGAGACGATTCTGAGCAAAATGTAAGGCCCATAATATGTAGTAATATTATAGTGTTATAATGCTCTGGTGTGTTTACTAGTCAAAGTGTTTCAGTAGTAGGTCACGCTGATTGTAGCTGTAGGGGTGAAATTCACACAGTCATAGATGGCAGAAAACTGCACAGATCTGTATAGGTTGAAGATTTAATGCTTCTCATTATAGCGTCATTCTGATCAATCATGTGCAAACCAGCTGTTAAAGGCAAAATACAAGCTGTTACATTGCGTGTCTCCAGACAAATAGGTTTGATACTACACTTTTGCCAGGTTATGTAGGCTATATATATTTTTTTAACTCACAGGGAGAGGTGCAGCAACAGATTTGAATTAGGGAAAGCAAATTTCAGTTTCTTTAAATAAATAAACAACATCAAGGTTCATTAATATCATCTGTGAGTGTATTCTTCTTCATTTTGGCCATCCTGGCCGTCTAATTTATTTTCAACCTTAGCTTTTCTAACCAGCATCCAGCATCATCTTAGAGTTGTTTTCTGTATATAGTATACACAAGCTTTACTGAATATTGTTTTGCCAAACAATCCTTTCCTGTGCTTCACTTTCAGCTAAAATCCAGAGCATGAAAAATGCAGTCCCAAAAAATGACAAGAAAAAGAGAAAACAGCTGACAGAGGAGATTGCCAAACTAGAGGCTGACCTCAGCCAGAAACACGAGGAGGAATTAAGGCAACTCAAATCTACCGCTGACACAGAGGTAAATGTCTGAATTCAGGTGACTGACAAATGTCACGGTTATGCTTTACATTAGGAGACATGGCTGCCTTAAAAAGACAAACCCTTTTCAATGCAATCCCTGTATAATTTATTGCACAACACGTAATTGTCATGAACACATGTATTGTTCCAAATAGACACATGGATGTACTAAACATGCACATAGTTTAATACATTGGAGGTACTTCATAACATTAGCGAAGTATTGCACATAATTCTTTTTTTTTTTGTCACATTTGTATCTCATTATTCATGGTTATGTCAAGTGTGTTATTAGATAAATGTCAATTTGCAACATAAACACAGCTCTCCTCACTCAATCTTACAAGGTGAAAGAGATGATAAATGGAGTTGGGACCATGAAGACAGAGGACAGGGAACAAGAAGATGTGAAACAGCCACGTGTAACCAAGGCCCAGAAGAGAAGGGTGAGATACAGGTTCCACCTCAAATAGGAGCATATTAAGTGCTGTTTGTTATTGCCCACAGCAATACATTTAATGACACACTCAGAGAACGATGGAAGAAGCACTCTTCAGGCTATTATCTATCATCCTATAATTTATGTCGGTACCTTTTAGACTGAAGTACGATTATTGGTTACTCCTCTACATTTAATTTACAATTGGTAGTTTAATCAAACATTTTTGTTTGCTTTCCTTTTTTTCAGTCATGATTCCAAGTACTAATTAAATACATTTTGTTTAAATGATCCTCTCCAGGACAAGAAGGCTGCCCAGGAGAAGGAGCGGGAGAGCAGGATAGCAGAGGCTGAGGTGCAAAACCTGCAGGGTGTGAGGCACCAGGAGGGTTTGATGCTGGCTCAGAAACTCGCCCAGCAACAGCTTCAGATTAAAGAGATCTCTTCCGATGGCCACTGCATGTACCGTGCCATCGAAGATCAGCTGGCACAGCGATCGAAGGTACATATTGTTGTGGAAGTATTATAGATGTAGCTGTAGTTTGAATACCAAATCAGAGATGTGATAAGCAAAAGTGTACCAACCACACTCTTTGCCACCGCACTGTCTAGAGTTGCTATAATCCCTAAAGTTCATACACAGTGAGTACATAGTGAGTACATGTTATATTCTGTTATGTATTATTCTAGCCTGGGTTGATCATGAGTGTGAAAGAACTGCGCTCCCGCACTGCTGAGCACATGAGAAGCCATGCTGATGACTTCCTGCCTTTCCTCACCAACCCCAACACTGGTGACATGTACACAACAGGTAACACTTTGATCTTTGTTTTGGTTTTCAGAAGCAATCTGTCAAAGGTATAAGTATACTAAAAACCTTAAATGGTAGCCGGAGATATTCCATATGACATGTTTTTAGAAAGTAATTATGTGTATGCACAGTATTCATGAAAGTGTGTGTGTGTGTACTGGTTTCCAGATGAGTTTGACAAATACTGCAGTGATGTGGAGCACACAGCAGCTTGGGGTGGACAACTAGAAGTGAGTTGTTTGAAGTTTTTGCTCAGATACACTGTGCTGTTGCTTCTTGTCCCTTTTTCCCCATTTCCTTTTTTGTCTTGTCTTGTCTTGTCTCTGACTCAAAATGCATTGTTACAAGTTGGAACTGTACTGTGAGTACAGATGGATATTCCAGCATCCTTATAAAGTGTCTATGAAAAGGTAACACAACATAACTATTTACAACCAAGGAGGGAGATTGCGTAATTGAAAGGCATAAAAGAAGAAGCATAATAAAGATGTTTATAGCAGTTTGGCCTTACACAGTTACAGAACAGTACAGTGTATTAAAGAGACAGACAAAAAAGTAAAATTCATGGATGTTCCTTCAATTCATTATCTCAACAAAATTGGGTCTCAGAGGTTTGACATATTACACCCACTTTCCCCAGTGTTGGATGTAAATGTGCATACTCTGGTTAAAGGAAAAAGTTATCTTTTCCATCTTTATAGATCTCCAATGGCACATCAATAACTTTTGAACAGCACAATTTAATGGTTAAGGCAAATGGTATTTGTGTTTTAAAGCTCCTTGTGCTTTTCGATAATGATTTTCCTTTCCATGACTCTTTCCCCAACAGTTGCGAGCTTTGACCCAAGTTCTTCACATGCCAATAGAAGTGATCCAGGCTGACTCCTCAACTATAAAAATTGGGGAGGAATTTGACGGTGAATCCATCACCCTCGTGTACGTTGCTATATCTGTTCAAGATCACGTAGGATAGGCAGAATTGTTCAAATATTAACAGTTATAGTAGAAAAATGTGTAATAAAATATGAAGCTGAAAACATTACATATAAATTAGAGCGGTATTTACAACAGTTGAAACCTGATGAAACTAGTCAAGGCATTTGTTGCAAGTTTAAATATAATCTGTAATTATGTAAATTAAGCATTTATGAAAGGCTTATCAAACGTCTTCTCTCATAGAGCATGCTGTTCCTCTCACCAGTTACGATCAGTGTAAACTTGAGTAACTGATATTCCAAACATGTACTGTACTTGTTTATGAGGGACATAATATGGCAGGTTTGGATCCTCATGTATGCATGTAAATGTTAAGAAACTGATAACATCATGGCTATCATGCAGCACTCTAAAGCAGCTGTAGACAGCATATCTGTGCATAAACAATATTAAATAATAAGTCCTAAACATATTTTCTCATTGTTTGCAGCTATATGCGTCATGCCTATGGACTAGGAGAGCATTATAATTCTGTGGAGCGGCTAAAGGACCCAGTCAACACAGAGGACAGCTGAGAGACCGCTCAGTCTTGGTGTGACTTAAACGAGTCTGTGTAATGCTGAGAGTGTTCGAGCCTCTCACACCAAGGGCCCCTAAATACAAACGTATTTTAGAGGGAGGACCTCACCCCCCACTGAAGATACTGTTAAGCTGAGGTTAACGGAGAATGTTGCTGATTTCAAAATGGGATAAACACACAATGGCAATTTTCTGTTAAGAAGTCAAAAGATATCATTGGGGAGAGTGAAATCTAATATAATCCATCACTTCTGAAAAATTACCATGTAAATGAAATTAATGATATTACACTGGACATCCTCGGGCTATCTCAGGGACCCCCGGGGTTTCCTTCAGCCCATTTTAGGAAGTAGTGGCAAAATACTGTGTATCTAAATTCACTTGGGCAGGAGAGGATGTAAGAGCTGTTGATTATGCATGTCACTCAACCAAATGTCAACAGAGTCACCGAGAGGTTGTAGAACTTTTGCAGTGTTCTTGGAATGAACTGAATTGTTGAACTTGTAAAACATTACGTGTTACATAAACATATACAATACTAAAAAGGTATGTGACTGCTTTATTTTAGTTATTTATTTTTAACTTAAGGTGATCATCAGAAGGCATACGCTTTGAATTATTTTCAGGTATTTAACAAAAATAATGTGAACAAAAAGATGAAGAAATACCTGCACACAGCTGCACCAGTCTTTCCTGTTCGTTAATTCTACACACATGACATTTTGACCACAAATGGTCTCCCTCAGGTTAATTCCAGTTGTCAGTTTCATACAGAAAAATGGTTTAAACATATGTCTGCATATGGTAAACTGTACACATACTGGAGGCCTACAGAACATATTTATAATCATACACTCACTGCTTTGCAATTTGTCATAAAATACTGTAAAATGCCAGTGGTGGAAAGTACTGAAGTACAATGTTGAGGTACTTTGAGTATTTCTTGTTTGTTACTTTAAATTCTACTACATTTCAGAGGGAAATATTGTACTTTATACTTGATTACATAAATATTAACAGCTATAGTTAGTAGTTGCTTTTTAGATTAGAGTTTAAATACAAAACATGTTAAGTTTTATTCTAATAGGTCACTGATGCACCACACTTTTGGAAATAATTGTATGCAGGCAAAAGAAGTCTGAGGTCCATAATGAAGTTGTTGAGTTTTTCATGTGGTTCATAGCCAATCCTAGGCAAAGCAAGCAATAAAATAAGATACCAGGGCTCCTCCCTTTCGTTCTGGTAAAAAGACAAACCTGTGGTGCCTCCCAATTCTTACAAACCAAAACCCAGACCTGTACCAAAAGAAAATTTAATATAAAGCTCAAGGAGCAGATACTTGAACAAATAATAAATAGTTCCTACACTATCCAACAGTATAATAGATAGTTAAAACTAGCTCCTTGACCAACTATGTCAAAACGCTTCTTACACATTAATGCATCAGTAATTATAATTCTTTAAAATATATAACATTGCACCTAAAGCAGCCATTCTGCTTGAGTTATTTTTAATAATTTAAACACATTTTGCTCATAATACTTCTGTAGTTTTTTATTGCTACTTTTACTGAAGTAAATGAGCTAGTTCTTCCACCACTGGAAAATGCTGTGCAGTTAAAACTGAATTGGACATATATCAAAAAATAAACACACATACAACAGGACCATGCAATAATATGTACTGTAGATAGGGGACACGGGTATGGTTGTAACACTTCTTGCTTCAGCAACTATAACTCAATGAATTTTTTTGCTAGAGTTCTCAAACCTTTTTACAAAGTACCCACATTTGTTTACTACAAATGGCACCAATTCAGTCCTCAAAAATCTCGCAGACCTCCTGAGTTACATGGTGTTACTTTGTCACAACCTACCCTACTACCAGGGTATGTTGTAACACATGCTGGGGGTAAATAGTAACAATAAGACAAAAGAAGCAAAAATGGATGTCATGCAATATGATATGCTTCAAAAACATGTGTAGTGAAATAAACAACAAAGTTACCCTCTCCCTGTAACATGCTGTCTGATGACTCGCACGCACGTGTGTGTTTATGTAAATTTGTCCACAAACTTACTTAACAGTATACTTAATAAACTAAAATACTAAAATACTAAAATGTACTTAAATGTAATTGTTAAGTAATCTAATTAAAGAAGATGTTGCCTAAATAATATTTTCTCTATATATTCTGAATATCCATTTTATTCTCTTCTCTTATATTAACTTAATCCCGTTGTGGGATTAATGATGGATTTTTTAATTGAATTGAACTCATTGAAGTATATGCCATTCAGCTGTCACCACTAGATGTCGCTCTGCCTCAACGCAAATCCTCATGACAAGTCAAAAAGCGTCTTGTCGCCATGGAAACTTTAAGGCGAGTGCTGGATGTTAGTTGTCAAAGTTTGCCATGGAGTCAGTGGCCAGAGCTTATTATGGTAAAGCGACTTCTTTAAATTTGAATTCCAAAAAACTAAAGGACGTCCCCGGGTGTGTTTCCCGATTATCAAACCTGTCAGTGCTGCTGCTGAACAACAACTCCATCAGCGCCCTGCCTGCCGAGCTGCTCTCTTTACAACGCGTGAGTCTCCTCCGTTTGTTTGCTCCGAGCTCATCTGTTTGCTGGACATTTTCCAAAATAACACCTTTATTCATACAATCCCTGCAAGCTGGTTAAGCTCAATTTGGGAAATAATGCCTTGAAGGAGGTCCCTGCTGTTTTGGGCCATCTGGAGTCCTTGAAGAAACTGTATCTGTTCAGCAACCAAATTACAGTAGTGCCACCTGATGTCATAGGTAGGTCCTCACTGTTCTGCCTGATAAGCACCTCTGAAGATTTGATAAAAAACACAAAGCTAAAATGAACCCCTTTATTATGTGTTACAGATGGTTTACACAACCTTGTTGTGCTCAATCTGAACCACAACCAGATTCAAAGACTTCCACCTGAGATTAAAAGGTATGGCACCATGGTATTCAAGATATCCTTCCTTGCAATAATAGATTTTGAAGATGACTAATGAATTAATATTTGTACATCAATGCTAAATTAACTCTATTATAGTAAAGTGGTTACGAATAATGTATTTCTGTGTTTAAAAACACAAATTCAAATCTGTCTCTCCCATTAGCTTGAGACGGCTTCAACATCTCAGTGTGCTGGACAATCAGTTGGAGGAGGTCCCTGCTGAGTTGGGTCATCTCACTATGTTGTCTGAGTTAAACTTGACATCCAATAATTTGTCCTGGCTACCTCAGCAGCTGTACCAGTGTAAAGAACTAACCAGGTTATATGTAGCCAGAAACAAGCTGACCAGCCTACCAGAGGTGGGTATTCACTAGTGGGATTTTTAAATGCATTTGTCCTCAGCTCATACAAAACAAAAAACACACTTAGCAGTTTTTGCATGTTTATTTGACTTCAAGCAATGCAAGTGAAATTCTTTATCTAAATGAATATGTGGTAACTTATGGCTAAACTATTATTTTCTTGAACCTATTGGACGGAAAGAATATGGTTTCATATTTAAACAAGGTAGCTTTTAGGATATTAAGTCACACCCACATATGCTGTCACAGTCAAGTTCTAATTTCAGTTTACCATTTTATTGCACACACATTGTGTGGCAGCTACATGACCAAACACTTACATTTCACTCAGGGAATTGGGGCACTGGCAAAACTCCAGGTTCTAGATGTGGCTGGGAACAAGATGTCTATGTTCCCCATTGAGGTAGGTTGTTAGCTAATTCAGCAGCACAATGCTGTGTCATAGTGAAATCAAAAAATTTAATCACCGCCTCACTGAATGACACAGGACATTGCTCTGTGTAGTTTCACCTGCTGCCCCTGAAGGAGCTCTACTATGAAGGCAACAGGTTTGTGCGCTGTGAGCCGATATCGTCAGTGCAGGATGTGGAGGTGCTTACATTAAAGGTAAAGTGTCACTGAAGCAGAACAGCAGACATTTACCATATTTATCATCCACTATGCAAGATAGCTCACAATATGGCTTTGTGTTTATTCAGTAACATTATATTTGGTGTATTTGCATCTCATTATTCCTGCTTCATCTTTGTCTGCCAGGAACTGGTTGCCAGATTTGTCTTGCAGGAGAACAGGAACAGGTCGTCTCTGGTCCACAGGATGCTTCACCACTACCCACTCCTGACCACCCTGTTGGCCAGTGGCAGCTGTTGTGCGCTCTGCCTGGGTCCCTTCCTCACCACCTGGCTGGAGTGTGTGCATTTTGTCAATCTGAAGAAGGTTTGAAAAGATGTTCTTAAATATTTGTGATCTGCACAGAAATAGGGTAAATATATAGCGGCTCATGCATTTAGATGTGCTTTGTCATGTTTATGTGTGTTACAGGACATGAAAACGAGGAGTTCGCTGACTATTCCAGTGCGCGCCCTTCTTTGTTCGTACAAGTGCTTTAATACAGATGGACACTCCTACTATGGTATTGCTGCAAGATAAATACAAGTTCAGTAATAATAGCTACTATCTATCTCAATCACAATGGACACATATCTATTAATACACACATTTAACAATAAACCTCACCAAGACAGTGCATTTCTGGCAGTAGTTAGATGTGCTAAAGTATATTAATATGGTGCTATGATTTCCAGTATATGAGTTTTTTGTCCTTCAAACATCTCACAGATGCCGTTTGACTCCGTGGTCACTAGGTGGCATCAAAAGAACACTGAAAAATGTTTTAATAATGATAGCATGTCGAGTATATTTATGCTGTGTGCCAAGCATAGCTTTCATAAAATTCCTAATAATAAAATCTGTATAATAGGTCTGTACATGGTGACTTTGCTTACTACTGTGTACTACTTATACAAAACCTTTGTCCTTGAATGGCTCAACCATTACAGTTAAGTTTAATTTTAAACTATAGTATTTTGTGTTACATTATACAATTACAGAATGATCATGAAGTTGAACCAATACCAGTTTTAACAAAAATGTGACATTATAACCTTCATTAAATTAGGGTTTGTTGCAGGACTGTTGCATTAGATTTGCATTAGTTGTAGCAAGGTGTACAACTGGCAACTGAGGATATAGACCCAGTAAAGTCACACATTGCTGACAAAATTCTAGTGATACCTTAATGACAATGTTGCTAGAATATATCTTCAACACGTATTTTGGGTGTGTAAATCTAGTGAGATCCTATTTCCTTGTCAGTGATGATCAAGCTGTACTGAGACTCTATAGCTGCCCCATCTCTATCTCCATCTCCAGCCAGTGGCATCTGTTCCTACCTGCCACACAAGAGAGAGAGAGAAAAAGAGAGAGAGGCACAGTGAGAGAGAGAACTTCATTTCTAGCAAATTAATTTCCCATCCACGCCTCCAGAGCAGCTCGTTCGCTAGCTGCTGCGGCCGCTGCTGCGTGTGTCTACTGAGTCGGAGCCTCATGCATAAGGCATCAGGTTTAATTGCAAACCCAGAAACTAATGACTTTGGACTGGTTAACAGCAGGGGAGCCATACATCTCGAGCAAACTGAATGAAAAATCAGATCAGAGGAGAGAAAAAAAGGAGCCTAGCCCCTAATTGATGAATAATTGAAGCGGCGAGCTACAGGGCATAATTGTGACATTTTGTTTCAATCAATTTCCAAGTGGTGTGGGCGAAAGTGCACTTAAAGGGAAAAGGCAATGACAAAGAATGAGAAAGAAAGAGAGAAAGATAGAGAGAGCAGTTGGTGATGGAAATGGACATTGGCTCTTCAGTCACTGCAATGACATGTGCCGGGGCAAAAGACCAGACTCATTCAAACACAAAATTACTTTTCTCTCTAGCTCTATCTCACTTTGTAGGTTTTCTGTCTAACTCCTGTTATAATTTGCCACTGTTACGTCACTTTTTCACTCCCAGCCAATGGATCTATATCTTTTTAAAATGATTTCTTTTGTCCATTTTCACTTGCCTTATTCATTCCTAAAAAGTCAACTCCACAGCTACTGTCCATTTACAGCACAGACAAATTAAAGTGAGGCTGCCATCTGTTTAAGTGGATGTATGAGTTTGTGTTTTCAGAACAGCCTAAATTCCTTCCCGAGTCAGCTTAGTTAGTTTACTGTCAGTCAGAGTATGAGGGCAGTGGGCCAAGCATAGGGGCCAAGTCAGCCAGTGTGGTGGACCTAAACACCATACCAGGCTGTCTTGGCCTCGTTGGGCCACTGTGGCACAGCACCATCTGAGCTAGTGCATTTTCCCTTCATAGTATCGATTTTTGTTTAATTTTGAATAAAGATTTAATAAATTATGTCTATAGCCTACTATAATGTATATTTGGAAATATGCAGCCCATCATCATGTCATGTGATTAGCATTGTCTCCAACATTTTAACAATCAGGATTTCACTGCAGGACCAAGTTTCATCAGAGTATATAGGGTCAATTCTCTCATGTGAAGATAGGAAAAGTTCAACATTTGGGAAATACCCTTAATCATTTTCTTGCTAAGAGTTGGATCAGAAGAGTGATATCACTATCATGTGCGGTGAGTATGAAGCCAGAGCCAGCAGCCAGATAGCTTAGCTTAGCACAAAAACTGGAAATAGGAGGAAAGTGGCTAGCTTTAGAGATGCTACCAGTGTTCTCCTTAGTCTCAGTGGTATCACAGAAGGAAGATAAGTGTAAATTTAGAGATGCTGGTAAGTGGATTTTCTTATCTCCCACAGAGCACGGCTAGCTGTTTTCCCTTGTTTACAGCCTTTGTACTAAGCTAAGCTAACCAGCTGCTAGCTATAGCTTCATATTTACCATTCAGACATGATAGTGGTATAGACATCCTCACCTAACTCTTGGCAAGAATGCAAACAAGCGTATTTCCCAAAAGGTTAAACTAGTCTTTAAATGAAACTTGCATTCAGCAGTATTTGTTTTACACCCTAAAGCTTTCAAATTTGTGCAAGCATTCTTCAGTAAAATGTTATGTTATTATAGAAAACTGGGAACCATAATTAAGTCCAACTCTACTATCAATACACTGCACTTCACAGGGAAACTTTTCTTGGCTACACCGTTACAGACTTGGCTCCCCAGCCTCCAGTACTGGAAGGGAGTTGTATGTTCACACATTTACATTCAAATTTTTTAAAGACTTCCCATTACTAAGATTACACACACACCATTTTGTTCAAGGGTGAATTACACTATAAATTATATATAACTTCAGTAAATATTCACTAGATTTACATAATAACCTAAAAATGGAAATTGACATTGTGTTTTTAAGGGGTGTATATGACCATGGCTAATAAATAGGTCATTCCATTCTGCTGGCACCATGCTATTAGGTGAAAGGCCAACAGTGGCCTACGTGCATTCTTGAAGGCAGCAGATGTTGGGTCCTGAAGCTGTAAAGCAGCAACAGCAGCAGCAGCGGCGCCACTATAGCTCATTGGCCTGCAGGACTTAACTGTTAGTCGGTCTGGTGTCTGGTGTCAAGCTTTATGCATGTATTCACACTAACACACATCCCTCTTTGGCATACAGCAGAAAAGCAAATATAGTCACTTCACCCACTCCACATTGATGACACACCATCAAGATAATTTTGCCCCCATCGCTTTGTTTTCATCATGTCGCTTCACAAAACACATAGTCAAACCCTCACATGTGCTCACACACACTTTTTCCATATCACTGAGCTGTCCCTTATGATTGCCATATATAGAGTCATGTGTTTTGTACAGAACAATTCTAAAAACCACAGCTTGATTGACATCTATGTAAATGAGGAGGTTGCATCCTCAAAGGAGACACCATACGGAGGGGAGCAGTAGGCCTACACTGACGAGAGGCATCTACAAAAGGCGCTTGTAAATTCCTGACATGCCTAGCACATGTTAATGAGCCA
The DNA here is from genome assembly GCF_014851395.1 of Micropterus salmoides. Classification (NCBI taxonomy): domain Eukaryota; kingdom Metazoa; phylum Chordata; class Actinopteri; order Centrarchiformes; family Centrarchidae; genus Micropterus; species Micropterus salmoides. The sequence goes on along the minus strand of NW_024040817.1, from coordinate 19,027,281 downwards.
TTCTCTCGCTCTGATATAATTACTACGAGAGGATATTGCCTTTGGTGGAAAAATCTGTCTAGCATGGCATGGATACCTTGTGGGGGTGAAAAAAGTAAAGAATGATAAAGTAGCGGGTGCATAAATTCTCATTTACCGTTCTTGCAGGTAAAGAGAGTGATGTTGGCAAATTCACTCAGGATGATATATTGGGGAGAAGGCACAAGGGGTTCATTACATACCTCCTTTGTTAAAGCGCTTTCTGCGGTCTTGTATCGTTTGTTAGGGGGTATTTAGTCTGTCTTGTCATTTGGAGCACTTACTTAGGATGTCTTTAGAGGAGCCTATGGCTGCTTGAGCTCACATTGCATCTTGTGGCTGGAAAGCAAGTGATAAGTTAGCTAAAAACAGACTAAAGGATGCTGGGTGAAAGCTTTTATTAAAGGGATATACTGAAAGTGTGGCCCTATAGTCATATGTAGACATGTCTCTACTCTGTATCATGAAGTGTCATTATTATGTGTTAAGGGCATAGCATATCATTTGCATGGTGGTTTTATATGAATCCACACTTTTGAAGTCATTTTTAGAGATCCATCCAAGCCATGATTGCGGTCTTCACCCTCCAAAGAATGATTTGACAGTGGTTTACCCTGATTTCTCCTCTTGTCTCCTTGGGGCAACAGCAGAGGTGCTATTAAAATGAGTAGCATTGATTGCTGAATTAGGGGCCTTGTGACTGGAGAGAGAGAGGGAAACAGCCATTCGATAGCGAGCGGCAGGCCGGTGTCATAGCCAGGAGTGTGCACCACTCCAATCAGTAGAATCTATTGTCGTGCATCGCTGCCCATGACAGATCTTGGTATCGAGCCACTGGCAGAGTACCAGGGTATTGTCTGGTTGACGGCTGCACAATAAATTCTGTTGTGTTACTAATGACCGTGGGCACTAGGGGGCAGTGTGATTCTCTGCTGGCTCTGGGGTAGATGAGGAAAGAGATGCACTGATGCACACAGCACACTGAGATATGCCTGATGAATCTTAAGAGATAGAGCAGCTAATAAAAGCAAGAACAATGAGCGTTTTTTGGAATTCAAAGCTTAACTGAAATCCAAGCATCACATCAGAGCATTGTAACTCATGTATGACTATTAAATGTAACAAGTGTTACCAAATATGAGGAAAGGTGGAAGTTTAATGCACTCACTGATACATATCAACAGAAAAAGAAATGGCAAAGACGACAGATGTAGAAGACAATAACTGTGATATCGCTACATCAAAATCAACACAATTCAACACAGAAGCATCCTTGATATAGATTAGAAGGGGGGAAAAAGACACTAGAAAAGATAGATTTGAAGTGAACTAGACCATAAAAAGATGCTACAAAACAAAGCCACCTTCTTTTTCTTCTTTTTTTCACATCACAAAATAATACAGAAATATCAGTTGAAATACAAGCAAGTAAACTGTCTGTCCTTTGAGGTTACAAGGAAGCCGTGCCATTACTGAGCCATTCCTCATTATTTGAGACAAGAGCCTGGCCGTCAGGGCAGCAACCTTTCTGGCAGTTCTGGGTCAGCACAAACCACGCTACGGAAACACCGTTATCATGTCGCATTTTGTTGAAGATTTAAGACAAAAACACTGCTTCAAAAGAACAAATAACTCTTTAATCTTGAGTGTCTTTGAATCTCTTCGAACATTTCCTTGGATTTGGTAATGACAGGGACCGTGGAGAGGAACGAATAATCTGTTTTTCTGTTTGTTCAGGAGAGAGAGACTGTTTATTTATTTTGAACAAAACTGGAGGGAAAAGGATGTTGATGCTGCATTATATCTTTTGATGTCACTTCAGATAGTTCAATCATTAGGATACCATGTGGTATTTTATGATGTGTGCTTTGATGCTTTAATTTCCCCCAAATAATTATTTATCGTGTGATATTCATTTGACTTCTCAATGAGAAAATGCATGTTCTCTGACTCACATGTATGGGAGCATTTCACTTTCTTATAGCTACCTTATTTGATTCATTATTCAAAACAATCTGGCATATGAATTCAGCCTGTCAGATACCTGCTGAGTCAACCCTACGAAAGCTTTCAGTTCCAGCTCTACTCGACTCTATCATCAATATGATTGACGGCACACAATCTCGAAACCCAGTTTGAGGTCATGTGATGGCCACTGGAGCATGCCCGCTACAGTGGAACGGCAAGCGGGTGGGACACCAGGTAGCAGCATCTGGTCTCCGGGTTTTTCTAGAACACACACTGCCTGTGGCGCTGCAGGCTTGGCTGGCCGGACATCTGTCTGAGATGTGCAGGCCGGCTGGATGAGCAGACCCACAACCCAACCAACCAGCCAAATGAACGTCCTGCACAAGTGAATGTCCTTCAGGAACATGTGGATTAATGTGTCTGTTATCTCAAGATTTCTGCTCATTCCTGCCTATGATATGTATAGTTTTTCCAAAGCTGCTGTCATTATTTGTTCTTCATTCTGCAGCAATTCCTCAAGATAAAGACCACATCCTCTTTGAAGTCCAATGTTTATTAACATTACATTAACCATCACACAATTCACAAAGTAGCCTAGTTGTTGCCTCAAGTAACAAAACTGAAACTAGAATATGTTGTGCATATTTCAACCACATATTTGTCTTTGTTGTTACAGTAAGAAATCATGTAAATGATTTATTTGTTACAGTCATTCATTTTACGCAATACTGAAGATAAGAAAGGTGCTTTTGTTCCTCAGTTGTATTTTCTAACCCTCTAGCCAATATGTCTGCTATTTCCAGCACACTTGGTTTTGTAAACAGAGACATGACAAGAATCCATTTTCTCAGCACAGCGAATGTGGACACAGATGCTCTGCGTGCGTACATTCTTGAGCATGTACAGTATATTCTGACTTTTATTTGTATGCAAAGAAAACAGCTTTGGATGTACTTATGCACAGTGGTACTTTGAGCTAAATGCTAACATCAGCAAGCTAACACGCTCACAATGACAACATGCTGATGTTTAGCAGGTGTCACCATGGCTGTGTCTGAAATCACTACTCATTCACTACTCCCTACTCCCTATCTAGTGAGTTATCCAACCAAGGTTGAGATCAAGGGCAACTGGACTTGGTTGAAAATACTAAAAGACGTTTCGTCCCTCATCCAAGCGACTTCTTCAGTTCTGACTGAAACTCTAGCTATTTAACCTCTAGGATCATTAGCTATGATTGTTGATACCGCTGGTTCGTCATGGTCGTTACAGCCACCCATGGCCAAATGGCTCCTCTTGGCCTCAGGTGAAGATGCCAACGATGGTCGTCTTCTAGTATCTTCAACCAAGTCCAGTTGCCCTTGACCTCAACCTTCGTTGGATAACTATGACCTGGATGACTGAGAACCTTCACAGACACCATATCTAGTGAGTTGTATGTAGACGACTATATAGTGAGGTCACCCGCAAAATGACAGCAACAATTTTGGACACTACTACGATCATTATCTCGGGGCCGTTGATTACGCCATTGCTGGCGGACAATCGTTTAGTGGACTTTATCAGCCCAATGCACGATGGTATATACGGCTTGGTTAGTCACCATCGGTTGTACACTACTTTTCATTCATTCTGGCATACCATGAGTGGACTATATAGGGTTTAATAATTCTCACTATACATTCGGACAGCACTACAAAACTACTATATAGTGAGTAGTTGGTGATATCGGACACAGGCAATGTTCACAATACAAGTTTCGTATGTGCTGGCATGCTAACATTACCTAATTAGCACAAAGTACAGCTTGGGCTGATGGGAATGTCATTAGTTTTGCAGGTATTTGGTTGTAAATCAAAGTATTGGACACATTTTAATTTAAATTGTTGAAAAGTCAGGAGATCACCAAAGTCATTAAATTTCATCCTGAGGGGGACATGAATGTGTATCCCACATTTCATGACAATCCAGTCAAAAGTTGTGGAGACATTTAACTAAATAACAAAAATGTCAACCTCATAGTGGCACCAGAGAAAATGTCACTAATGTAAATAGGATTCATCCTCTGGGGACCATGAATGGCTGTAGAAAATGTCATTGCAGTTTATCCAATCGCTTTTGAGATATTTCAGCCTGGACCAAAATGGTGGACCAACTGACCGGCCCGCAAAATCAAAGCATCAGCTCACTCCACATGTTTTAAATACCACAATCATTTTTAATGGTTCTAACTCCCCGTCCATCTTTTATATACAATCTAAAAAGACTTAAAATTCATAGGTTACAACAGTGTCTGTAGAGAAAAGAGTTTAGCATTTCTGTGTTCAGAATGACAAGGGCCTGCTGTGAATGGAGAGGCAGCAATCGTAACCTTGCCAGGATAATTGAAGAAACTTTGCAGCCACTGTCATGTCAATCAAGCATTTGTGTGCTGTCTCCCTGTGAAGAGGGATAAACACTTCCAAGATAATTAGGAGAGAGTTCAATTTGACAAAAGGCAACCATTTGCATGTGGTTTTAATGAATCCAAAACATTCTGTATGGGACATTGCTTTTGTATAATTAGCACATGTTGAATTTTAAAAAAGAAGAAGATGTTAGCGCCCTCAAGAGAAGCTACATTTACTTCTAACACTGTTGCAACAACCACGCAGTTGCATTTGTAGCTCATTAAAAGCAAAATTAAGTTTACCTTCTTCCTGTAGCTATATTGTTTCAGCTCAGTAACACCAATAGCAGTGAGAACAACAAAAACACCTTAACAGCACAACAATTCGCACAGCTCAGACCAACAGAAAAGAGCAGCATGATGCATCGTGCTCACTTGCCCCTTTCCAGTCCAGCCTTGCCGACAACAGATGGCCGTCTCTCCCACAATGCCGTGCGGTCGCAGATGCCAACAGAAGAGGTGACAAACACTCTGCAGGTGTCTGTCCCTCTACAGCCACCATGTGTGCGCTTGTTTGTGTGTGTTTGTGTGTGTGTGTATGTGCGCAACAGGGGACAGAGAGCATTTTTCTTGCAGGGAGAGGACAGTGTAATTGATAGTTGAGGACAACCTGCAGGAAGGAAGTGCCATCGTATGCTAAATGGATGTGTTGGCACAGACTGGCACAAACTGTTGGGACAGATGCAGTAGAAGTCAACATTACTCATTATGGAATCATACATGAGTGTGTTGAGTGTTTCCTAACAAATGATGAGTGGAGCATTGTTTCCAAAAGCACTGAGATCTGTCTGGTGACTAATATTTGTGTAACTAATGTCATCACTACTGTAGTGCCTTAAAAATATCACATTTTAAATGCGGATCATATTCTAAGTAACGTCCGTTGACACTATACAGCAAACAGAAAGTATATCCCGTATCATTGCGTTATTCCATGCTGCTGCTTTTTGGCTGCAATCTGTTCCATGTATGCTGGCCAGACCAGGTGTGGTGGTTGGCAGGGGCTAGAAGAGCCAGGTGAGCAAGCTGCTGGCCAGGTGCCCTCCAGAGGCTCACTAGACTGACCAGATACCAGATGGCTGTGGAGCACCAGCAGGCAGGCAAGTACACCAACGCACATGCAAGAACACATGTGCAAGTGGACTTTCTCGCGCACCCTTCCCATGCACAAGCACACACGTGCAGACACGCTGCTGTGTGCCATAAAAAGAGCATTAGGAAACATTGCAGCCCTCCAGCGAGTTTCGAAGTGAAATGCTTAATGTTTTTTTTGTTTTACTGTACTTGTCTCCCAGCGGCTGAGGTAGAACTCATGCACAACATGGCAATATACAACCCGCTCCACCTCCGAGCTCACATAAATGTCACTCATAAAGTCTAAAGCTGGACTAGATCAGGAGAGTTCGAGAGTTTATGGTGCTCAAATACATACTTTTGCATGGAAGCTACTAATGAGGACTTTTTCCTACAGTTTGAGGAGATATTACAAACATTTTCTGAAGATATGGGTCTGTTGTTGTGTAAAACATGATCTAATGTGGACTGAAGTTTTCTTTGTTTTTGATTTGCTCTACCTAAAGTTTTCTTTCCAAACTAAGTCTTTCCAAGCTACTTGAGTATTATTTTTACAACGTACATTCACCCACATTCTTCTAAAAAAAAGTAAAAGTAAAAATGGCTAAAGAGCAATCGTGACTTTTGCCACTTCCTGTCCACAAGTCTGTTTTATCATCACATGAAAGTTCTCCAAGCATACTGTATGTAAAGGCATAATCTTTGCATACCAGTAGTTCATCATAACTAGCCTTGCAGCTCCTTCGTTTCCACACAGCCGCCCACGCTGGTAAAAGACTGCTTTGGATCGAGGGGTTGTTAATCTAGAGCTTTGAATCCCAGCCCAAACCCGATTAGCCTGACTCTTTGGGTTTGGCTCGATTAAGAATCTAATTCCCTCTGGCACAAATTAGGTCAGGTTTAATTTTATTCACCCCCCTAAATTAGAGCACAATTTATTTGTTTGCATTAATTTTAGTTTAAAAGATGTATGTTTTGAATATAACAGCATTCTTCATCTGATATTGCCCAGCTCTTGCCTTAAATCAGCCTACTTAGGAGCAGTCTAGCATCTATTGTTAACAAATGGCTCTTACTTCACTAAAAATGTCATTTTATAATTATTTAAATAGCAAGTCAGGGTTAAAGTGATTCTTTGGACATTATGGTAGTAAAGTTCAGTTCAGGTTATAGGTAAAACTTAATCCACACAGTTTTAAAACTTTAATATATTATAATTACTCTTCTACCCTTGCCGGTATCCACCATATCTGACAAGACCTGACTGCTTTTACAGGTTAATATAGTCTCAAGAACCTGTTTGAACAAATTCCATCCAGGCCCGCAGTAGCAGCCCTGTGCATGTATTTATGCATCAGTGTCTAAGACCTGAAATACCATATAGCTGGTTGTAATGCATACATGCAGTGTATAATATCCAGCCTCCAATGACAGCAGTTTCTTCCGCATTAACTGACGGTTCATAAATCACACTTGTGGGCCTGGCCAGGAGAAGACGGATCGGCCATCTGTAAATATTTATTCAGCATCTCTATAATTAAACAGAGCCAATGCATCATGTCTGATGACGCCGGCTCACACACAGCGCTGAATAATACAGTGTGGAACAGCTTGGTCAAACATTTGTTGTAAATCTGAAAGGGAGACCGCAAGACAGAGACAGACAGAGAGACAGAGAGAGAGAATGAGAGAGAGAGCAATGAAGTGACTGAGGACAGATGAGTCCAACATGTTAGAATAGTAAAGGATGGACTTATAAATGCAAGATGCCATTTGACAAAGAGTGAAAGCAGAAGAAAGAAGGAATCAACAATTGAAATGATAAATGTTGCAGGAGAGAGAAGAACGGGTGAGAAAGATGAGCAGCAAGGACAGATCCATGATGTCAGAGGAAAGAAAGACAGCCAATCTGATGGAGGAAATGGTTTCATGATGGTCTGTCAGTATCTATTTGACCTAATATAGCCCAGCACTGATGAAGGGAGATGAACTGAAACCAGGATTCACTGGGATCTCATCTACCTATTCCCTGGATATTACAATTTCGAGGAAAGTTAAAGTTGTATACTGACGTGATGTTAAACGATGATAAAAGCATAAGGGCAGTATATTTTGTTGGAGACAGAAGAAGAAAGGTATTCGACTTATTTGACTTGGCAGGGATATTTTCTACCTCTGATTGAAGTGCAGGCTAACAAATTTTTTGCAATTCATGGCTGGCCAAGTGGTACAAAGACTAGACTGAGCAGCTGGAGAAGCTGTGGAGTTCAAATCAAAGTATGTGGAGTTAGACAGACATAATAAGGCTCATGTCAACCCTTTTTCAGATGTCTGTGTCTTTGGTTACTAACAAGAGAGAGGTTCCCTTACATAGCTAATGCTAACGTTGCGCCTGATTATCTGGGCTGAAAATGTCACATACCAAATGCTGCAAACCAGCGCAGGTCAAAAAAGTGATTTATTAGTTAGATTAAGACATTAACTGATCAATTAACGGATTAGTCTCCACAAACACCTTTGTCTTGGACCTTCAAGAGTGCTGCCACTTAATTCCACAGCATGACACAAACAGTACATATCCCCTGTAGAAATCATCTATGCCTTTATGCATGCTTTTAATTATCTATGTACAACTGAAGCTTACCATTAACTGATTCCCCATTAAACGACAGCACTCTGTATAAAAGCACGTTCTACATTATTATGCATTACTTACACACAAGCAGAAACAGAGTGGTACAGGAGCTACCAGGAGTTATTTGATTCAATACGTAAATCAGAAATGTTGCTTAATTTTGCTTCACACATGAACATTGCTCCAATGAGATGTCATGGTTTCAGATGATATTGGTCTGTGTTTTTTTGGAAATAGAATCTCTGGACTAGTGTTATATTTGGTTCATTTTGTTTATTCGACCTGTAGCCAATTTCATTAAAAAAACTACTATATGTATATTTCTTAGTAATAGAAATTAATATTCACTAACTTTTAGCATGGTAAGTTTCAAAGGCATCATCACCACATATAAGTTGTGTCAGCTGTGATTCTTCTGTGTTGTTTTGGCCTGTAAAAGCCATATTGGTCATGAGCTGTGTGACACAGATTGACTGCAGGGTTGACTAAAGGTTATTGTTTTATCTGTTTCAGAGGATCTAAGTTTAGGCCTACTTTAGGATTAACTCCACTTTGTTTCTATATGTGTAAATGTCTGCTATATGTGCATGTCTTTTATTTGTGTCTGTCTGTGTGCAGTTTGTTTATTAGTATGCAGATTGTGTCTGGATTTGAATCCATATGGGAGCTGCCATTTCCGATCAGAGACATTTCACGGAGATATAAAACAATGTTGCAACATCCCCTGGTCTCCTGACAACTAACCCCAGACAATCTTCATCCATCTTCCTTCCCCCTAACACCAATCAAATTTGCGTGCCATGGGAAAGCAAAGAAGTCCCATGTATATTTCAACAAAATATCTTAGCCAATCTGCATTGCCAAACTTCCAGAAATGTGACATTTAGAATGAAAAATTTATTTCACAAACAAATCATTCACCAATAAATAGCTTTTAATGAAGATGACGGCTTGATGTGTGGTGCTTCTATCACATTTTAACTTTTAATTTTTATTAATACATAGCATTGGAATAAATTCATTTTTTTTTGTCCACAGGGACGACCTCATGAAGTGCTCCACTATAAATATTCCATTGGCTCTGTCATGCTTTTTTCAACTTTCATCAACTCATGAATACCAAAAATGTTTTTCTGACAATCAGGACAAACACAACAAGTAAAATAACACACTGGAGAAATATGTAAAACTCAGAAAGGAAGGTACTATTAAGGCAAACTGTGCAAAATATCACAGGTACTCTATACTGAGTTTGCTTTAGTTTTACTGTGATGAATCTTAATGTAATTTGTGTGCAATACAGCCAACATTTTATTGTCGAACACAAAAAATTGACCTCCACAGTGTCACTACATAAAAATGATTTACTAGTGTAAACAAATCAACCTTTGTAAGGTGAAAGCACAACCCAAAGGACAAAATGTCAAAGCCAAGGCCATAACTGCCTCATCACTGATCTGACCAAACAGAGGGGCATGTGGCCTGATAATTAGACTGAATTGCCATCTAATTTCACTTAATTCTTTGAAGTGCTGAAAAAAATCGGAAATGTGCGCAACAATTTGGAGGTGTGGAACCAGACTAGCTTGTTGGGCCTGATGAGAGTGCTTTGATGAATTTATTTTATTTTATAGGCCACATATTTCCTGACCTGTTAAAATAGTGCCATGAGGTGCCATGTTGAACTTCCAGTGACCAGTATGAGGGAGTGTGAGAGCAATAACACCAAATTTAACACACATGCTCCCCATTCACACCTTGTAACACTAACGAGTCACATGACACCGGGGAGGGAAAATGTCTAATTGGGCCCAATTTGGATATTTTCATTTAGGGGTGTACTCACTTTTGTTGCCAGCGATTTAGACATTAATGGCTGTGTGATGTGTTATTTTGAGGGGACATCAAATTTACAAGTTATACAAGCTGTACACTCACTACTTTACATTGTAGCAAAGTGTCATTTCTTCAGTGAAAAGATATTCAAATATTTACAAAAATGTGAGGGGTGAACTCACTTTTGTGAGATACTGTATATAATATGATTTTATCCACAGCCCCACTCCCCCATGTCCCTTTGCTTCTTGAAAGCTCCAGCAACCCCTCGCGTACACACATACCTCACATACCCCTCAGAGAGATGGATGGCATGTATTCCCATCCCTCTCCTAGGCCAGCATCCAGGTGCACAACAGCTGGGGAAGCCAGGGGGAAGGTGCTGGGTAAGGAGGGATGGGGGAGACGGAGCACCAGGGATGGGTGAATGGAAGTGGGGCCAGGGGGTGTAAAGTTGGCTCAGGAATAAGCTATAAATTTCCTCAGGAACGCTTCAGGTGCTTATGGCGTCTCCTTGTCTGTCTATGCTGTTGCTGTGATGGTGAGCTCAGTTTCATCAGGCCCACCCATTTTTGCATAAGCTGTGGTCTGTGCTATTTACTGTCCCTTGATAAACAGGAGTACATCTATGCAAGTGTGTAGAGAGAAATCAGTCCAGCAGTTTCAAACAGGAGGAAGAATGGAAAGGAGGAAAGAGGTAGAGACTGAGAGAAGAGTGTTGACTGAAGAAAAAAGTTCTTGCTGATTTATGACCCTGCTTTGGTGCTTCATTTAGGATTGTGAAAGACACATCACAAGCACTCAATAGTCCCGTATTCTCTAAATGTTCAATGTGGCCAACTGTCAGTCACAAGATACATGGCCCAAAGCATGCAACGAAAAGTGAACTCTGGAAGCAGGCAATTCTTTGTGTATCACGTTAATGGACAGGTTTACAGTATTTATTAGGGTTCAGAATGGAGACAGAAACATTAAATCTGTTAAATAATGTGAAGAGTTAACTAAATTCTGCTGAGGTTCACAGACAGAGAAAACAAACTATGAGTGGATTTCTTGATGTTGTTTTTATCCTGACATTTTATAGATTGTTTTCTAGACACTGATATGCTTCCCATTTATATTTAAGGCAATAACATTTTAACAAATTACTTTCGTTTTTTTTAAACCTCTGAGAAAAAATTTATTTGTACCTCATAATGTCCAATTTATATACTTTAAATGAATATGTTTGCGCATTCTGTTGTGTTTCACTTATTATTATTGTTATTATACTGTGTCGTAATCACGAAAGATAAACTACACACATACAAACATATTTGTTTATCTAAGTTATCTGATTAGTATCTATAGTATTTGATTAGTCCATCAAAACATGTTTCTTTTCCCTGATTTATATAACTATTAAACTGATTATCTTTGTTTGGACTGTTAGTTGGACAAAATAAGACATTTTAAGATGTCATCTTGGAATTTGGGAAAGTGTGACAGTCACTAATTTCTGACCTTTGATAGTTGACACTATTTACTAATTAATAAAAAAACAAACAAACAATGAAAACAATGATGATGATGATTATTTGTAGCTTTGGCAATATTCTTGTTTTACATTCATGCCTATAAAGCTGAATTGAATTGAATTGCAGCCCTAATCACTTGTCTGTTTCAAGTCATCTATGTTTTCCTGCATTCACAAACATCACAGTCAAGGTAGGACTCCAATGTACGGACCAATTTATCACTGATCAAACTAAGATAAAGTACAATTTCCCAACCATCCATATGTTGCAGGGTTTATACGAGGCTTCATGCAGTGTCCATAGGATGAGTCTGAGTGGTATTTGAATGGTATGGGATGGATCCAGTGAGCAGGAAACAGTGGGGTTCAAGATGACTGATGGAGCGCAATGTCCCACTGTGTGTCATGGTAAACTGTTTTTAGATGTGATTTGGCGCAGTGGGTGTTGAGTGGAACAGAATGGCTTGTGAGAGAAAATACAACATGAGATAACTGCTCTAAAGTTAGTATGTGGAGTGTGGTGATAAATGGAAATCAGTTAATGTCAGTGGTTTGCACAGTCAGAGTGTTTTACCCAGTAAATGAAGGACATTCACATGATACAAATATGAAGCAAATACCAAAACTGTAAATAAACCTTTCCATGTGCACGTCTTACATCCATGCTTTCATCCAGACCAGTACACACAGAGGCATATCCACATCCACTTTAATTGGTTTAACGTGCTTGTGTGGGTACTGTATCTCAGCATGCCATCCATCATGTGGTAAAGCCGCAGTAGGTAGTATACGGTGTATTTGGCCTCGGCTCCTCATTCAGCCCTCTTTAGCCATCAATCACCTCCTCTCTACTGGCTGCCTGCATGGGAAGAGACCTCTTGACTTCACGTCCTAGCAAGATGCTCACTTTGGCACTTGAACACACACACACACACACACACACACAGACACACCCATACATGCACAGGAGTGACAACATATACATATACTTGCCCCTCAAAGTCAATGTCAAAGGGCTGAGAGAAATGCTTACTTACTGAGAGGTTAGTCGCCCTGGGAATGCTGTGGTTATTTGTGATTTGACGGTCTGCCAGTTCATGAACTTAAATAGGTGTACAGTTTGATGAGAATTTGAAAATGTCAAAGGGAGTCCTTAGTCAACTGCTATCACCACTGCAAATGGGCAGCATTTTCCGTTTTAAAATGATTCCACAGTTATTTTTAATGATGAAATGTTTAGATCGTACTGCAAGATTTATTATTTGTATGGATTTTGTATGCATTGGTATATTATATGGTGATATGATATGACATGGTATGATTTGTTGATAGTACATCACAGTTAGTGCTGCATTTTATAAAAGAATGGGATGAAAGTGGTTCCATTTAATAGCATGTTTGACACACACAGAAACACACACACACACACACACACACACACATGTGGCGACGCTTTGAATGTGATCTTACAGTAATTTCCAGGCTTTTTTCTCCACATTGAACAATCGTGACTGTGTATACTTAGTGTGCATTTCCATTTGTGTGTAACAACTGTGGCTGTTTCAACGAGAGCAACTGCATGGTGGATTACAGGATGCTGCCATGGCTAAGGGTGCGATTGGAGGAGCGGGGAGGGAGGGAGGGAGAAAGTGTTGAGTCTTCTCGGTGAGTTTTCTCTATCCTCTAGGGGTGTAAGGAAGCGTGGTGTATTTTTCTCTCCACTCACCTGCTGGGCAGTGTATGGAGGCCATTACTTGACACTGATAGCTGCATGGGCTTTTGTCCTTGGCCTGTATATGCCACTAGTGAATACACTATACTGTACTGCTGAGGAGACATAAGGTCAGGGCGTTCCTTGCACAACAAGAGTGTTTGTGGTGTATAACAGCAAGTTTGCTTCTGATTTTTGTCTGTTTTGCATGGTATCTCTTCATCCCATTCTGTTGGACTAACTAACTACCCCTAAATGGAACTCTGATGTGTGACCTTCCTCAGATCAGGAGGGAATCAAAGTGGTTTAGTGGGTCACAATTCCCTACATACAAGTGCTTTGTCATAAGCTTTCACCAAGTCGTAAATCATTTTGAACTTTGATATTTGCAGGGCATTTTTAACAAATGCCACCGATAAAAAGAAAGCATTTCAGCCACATATCCTTTACCCCTGACTTCCTTGCTTTTTCCCCTCATTCTCTCTGTCTATCTCTCAGTCTGGTTCCTCTGCTCCTATCTCTTCCTCCAGCTCTCCTCATCTATCTCTGCCCCCCTGTCTCTTTTGCTATTTTTCTTTTTTCCTCTACTGTTCCCAGTGTGTCTGAGAGAGAGAGAGAGAGGCAAATAGAGAGAGAGACCGAGAGAGGCCTGACACATGGGCCCAGTTCCTTAATAATGTCATTCGGTGTGAACGCTATTAGCAGATTACCCTTGGCCCAGGGCAGCCTAGCCATGTGCAGGAACTAGATAACCTTGTGTTCGGTAATTTAATATCAACACTTCCCCTCTTTTCTTACCACGCTTTACAACACACAAATACCCTGCTTGTCCCCTCCGGCCCTATTTCTTGAAGAGAGAGAGAGAGAGAGAGAGAGAGAGAGAGAGAGAGAGAGAGGATTACAAGATAGTGACTTCTTGAAGATTCCTTTCCTCCGCTGAGGAGTGTGACAAATCGCCCCTTGTCCATGGATGTGAGAAAATACATAAACAGGCTTATAGTGAAAATTCCATCAGATTTAATGCAGTGAATTTAACTCAGCACAACATCAAAGGAGCCGCCCATCTTTTTAAAAAGCCCTAGATGGGGTAATGTCATTTCCCCCCCTCCTTCTAGTTTTTCTCCTTGCGGGCTATCATAGGCCTAACATTTACCACATATCAGGCCAATTTGAAAGGAGCAAAGGAAATTTCCTGTCACACAGTTTGATTCTGTAAGAGTGGGTGAGAGAGGCAGGGGCAGACTGGAAGGGAGAGAGAGAGGGAAAGAGATATCTACCACTTAAAGGAGCAAGCCGTTGTGGAATCAAATCCCACGCTCTATCCCCCACAAGCTGAATCACAATCCTGCATTAGCTGCTATATCACACTTCGTCCTGCTGCTGCTCCTTTTCCCGTCGCCCATGAGCCAAGCGGGAGTGAGAGGGCCAGACTAAGGCCCTATCATACACCGGCACTCTCTCACGCCGGCATTACCACGCCGTTATCTCATCTCCTGCAGCCCGGCATGGCCGGCCGCCTTTCGGTCCTCCAGGCTACTTTACTAATAACCTATTCCTTATCAGTCACTGTGCACCTCTGCCTGTGATCAAAGAGCCAATTAATGGAGCGGGGAAAGGTGAAGCATTCAAATAATGGAGACAGCTGTTTTTCTCTGTTTGAGAAAATCCATTTTGTATTGTTATCGGCTCCAAGCAGTTCCCCCCCGACCAGTGCTTAATTCAAGTCGCTGCCTGCTTCTGCCTGGCTTGATAAGAGAGAGTGAGAAAAGACAGGGGAAGGGAGAGAGAGAGATGAGGGGAAGAAGAAAAGAGCCCTGGTCACAATGAACTTTATGTAGAAGAATGTGGCAGGAATATCACAGCAGTCCAACTCATCCCTGAGCTTTATCAACTCCAAAGTGGTTCAACACAGAGATAAAGATGGTTTGGGGGGGTGGGGGGGGGTCATAAAAGGCAGAGTTTCAGGAGCTGACAAGCTGCTTTATGGCTTCACTGTCATTTGATTTGAAAGGGAGCAGCTGATCTCGGCTCTTTCAAGTCCAGCCTTGTCAGGCAAAAACCTGAGGTTAGTTAGGAGGTTAATTATACTGGTGACAGAGCTATATAAATAGCTCCATCAAAGGCTCATATCTTAACAGCTTTGTTGTAATATATATGAATCTCCTTAATTTGAACAGTTCCTTTAGCCCTGTCACTATGCTTGGAAACACTGTAAGGCGTAGGGTAAAGTTGTTGCACCAGTTGTCTGAAATGGATACATCTCTCATGGAGTCAAAAGGCTGATTTGCTTCTTAAATTAGTAAGCAATTAGTCATACATCCTCAGAAATCCTAGTTGCCATGAAAAGATAACAACTATTTAAAAGGACACACAGGTCTAGCTGGTTGTTATAAATGTACTTCGTCTTTCAAATACCTTGAGACTGCCATGCATCCTCAGAATCAATCAAATATGGCGGCTGATGTTTGTTCTCTCAAAAGTCCACTTGCAGATGGAAATGATATTTTAAGGCTAATACATACGACTCAACTCTACACAGAATAAAGTCTGATGACTTGAACTCTCAAATGGTGGAAACTTTTTTCATCGCTACCTTCCATCCTACATGAAGTCAAGACAGCATTACATCGGGCTGACATATTTCTAAAAAAACAATAGAGCAAAAATATAATAATGTTTGCAAGTGCTTCATTTTTTCATTAAAGTAGGGTATATGTGTTTTTGTCACAGCTGAGGAAATGCAGGTTCTGGTCAGGGCAAGACAGAAACTAGGACGAACTGATAAAGGAACAAAGGATCAGGCTGGTTTATGTAATGAGTGACTGATGAGGGAAGTGAGAACTGTGAGCAGGTGAATGAGGAAGTTCGGAGAAAAAGTCTGAGGGTACGGTAAGGAAAGGCAGTAAATGGTTTTGAGGAATTGGGAGACTGGTGAGATGGGTTGGGCAGTCAGGTGATATGGGAAGGAGGGAAAGTATGAGAGTATCTAGTGGATGGATGGAAGAGGGAATGTGGCTGGAGACACTTTGCGGGATTCGATCCTGTGTATCTGTTGCGATTATTTAAATCCTACTTTGGATTTGTGACATGTAAAATCATGATTCCAACCATGAAAATAAAAGATCAGGTGTGCAGAGTCCAAGCTTTGACTGTGTCTCCCTTAAGAAAGACAGTGAGGTCCGAGGTCTGTAGACAGGAAAAATAGCCAGCAATGTGGAAAAAGGAAGCGGCTGTGTATGTACTTAGTCATACTTTGGGTTTCAGTTATACAGCCTGCATGACCATCAACAGATTTTCCACTTATTACTGTTTGGATGGCCACTCACATTTTAAATGGGAATTGATTACTTATTGAGTCACTTGTCTGATACAGGACTGGGGACTGTTATGTCACACTTGAATCTGTTCATATGCTAAATTATCTGAAATTTAAATCAATAAAACAAACAGTAAGAAAAAACCTGAAAATGGGACGTTCTGAACAACCGCTGACAGATGTGTTGACAGATTCTGACTAAACCTCTACAGTTTAGCATGATGGTCACACAGCTGGTTTTTGCTTCAGAAGATTCATTTCAGAAGATGCCTCTACAAGGTACATTTATTTATCATACTACACAGGGCTGCGCAATGAAATGAAAAGTCCCTTTTAATGCTAAACATACAGACATACACTGATCAACCAAAACATTATGACCACCTGCATAATATTGTGTAGGTCCCCCATTTGCCACTAAAGCAGCCCTGAACCATCGAGCCATGGACTCCACTACACCTCAGAAGGTGTGCTGTGGTATCTGGCACCAAGATGTTGATTGGATTGGATTGAGATCTGGGGAATTTGGAGGCCAATTCAACACCTTGAACTCTTTGTTGTGTTCCTCAAACCATTCCTGAACCATATTTGCTTGGTGCAGGGTGCATTATCCTGTTGAAAAAGGCCACTGCCATCAGGGATTACCGATTCCATGCAAGGGTATTCATTCTTTTGACGTGTACTGACCACTGCAGACTGGGTAACCCCACAAGAGCTGCAGTTTTGATGCGCTGACCCCGTCTAGCCATCACACTTTGGTCCATGTCAAAGTCGCTCAAATGCTTATGCTTGCCCATTTTTCCTGCTTCTAACACATCAACTTTGAGGACAAAATGTTCACTTGCTGCCTAATATAGCCCACCCAGTGACAGGTGCCATGGGGGTCCAGAAACCAGTCAGTATCTGGTGTGACCACCATTTGCCTCACACAGTGCAACACATCTCCTTCACATAGAGTTGATCAGGTTGTTAATTGTGGCCTGTGGAGTGTTGGTCCACTCCTCTTCAATGGCTGTGCGAAGTTGCAGTCAGGTCAAGACCCCGATGAGGATGATGAGCATGCAGATGAGCTTACCTGAGACGGTTCCTGACAGTTTGTACAGAATTTCTTTGGTTATGCAAACCGATTGTTGTAGCAGCTGTCCGGGTGGCAGGTCTCAGACGATCTTGGAGGTGAAGATGCTGGATGTGGAGGTCCTGGGCTGGTGTGGTTACACGTGGTCTGCGGTTGTGAGGCCGGTTGGATGTACTGCCAAATTCTGTGAAATGCCTTTGGAGACGGCTTATGGTAGAGAAATGAACATTCAATTCTCGGGCAACAGCTCTGGCGGACATTCCTGCAGTCAGCATGCCAATTGCACACTCCCTCAAAACTTGTGACATCTGTGGCATTGTGCTGTTTACTGTGGCCAGCCTAAGGCACACCTGTGCAATACCCATGATCAGCATCTTGATATGCCACACCTGTGAGGTGGATGGATTATCTCGACAAAGGAGAAGTGCTCACTGAGATCTTTGAGTTCAGCTCAGCTCATGAATGGGGGCAAAAACAAAAGTGTTGCGTTTATAATTTTGTTCAGTGTATATAGATATATTACACCTTTGTGTGACCTATAAATGCAGCGTTTTATTTGAAGTCTGTATAAGCTGAGATAATCAGACATCAACTGTGTTAATTTTTCAAACTTTAAAAAGCTTCCTCCAAAGCCACAGGCTTTCTCAGGCTGAGTGGTACCCCTGGTGACATGTACACTGAACTGTACAGTGTCCCTATCAGTTTGGTATTTTATCTAGATAGTGTTGCTAATCTTGGATCCTGCTGTTGTAATGAAAGAAGATAAGTCTCAGAGTCAGGTATTAACATATTTATTACACCGTTAAGAGAACAACAATACCAGAATTATACTGCAAAGTTTCACAGACTGACAGACCATAGTTTACAGCCCAAAAAAAGAATTAAAAAAAAAGAAAACAAAAAGAAAAAAATCAACAAGAAACCACAGTTCTGACATAGTAGACTGGAAAGCTCTCTAGAGGACACTGACCCTAGGCGATGGAAAGACCGCCCAGTGTCAGCCTACCACTAACCTGTGGTTTTCATGTCTCAATTAAGTATTGCACAACAACTTCAAATCATTTGAGCTCTTTTTTCCACAATAAAATTTCTCAAGAGAACGCAAAAAACGAAACCCTCCCACCCCTGAAGTTCAGCTCACTCCCCCAGATTAATGCTACGGCCTTCACTGTTTTCCCCACACATTTCCCCATTGTTTCTTCATAAGTAGGAAATTTAAATAACATTTTCTCCTATTGTGAAAAAAACAGGCATGTCTAAATTCATAGCCTTCACTTTTTTAAATTTTAGATTTTACAAGCTTTGCCTTTTGTATATGCCCCCTTCTGAATTTACCCCCGCTGACGAGTTCGACAAGCACTTTAGCATGTCTTCACAACAGAGAAGAGGAGAAAAGGGCGGAGGGGAAACAGGAGAGCGAGAGAGAAACAACATTTCTTAACTGTGACCTTAGCTTGTATCGTCGAAATAGGAATCGACACTTTTCTTTAAAATTAGCACAATTTTTAAAATCTGTTCAAACTATTCAAACTCTTGATGTACTCTAGAAACGCCACAGGCATAAAGGAACATAACAAAAATTTTTTTTTCTCATTTCTATTCATTTATGTTTTATTTATTTATGAGGTCTGCATTGTTACCAAGTAGTGATATGGTTTTGCAGCTGTATGAGCTTCGACTTTGGGTTTTTTATTTTCCTGTTCTCTTGTGCCCATTTGGTTTAGACTAGACCAGTATCAGCGCCGCGACTGATGCTCTTATCGTGCTGTAAGAGGTAGAGTGAGACTTGTTTGCCACCGAGGAATTTGTAGCAAAACACACATAGAAGAGGGAAGAAAGAAAAAATAGAGCTTCTCAAAGAATCATTGAGCGATAATGTTTGCCTTTGTTTTTTTCTCTTTTTTTTAACCCAGGTTTTTTTGCCCTGATAATGATGAACACACATGTTATTTGTTGTATACTTTCAAATACACTAGTGTTAAAACAGCTTGGCTGTTTCGTCACAGCTTCTAAGGAGTCGCTAGTAGGGTGTCAGACACCTTTTTGGATTGTTTAACCCTTTAGAGTCATGAATGCAGGTGTGTATTTTGTTTAGACAAGAAGGGAGAGATGAGGAAGTACAGAGGGAGCAAACAGCCCGGAACCTTTGTGGGCCTCCACTTGTTCCTTGAGGTCAGAATTTGTAACGCGCTTCTGTGTAGCACCAAGGTGTTTGGGGTGAAAAGCCTTTGTGTGCGTCAGGGTAAGTGCTCTCTTACTGCGAATGAGAGGTTTGTTTGATTTACATTGAAGGTTTACAACAAAGCTCCAACTGATTATCTATCCCAACAGCAAAAATGACATACTTTGATATAAATAAATATAAAACAACTGCAAATGGCATTGGTGTGAAAGCCCAGTCTCACATTCACCTCTTGCTGCTTAAAGCGGAAATGGGCATCTGACACTTGTGTAATGAGAAAATGTACAAACAAGATCAAAAAATATCTCAAAGATTTTCTTCAAAAATGCCTACAGAAGTCATCAGTGTTCATGTCACATTAGTTATTATTGCTCCAGTTAAAATGTAACACTGCTGTGAAATGTTCATTATGTTTAATTCACACCTTCTCATTTCACAATGACGAGTGCTGTTGGGGTGGGAATTTTATGACACTGAAGTTGGTTTTGTCCCATGAACGGGTGAACAAAATCTGCAGAAATAAATAACCAAATATTTGTGTGAACAAACCTCTTTTGAAAATCGTTTAAATCAGGATTTTGGTCCTTGGTGTCAGTCTTTGGCTGTTTTTGGTGTTTTTTTTGTTTATCTCTTGTGTTAATACTGTGTTTTACCTGGTGCTTTGCAGTGTTAAAGCTGTCAATCGGACTCTACACCTCTGCATTTGGAAAGTTAGTTTGTTAGAATATTTTTTGTATTTTTTTTACTTTTTTTGGTTGTTTTTCCAGTTTTTCTAAAAAATAACAAATATTTAACAAACGTTCAGTAATGTGCATGCACTGTCTGTAACTATTAAAAAAAAAAAAAACATTTTTATGGCCGCTTTGTTAGCATATTGAGAAGGAAAAAAAAGTGGGTTTGGTGATTTTATATTTTTCCAACTACCCCCATCCCAAAGAATGTAAAACCAGATAATTCTATCACTACATACAAAATGGTTGATGAATTATGGCTCTATACCAACAACACAAGTAGGTCTATGCTGAAAAGAAGCATGCCGAAATAACCTCTGTGACAGTGCAAATACATTTATGTATGTCCCTTGTACAAAACATTTAGGTTAGCATTCCGCGCAACATGCTAGTTCTCAGAAAAGATCTGGGTCAGACTCAAGTAGCAGCTCTGAGATATAGCTTGTGTCTTTTCTTGAGGACAAAGGGAAGTAAAACTTATAGAACTACGAGGGATCTACCACTTACACACAGAATAGAAAAGCAGCTTGGAAAAAAGATAACACTTCTTTTTTTTTTATCTCTTTTTGCACCAGCTAGCGAGAGAGATTTATGAAGGACTTAGAGTTGTGACTGGTTGAAGTACTATGCATTGTCACAATTGCCCAACACATATACAATAAATAACCATTGGTGACACCACAGGACAGAAGTCTTAAACACCATGACATCTACAGAAAAAGAATAAGAACATGAAGAAAGATGAAAATGTTTTTCAAAGGTGAGACAGGAGGGGAGCGCCTCGGCTGCAGAATGAGCTCCATACTGAGTTCTGTAGCTTTTCAGCTCTGAGTGGCCCAGCAGCTGCTGTTGTAGTGATTTGACAGTCTCACCGGTAAGGGATGATGACATCACTTCCTGTTTGAATGCTTCTATGACCCACCAAGCATGCACATGCGAATTGCAGTCAGTACATTCTCCACATGTGCGGTGGGCAAAGTTTGTATCTTGTCCAAGAATTCTTCTTTTACATCCTTCAGGGAGACAGATTTGTATTTCCCAGCCCACTGACCTGGATATTATTACAAGTGAGAGGGAAATAACATTGGTTGAACAGCTGGCTCTGCTTGCAATCTGCTGCACATCTGCCCAGTTCGTGGCGGTCTGTGGGCCAGAGATTCAATCCATCCCCCTCCTCTCTCCAGGCAGCAAAACTTGTTTATCTATCCACCCGTTGGTGTGCCTGTCAGGAAATCTAATGTCTTTCTTTAGAAAGAGTATTGATTACTTCAGTCATTCTAGCTACATATGTTCACTTGGTATGCTGTTTGGTAAAATGGGGTTGACTAGTCTCATGTCCCAGGTACAGGAAGGAAATAAGCATTAATTCAAGGATGGAAAATAAAAACATTTAAAAAAAGGGGAGGTCAGATATACTTATCTCGAGTTCACGGCTATCTCTGCTCAGTCTTTTATTATTTACAGGAAAAAATAAGATAAGCTACGATGACAACAACGTTAACAACAACAGGCACCACGACAAACAGACAACAAGAATAGCAAGTGTAACGAT
Source organism: Micropterus salmoides (assembly GCF_014851395.1). Lineage (NCBI taxonomy): Eukaryota > Metazoa > Chordata > Actinopteri > Centrarchiformes > Centrarchidae > Micropterus > Micropterus salmoides. The sequence goes on along the minus strand of NW_024040817.1, from coordinate 19,005,218 downwards.
AAAAGGATATCAATATTTAAATTCATTCATTCAAAACAAAGAATATCTTTGTGTATCTTTAAAGTCATGGCAAGTCAATATGACCTGATTATGGACCTCCTCCTCCTCCTCCTCCTCCTCCTTCTATGACTATGCTGCAAGATAGACAGAAGACCTCTTTCTGTTAGCCACGTTAGCTTAGTATCTTTGCAAGGCAATGTAAACAGTCATGCTGTTTGTGGGGTTGAGGGCTGGCTGTAAAGCCCCTGGAGGCATTTGCCTCCATCTTCTGTCTGAGTCTCTTAGCGCGGTGTGCCATCCAGGGCAGAGGAGGACGGGGTGCTGGGGGTAGAGGAGCGAGTGGTAGCAGCAGGCGGAGTGGCAGCCGGACTCCCAGTTCCGCTGCTCGGAGTACAGGCAGAGCTAATAGGAGCAGGGGTCTCTGAACCTGGGACGCTGCCCTGCTGCTGGCTGGCTTGCTGCTGCTGCTGCGCCTGGAGGGTCTGACCACAGACATGGTGGTGCTTCTCCCAGTCCTTATGCTGGCAGAAGGAGCCACAATAGCGCGCCGTGTTGCAGCCGCTGCACGTCTCACTGGCTTTGCGGCCACAGTTCCAGCAACTCTGACAGACAGAAAGATACACAGTTAACTAACACAAAAATAATACAGCAGAAGGATTTACAATCAGACAGAGAATTGGCCAGTACAGCTGATGAACTTCTGATAATTGCTAAAATGTAATTAGGACGCCTTGCTTTTCTTTATTCACACAAAAAGATAATAATATGTTTGTGATAGGAAAATGCCTGGTTGAACAGGACATGAAGATTAGCAAGAGATACCAGTGCACCAGTCTGCACATTAACAGAACTAGCCTCTGCCTTTGGTACACTTAACTTAGCTTAAAACAAACCACAGACTGATCAAAAACCCATCTCTGATTACACTTAGGGCCTCTTATATATATTGGAAACCGCAGGGAAAGCATGTCATGATTACTGCATATCCACGGGAAACCTGAGAACAAGGTTGCAAACAGCTTCTGAAAGTTCTCCTCTGAGGCGCTTCTCTCTCATAAACATCACTCCTCCAATTAATGACAGATGTGAGACATATTTCCCTCTCACTTAACTGATTAAACGTCAAGGTCTCCAATGGTGATTAGCAAATAAAAGCTCCTTCCCTTATTTCCTCTCTGTTGAATTGGTAACACCTTTCTAAACATGCTAGCTACTCTGTCAGATAAAAAAAAATAAGAAGGAGGAAAGCGAGGGTAATAGCTGCTTGTTTGACCTTGCTTAGCTTTGTTTTGCTCTCTCTCTCGGCACTGTCTCCTGACTACAAAAGAACTTCTATTTGCAGGAACACTTTTAAACCTGTGAATAATCAGCAACCTCTTCGGTATTTGAAAGATAATCCTCAACGCTTTTACTGATACAATGATAAAATACAACAGAATTTCTTTGTAAGAGAAGATCCTATCATCTGTGTCATTTGGGAGTCACTACAACAGCTGATAACAAAAGTATCATCAACAAAGCAATACCATAACTACCAAACAAGAAGATGGCGGCTTTCGAGATGTGTTTGAAAGATTGATGGTACACCTTTTGTCTGTGTATGTTCATACCTCACTGGAGTCCTCCTGTTGGTTGATTATGGAGAGCGCATCCTCAGCTGCCTGTCGCTTGGCCTCGGCTACCGTACGCTCCATTTTGGCCCGCTCGCTGCTGATCATCTCATGAGCCTTTCGTTCAGCCTCTGATACAGCCTTCTGCAGCTCTGACATGGCCTGTCGCTTCACCTCATTCACAGCCTCTTCTGGAAAGAGTGTGGACACAGAGGAAGTCAACCCTCCCGTACCTGCAACATAATGTGTATTATATCATCCTATCCTTGGAAGAATTCACGTTTTTACACAGGAATGAGTGTGTATATAAAGTCAGATTCTTTGCAACGCACTCAAAACTACTGTGTGAAAAAATGTGTGTCTGCCATTTGAAACACCATAACATTTTTCTGAAATAACACATAGTTTCATCTCAACTCATAACAAGATGTTTCATCTGTTACATCTGTATTGCATCTGCGAGATACACGTGTAACAATAAAACTGAGTTTGCTCATTTATGTGAGATACCTACTTTGTAGTTCTGGAGATGATAAGAGTGAATTTGCACAGCAGAGAAAACTTATGCAGTTTTTGTATTTATTAGCTTTTTTTACTTCAGGATCAGTTGCATATGGGATACACCAAATTTAACCAGACATCAATTTTTAAATGTGGTAAATGCAGGATAGTGGGTACATTAACACATGACACATCGATTGCTTTCAATTATTTATTAAAACATTCAGGAAGTAATGTTTAACAACCAATCACTTTTGCATACCCCTTCCTAATTACTACCCTCTTATGATAGTGACTGTGGTTTAGTGTGTAATGTTGGAATTTAAAGGTTGAACTGATCGCATTTGATTATGAGCAAACAAAATATTTTTTTTCTTTTAATTTGAAAAATATCCTCAAGACAACAGCATGAGCCAATTAATCCCAGGTAATCACTCAGAAAACCTGCTTTAGCTGGAGCAATGTGTTATTTTATACTTGTTTTGTGGAATGAATAACCTTGCCACGCGGGTGTTAAGCGGTGGAATTCCAACAGAACGTCAAAGCAAAAGGAGGGCTTTTTGTTTGCTCCCATCAAGCCTGTAACTTGACTAATTGTGTATGCAAATCAGGTAATTTATATTTAAATTATGCATTTCCATTGTGATCCCAGAGGCCCATGTGGTGAGGGGAAGTGGGAAACCGGTAGGACACCGTGCAAGGTGCTTGAATATTTATCACCAACTGTAAACATTTTGCCCATTTCAAACAGATGTATTCACAGCCACACTTCATTGTGTTAAAAATCCTATTTTGCAATCCTCCCTGGGTCAAATTTAGATCAGTCTCTCCTCAGCCAAAATATATGCGACTCAAATGAAAAGGATGGCGGAAATACTAAGAAGAATGCAGAGAGAATGAGAAATAGCAGGCACCATTTATCCTACAGGCAAAAGATAAATTCAGCTTAATGTCTGACAAATATGCATCACTTTACTTCATTTTCTTTGTACACAACATTTGTATTACAATTGCAAAATCCGTTTTAATATCACGCAGAATGTGTGCCTTCATAAAGACAGACACATTTTCTCTCCATCATGATTGCGCTACATTTTTAAACCAAGGTGGTTTCGTCTTTAACCTACTGTGCTGCCTGAAGTCATGGAACTTGCCACGGTGCAGTGTGATATATGCCTTGTGCATGGAATTGTGATTACACACCAAATGCCTTAGATGGAAGATCGATCAAAGCTGGCGAAGGGAGGAGAATACTGGAAAGCAGGCAGAGTCCCGATGGTGATACTCAATTCAATTTAAATGCATATTACTTGTTCTGAGTATCACACACATCATGCTTGGTCAAGCAAGGGGACAATTTCTTTTCTCCAAGGGGTTTAAAAAGCAGATATACTGTATCACCGACAGTGAATACAAAGTGGATTTCTCAAGCATCAAACCGTAAGCGGAAAATTCTTTCAGTTTTTCAGGATAGCAAAAATGGTGATTGAAACTGCACTCATGAGGTTAAAGAATGCTGTTTATGTACGCTACAAAATGTAATGCCAACTACTGAAAACTGTTAAAGCAACAAATTAGTTTCAATACTTGATCTTAACTGGCTCTACAAACTCCCCTGTACTATTATATAACACTTTCACTAAATAGCTGCAATGTCTGTTGCTAAGGGGATTACAAAAGTGCCAAAAGCAAAAAGATACGTCTTGCTACTATACTTTCAACAGCAGAACCACTGGACCAGCTGTAAAAGCTACTCTTGTCCCTTCTTTGACTGGAGCAATAAAATTGTTTTATGACCTGACATCATATTTGGAGAGTGTTGAGTGTGGTGGTGAAACTCTTATTTTTTAACGTCCTACTGTATCAAATATAAATGATTTTCTATGAGTAGCCTGACACATTAATTCAAGTCTACCATGGGAGTAGGTTGCAGACAGCAGACTACATTGGGATGAGAGGGGAGAAGGGGTTTAAAGGAGCGCCTCTCATCCACTTCCAGCCCTGAGTCATCTTGATGAAAAAGATGGCCTTGATTTCTACAGAGCAAAATGTCGTAAAAAAACAGCAGAGAGATAAAGAGAAAGAGAAAGTGTGTATGTGTGATGACGGCAGGCGTGGAAGTGCTGCTCACCAGCTTTCTTCCAGATCTCTTCAGGAACGTAGCCAGACACAGGCCGGTGCAGCAGTTCCCTGTGAATTTCTGAGAAGACACAAACACACAGCCATGGTAATCAGAGATTAACCAGTGGTTTGCATGACATAACCCAAAGATTGTAGAAGAAACCAGCATTTTGTAAAGCCTGTTGGTTACTCTGATGTTTCCACCAAAAGGTTTAAGGAATAAAGCAAAACACTGTTTTGATAAATGATGATTTTGCTAAACTAGTGAGATGTAAAATGGTTCAAGTTTTCAAGGGACTGGAAGATGTACAACTGACTATCATTAGTATAATCATAATAACATAGATGATATGCCCTACTGGCAGCATATGCAAACTTAACAGTAGAGGACCTAGAATTGAACCCTGGGGAACTCCACATTTACTATCAGCCTTTCTGGAGAAAATAAAAAATAAACACCATAATTTTCATGTAGGACAGAAACAAGCTAACGATTTTAGTTTTAATAATTAATAATGAGATTGTCAGATTTGGGCTTCTTTAATAGTGAGGTAGGTTGGAAGATGTATGTATGGTCCCTTACCTGATGTTGCATTTTCCTGTGCGGCTGGGCTCTGCTGCCTTGACTGCCCACTCGTGGCACCCTTCTTTAGCTCTTCAGCATCGCTGTATCGTCGGATCCAGTAGTTGAGCTCCTCGCGGTCGGCCTCCTGGCACCGCCGCAGTACTGTCAGTGAGCGCCTTGTCTTCTCCACCATGTCCATGATACAGTTCAGCAACTGAGGGTGACAGGGAGTGGGCAAAGCGCTGAGTTTACACATAGGCATGTATGGATTGATTTAAATTCAGCAAGGGTGTAGTGGCGAAGGGTGGGGTTCTAAATTAAACACGACATACTGTATGTCTTGTTATTTTAGTAAGTGTATCATTATTATATCATATATCTGTCTCGTGGAGTTTGATAGTGAAACACGAGATGTACATTTTGGAGTCACACTCTCACACTTGAAATGTCGAACATGTTTGTATGGTTACACCTCTCTGCTTGACATTTTACTTAAACATTACTTGATTCACAAATGTGACACCTGATGTTCTGTCTTGTTTCATGTAGTTTGAATGCAGTAAGTTACAAACTGTAGGTTTAAAGGGACTGGATTAACAACACTGAAGGTGAACATGTGAGCAATAATGTATCGATATTTATAATGTACAGTATATTTGTTGCAATGTAGGCAAACATATTTACATGCAAGCATATACACACAGATACACGTCTCTATTCTATACATAAAAAAACATACTTTGATATACATGGAGTATCAAAGCTTTCTTTAAATTTATCTCGACATTTAAAAAAAAAAAACTTAATGTGAGTGAAATGAGGACTTAGCTAATCCCTGTTACCTACAGAGAAAGAATTATAAGGTATAGTAATAAAAAAATGTTATTACTTTTCTTACATGGTCAAGGTGCTTCCACTCCTCAGCCCACTCTCTGTCTGTCAGCCTGTGGTCAATCACTTCCTCCTGCCTGGTCCCTGCATGCATACCTAAAATAGATAGATAGATAGACAAATAGAAAGATAAACATAAGGGCAAGTCAGTATGACACAGAGGATCAATGTAACAATACTCCATCGCTCCCATACTCTCCCTTTCATCTATCCGTCGTTTGGTCCCTGTTTGAAACTCTCCATCCATTTTTTCCCTCCCTCCCTCCTCCTCCCTCAGTTCCCCCTTTTCTTTGCTGTCTCCATATCTCTATCCCACCCTGAGGGCAGGACTCAAATGACTGAGCTTCTAGTCCAATAAACATCCATCACAAGGCGAGACATGGTAAATGTCTCTCCATTTTTAGAACTGAGCCAAAGTCGTCATTACAGCTTCATCAAGGCTTGCTGTACGCAGAAAAATGTCTCTAATACGGCCATACACTGTGTCTGAATGCGCTTATGTTGTGCACTCATACATCTAACAGCACATTACTTCCCACAGCCAGGCTGCAGTGGCTTTATTTTGTGCTTTCTGAGGCAGCAGGATGGCCTTGTGGTCAGAGACTGCTGTACCAACAATCATCCAACAGACTGAAGTGGACATTGACTGAGTATCATTATTATTACATTTACAGATCTCAGTGGTATATAAAGAAGTGAGAAGCCTGAGAAATGATGAAAAAATGATGTAACTGTTGTAACTTCTGTATATAAAATCCTCTTTATGTTTCTCGTGGTGCTAATACAGAGTAAAAGCTTTGACAGCATGCCATTAAGTGGGATTGGTTTGTGTCTCTAAATCCAAATGTATGTACACACAGACATGCACACACACACACACACACACACACACACTTATATACACTCTCCATCCTCCCTCATGTCCTCACCAATAGGTCTGGCTCTCTCCCGGATCTCACGATGATTGGAGGCGGGGTGTCTGTAGCTGTCACGGTAGTGATGGGCAATGGCCATATCGTCTAGCCTGTAGTGCTGTGGAGGGAGCGGGCCCGGGTGGGGCAGGCCATTGGGTTGGTAGGAGATCCCATTGGATGGGCTGAAGCGCTGGGCAGGGCTTATGGTGCAGGGCCGCTTGCTAGGGTGAACATCTGGATGCAGGGCACCATCTCGCTCAAAGCCATTCTCTTTGGTTCTAGTTGGAGAATGAAATAAAGAGACACATTTTTGACTCTGTATTTCATTTGTCACTGCATCTAGCAGTAATTAATAGTTAAAATTTAAATAAAATAGAAAATTTTAGTTTGGGGACACTACAATAACAAGGGACTCTTTTGGAGGAATCCTGACACAAGTGACACTGCATTAGGAATATGCAGAATTATTTCGCTGTACTGGAAATTTTTTTCACAATTTCCAAGTAAAATAAGACCAGTATGAGACCAAATATGTCTGAAAGGTTTGCTGTTGTTGCCTGACTTGAACATATTCTTGTTAAAGTGAAAGGCAAATAGCAAAGTACCTCTTGAGGCACAATGGATCCATAGAAAAAGAGAAGGGAAATAAAAGGAAAGAATGCAGGCACAAATCAATGTGACGCTGATATCATACCTATTAAAACTGTAAAACTGATTCAAAATTTGTTTGTGACATTTATTACATACAAACATTTGAAACACATCATCATATCATAACAATTGTACCATCCCTTTGTACTGTGGTGAAGGCTTGAGCTGACCTGCTAACAGACAAAAGAACTGCAGTGAAAGGCTGTTTTTTACAGGAATCACCCTGGAATTCTTCCATTGAAAACACGTCCATTCATACATGCACACATACACAACTAAAGCCTGAACACAAATTACCGACACACACAATCATACAAACTCGCTCAAGTAGCTTCCAGGGGATCAGGTGGATTTTTGTTAGCCTGCTTTCAAAGATTAATGTGGCCAGGTGTGTGTGTGTGTGTGTGTGTGTGTGTGTGTGTGTGTGTGAACGCATGCTTTCACATGTGTCTGTGTGTGTGTTCTCAGCTTTGTCAGTTCACAGTTAAATCTTGCCAAACCCCAAGCCCCCCCCAAGCTGAAATCCCCCACTTCCTTCTCTCTCTCTCTCTCTCTCTCTCTCCTCTTCCACCCCATCTCTCTCTCCGATGAACAGATTGAACTTCTTAATGAGCTGCTTTTATGGGCTCCTAATGCTCATCCACAGCTCTCCATATGCTCTTTCCCTCCATCCGTTTGTCTCTCGCTGCCTCCCTCGACTCATCCATCCACTCTTATCTCCCCAGCCTTCCTGCTGTAACAATGTTTATATCTACAGGCGCTGCAGTACACACATGTTCAGTCACCTATACAATGCACGGACGTGTGCACACATAATTTACCTAGTGTAGATACATACATGCCCAATTTATGTACACATGTCAATAACATTTTAATACTTGTATGTATTTATTTTATTTCACATAAAAAAGACAACAAATACTGCTTATTGAAATGACAAAGTTCTATCTGGGCCCATGCCTATCATGATAAAAACACACACATAGATGTGAAGAGGAAATTGGGTTCAAACTGTCTCTATGGAAATGTGATTAAACAGCATCTCATAATAAACAACATTCATATACTGGAAATCTTCAAATTGTAAATGAGAATACTTTTTTACCTCAACTGAAGAAAACTTTATATATAACTTAATCTGAGACTTTTGATTTTAGAGACAGGGCTTTTAGTTCAAATAAATAATAAATAATAAATAAATTAGATAATATTTTAGGAAAAAGCCTCCATGTATTTTGATCTGCACCCCTTTATTGTTATACAAATTCATCAGTTCCCTTATTTCAGTTTTTTAGGGATGGCATATTTCCTTTACTTGCCTGGAAGACTTTTATAGTGAAACATCTGCATACGTGTTACATTATGAAAAGCAGAATGGATAGGAATTAATCAATTAGTGAGTGAGAATAGCATTTCTATTAAAAGTAATTGCTGAATGATACTGAATTTACCATACAAGTCATTACAGTGCAGGTATTGGTAATTCTGGACTCCTAGCTATTATTTAAATATCAGCTATTGTTATAGAGTAATTATGGTATACACTGTATGTCTGTTTTTTTCTCATTTGCATATTGTACTGTGATGTTCCTGGTCTGCAGACCACGGTATTAATCAGGATGCACTGATAGTGCATTGTTGTCTGTAATTAAGGATTCCCATTCAAATTCCGATATTCCAACACAGGCCTCCCTTAAGCAGGAATGCAGAGCAGAGGTAAGCAGAAACCAGAGGTGCTTAGCCAGCCATATTGGTGCTGGAGCCTCATCTGTATATGTTATCAGCCCATCTCCCTAGGCAGGCACACACGTACGCACGCATGCACGCACGCACGCACGCACGCACGCACGCACGCACGCACGCACGCACGCACACAAGCACGCACTACACCCAAACATTTATAGAGGTGCACATACATGAAACATACTCACACTTTCACACTTGATAGAGAATCATGCACACACACATTCACACAAACAGCCCACATGTTTTCACTGAATACAGATGCCTACTTACTTTTTCTCTCTCACATTCACACACACACACCTTTTCCCCTAAGCTCACTCCCCTATGCACCAGACGGCTCGCAAATATGCAGGTATTACAGAAAAAGTCTGCCTATCCGACTGTTGGGGGAAAAGAGAGGTGAGAATTATTAATATTGCATTTGGCATTTTTGTCCCTCAGCAGATATGAAAAGTACATTTTCCTCTCCCCTACCTGTATTAAAAATTTTAGACCCCGGGGAATTACCCTTTATTTCAAAAGACCATGCACACATTGTACTTGTAGCAGACTCACAACAACACACAAATGTTCACAAACTTCTGTCCAAGAAGTAAAAAAATCCACTTACACACCCAGTCAAGCATGGAAGTAAATGATAACTTAGGTATCAAGAACATACACGGAATACATATTCACACACATTAATTGACACATTCACACTTTTCATTAAGGCACAGCTGTCTTCCTTTATTTTTCTATCCTCAGGAAGTGTGTGTGTAGCCAGGTCTATTTTTTCCATCTCTTCCTCTCCGCAGTTCTGGCCCATTAAGAGAAGGAGCCAGGAGCTGAGATGTCCAATGGAGCATGTCATGAGGCCCGGTGGCGCAGACACTTCCCATACATACATTAACACATCATACTATTGCCTTGCATTGGCTCAGCCTGTGTCTGTGGAGTCACGTACAGGGATGCAGGCAGACTCAAAGGGATTCATGCATGAGATCAAACAATAGAGGAATAACAAGCCTCAGCGGCTTTAATGTTTGGAGCTGGTAAATTTATAACCTCTACATCTTGATCGGTGTGCATTTATGTTATGATTCCAACACATATTTGTCCCATAATGAATAAATAATGTTTGACTTTCTGATTCACCCACCTGTCTGGCGTCCTTCTCTTGCCGTTCTCGTTGACGTCCAGCAGGAGTTCGGAGGAGTCCACTGGGGATGTGGTGCTGGTGTCCAGGAGCAGCTGCTCATGCTGGGCCAGGTACTGAGCTGGGTTCTGCTTGGCCAGTCTGGCACAATGCAGCAGCTCCCTCTGAAGGAGCGGCAGGTTGGCCTATACAGAAGGAAACAGCACTGTATTACCAGAGGGAATTTAACAAAGGCACGTTTTTTTGGACAACACTGACAATCAGCACTGTTTTTTTGGACAACACTGACAACAGGGAAGCAACAATAAGAATATAATTATCACATCTGCCTTTTTGCCTTTCAACAAATGAAAAAAAAGCACTTGCTCAGTCACTCGCTCCTCTTTCGAAGAGGCACTCTGTTTAGTTTTTTGCTAATTTTGGAAACAATGACAATATTATGTCAGATTCTGAGCTGAGCTGTTTATATGACAATATATTAAATAGATATCATTTGTAGTGAAATCAGAATTGTGGAGATTTGGAACTGCATAAAATTATAATGCAAATAAAAATGTGTCTGCATTGCTTTAAGGGTAATCTAAGCTCTTAAAAGAGAAACTATGCAGTTGGAATATATCAGTTCTACTCTACAAAATATGTTTTTGATGATTTATATAACAACAAACATCAATTAAACCAGATTGATGCATCTATTTGATCTGAAACAAAATGCAAAGCTCTAAAACATCTGACTACAGACAGCTTGTTTTCAAGAAATATAACACACAGAAATGTATTATCTCACAGTAAGCCACACACAAAGATCGTGTTATAATAAAAGATTTTCCGCCGTCTTTTCAGTTCAAAAACACCAATTTGAGGTAACAAGAGATCCATGTCTTCCATGTCATCTACTCCCTGTTTGCTCATTACCACCGAACCACCACCACCACTTCCTGTGACCCAGAGTGCATTAACACCCAAAGAGTTTCTCTATGGCATATACATTTTTTAAAAAGGAAAAAGAAACAGCAGCTATTTTCAATCTCTTTGACATAACAAGGGGGTCTGCTTTCTTGTGTGGAGTTACAGGGTCATGCAGGTATGTGCGCATTGACTTCAAAGACATCTGATGGGGTGCATTTTGAAGCAAGAAGATGAAAGTGTTGCATCAGGAAGGTTCAGAACGAAAGTGGTAGCTATTTTGGCCAGGTACATCAAGAGACTTTGGAGTGGCCATCTTTGTAAGTTTTAGGTCTGTTAATCTTTGTTTTGTTCTCAACAACGTAATCTCTCTCTACGTCCCTTGCTTTGTTTTTCCTTTCCTTATTTTTTCCAGTTTTATAATCCATAGGCTTTTGTTCACTCTTTCGCCATTTCTTTCCTCTGACCTATGAATTTTCCTCCATTTCTTTGAACCATTCGATCTTGTCTTTGCCAATTGCATACAGAAATAATACTCACAAAACACAACCCTGATTTGTTTAGTGATATTTATGTTTCATAATCATACAAAAATCCCTCTTCAGTAATTGGCTGTAGTAAAAGAAATGCCAAGCGCTGCATGGCTATCGCTTTACCTGCCCGAGTTAATGGACCGTTAATAGTTTATGATCGTAATTACCCCCTGAAAAAAGAGCATAAAATAGATTGCTTTGACCCCGGTGAACTCATCTTTCATTAATTAGAGGTCATTCTAATTGCCAGAGATGTGGGATGCATTAACAAAAAGACTGAGTCAAGAAATGCAGACCACTGGAGAGGCCAGATCATTTTTCATATGATAAAGTATGGCGATTTGCTTCTGTGCAGTTACAGCAACCAACATCTGCACTTGCATAAAGGGAAAATTTCAAGTAGTGTTCAGCAGTCACAGTTAAAATCCGCCCAGGATGATTTATTGTGAAAATACAGGATCTGTCATTTTGTCAAACGGTGCCAAAAAACAATTCAGAATATGCCACGTTCAGGATATGCTGCACTTCATCACCTTTCTGTTTCTGTGTAATTTGCAGTTGGAGGAGAGTCTAGGTGACTTTTTGCACGTCTATATTGTCCTGTTTCAATTATTTCCTATCACCACTCTCTCTCCCTCTCCCTCTCTCTCTCTCTTTAGCTAAATGTGTTTATTCCTTCGTCTCACAGCACTCCTCTCACTTCAGCATGACACAAGAAAAACAAAACACTTGACAGCTAAGCTGAGAGCAAACTTTAAAAAAGCTTGAACTTGAAAACAGAGAAACATTGTTGCTTTGGAAGCCTGTTGTCTCGTGAAGCGGGCGTCCCGCCAACACATCACGTCATTGGCGCTGTGTGGTTTATGATTGCCTCTTTCCAGTAAAGAGTCCCAACCAATTTGTGGTTTAGTATTAAGAGAAGGGGAAAGGAGTTGAGTGGGTTTGGGTGGGAGTGGGGGTGCGGGCGGGTCGCCTCGGTCTAACATTAGCGTAATGAAAAACTCTGAGCCCTGATGCGCATTGTTGCAGCTGTGCTTCGACGCACCTATAAAAGCACCCCTACACCTCCAACTGTTCTCCGCTACCATATGGTAGCTGGCATTATAGGCCCGCAGTGGGAAGACACTAAAATTAGACCGGGGAGAGAGAGAGGTGGAGAAGGAGCGATGGAGGGGGAAAAAGAGTTGCATCTTTGATTCCGCAGCCATCCCAGTGATACACTAACCATCTGGCGAGGAGAGGAGAAAGGAAGGAGGGACTGGAGGATGGAGAGATGGGGAACCGTAAACAGAGACAGGGAAGGGATAAAGACAGGAAAATATGGCGGGAGAACAAATGAGAAGGTGAGTCAAAGAAGAAAGAGATGAAGAAAACTTAAGCATGAGAGAATATATGTAACGTAAGGAAGGAGACAGGGAGGACAGAAAGTCTCTGTTTGTGTTGTTAAGAGCCAGTAACGGTGATTCTAGTGGGACCAATTTCTGCTGCCCACATCCACGCAGGCCCTCAGTGGATAATACAGGAATGTGAATGGCAGTTCACACATACACACATCTGCAAATGCACACACGCATACAGACAGAGTAAAGTGATGATATTGTGCTCAGAGAGGACCGACTGTCTTGCTTTCATAAATAACATTTACCCCATGCCTGACACAAACAGATAGAGCAGGGGAGGGAGGGATAGAGAATAGATAAAGAGGGAAGAGGTAGACCGAGAAGTCAAGAAGATGATTTAAGGGGGAAAAAATCAGTAAAAAAAAGTGAGAAAACAAAACAGAGCCTTTTCAGAGGTGTGTAATAGAAACAAATGAGCCCTGTGTTAAGAGTTATGCCCGTCCATGCCCTCCATGTCTCTGTACCACACTGATATTGATCTCAGCTTCACCCAAACCCCATAACATGATCTAAACTGCTGCTGCACAGTACATCCCTCAACATAAATCCAGTCCCATTTGTCATCTTTGACTACCAAAACAAATCACACCACCTCCGCCACTGCTCTCACCTCCAGACTGTGTTAGCTCCTCAAATCCAGCAGACATTCGGAAAATACACCTATCTGACACAAACATCCCAAATACACATAAATGGCCACTATTTCACCTGTAGATTCAAACAAAAAAACCACAATCACTCTTCCTTTTTATCTCCCAGACTGGAAAAAAGAGATGTGAGGCACGCTGTTGTGACCGAAACAAGGCGACCGTTGACAAATGGGCTGAAGCAAGGGCACGGCTGGATGCTTTAAAGAGTGCTCCTTCCTCTGGTAATATACTATGCTAATGGCTGAAAATGGAAAATACTGGCTGAAAATGTGGCCTGGTGGAATAAAGAAGCAATGACAAAACAAGCCTGAGTGAAAGAGGTGGAGGATGCCGGAAAGGAGGACATGAAAGGGGACGTTGTCCTCAGGCCGAACCCACACTCATTGTGCTCTTTTCCAGCACACCTTAAGCAGGATTCTCAAAAAAACAAAGCAACTTCTTTCCAGTTCAAATATAGTACAGAACAAATATGGTTTGAACAAAGTTGCTAGCCTTGGGTTAAACGGAGTGAACATAATAGAGTGAGATCAGCATCAGTACTGAAATGACTTATACCCGGTTTAATTTGGAGGAGAGATGATGTGAGAGACAGAATGAGAGCGACAGTATCTTGTGAAGTTCTAGAGAAGCTGAGTGAAGAACGAGACAGTTTAGGCATACGAGAGAGACAAAGATGCAAAGAGGAGAGAGAAAAACAGGGAGAAAAATCACAAACATAAGTATGCACGTCTGGATCTGAGCTGGCGAAATGTTTTCCACATTTGGTCGCTCAGGCGGACAGGAAGGCCAAACCTTCTGTAGTAATTGTATATTTAAATATCTACCTTCAGAAAGGGAATGACAAAAGGTCGCAGAGGGAAGTTGGTGGCTTCTTGGAGCTTGGAGTGAAATTCTTCGATGGTTAGCGTGGAATTCTGGAGGAGAGAGAGAGACAGAGAAAAAACACATGAATCCATGTGGAAGGCATTAAGTGATAATATTACTTATTGGAAGCTAAGCTATATCCTGGCCTGGAGTGAATGTTTTGTAATAGGAAGCATATGGGCAAGCCACAGTGAAAAAAGCCACAGAAAACAAAGACACACATTGCCTTCTATTAACAAAACAAATACAGATGCAAGATCAAAAAATCATCATCGTCAAAAATATGCTGCATGAGGGAGTAATGTGCTTAATTTCTATTAACCAAAAATGCACTTTTTCAACTTCTGGTTGGTGGACTTGAACTTTGTATTTATCTACATATTTATCTAAAATACCACTTTTCTTGCAGTTGTGTTTATTTTTTATTTTGTCTTTGTTTCCATCACTTGGGCATTCATTTGGATGTTCGCACACATGCTTTCTGATGTATACGTGTACATGCATGGCAACCACGTCCTTATCAACACAGGACGTGAGCACACTTGTGCCATATTGCTCGACACCTGTGTTACCTCTCTCCATCAGTGCCAACCGACACACTGTCTGTCTCTTTTCACAGACTAGATAAGACCATGGTGACCAAAATACATTATAGTGGCATGGACCAGGAAAATGTGCAGTAGACACGGAGCAGGTTGTATATTTAGAGTAAGAGGGTGTTTGTGTGTTTTCTGGGTGCTAACAGGAAGAGAGTATAAGTGTGTGTTTGGAGCAGTGGGGGTAGAAAAGTGGGTTATACATTTCAGTTTGTCAGCCCTCTACACCCAAACAAAGTCTAGTATCTGTCTCTCCTTCTTTGGTTGCCTGTAACATTAATGGCTGAC
Source organism: Micropterus salmoides (assembly GCF_014851395.1). Classification (NCBI taxonomy): domain Eukaryota; kingdom Metazoa; phylum Chordata; class Actinopteri; order Centrarchiformes; family Centrarchidae; genus Micropterus; species Micropterus salmoides. The sequence goes on along the minus strand of NW_024040817.1, from coordinate 18,989,844 downwards.
AAGACAGCGGTGACACTATTTTTAATTTTCAACATGAACTATTCCCAAGATGCAGACCAGAGAGAAAGAGTAGAAAAAGAATGAGGAAGAGGTGAGCATGCACATGGGAGAAGAATCTGCTCTATAACAAGCAAAAATACAAACAAGAAAAAAAAAAAAAATCAAGCGAGACGGAGCAGCAGATATTATTTTTCCTCCCCACACTCTCGCCGTTATTTCCCAGACCTGAATTTTGTTACATTCAGCCTTACATCTGTTCGCCCAGATTGCGTAGGGGCTGTTCTTGACAGCTATTGAAACCTCCTGAGTCTCCCTCTCTCCCTCTTCCCAGCACACAACTAGCTAATTAACGGTGTCACTCTTTTCAATAAGGCAGGGGGAGGGACAGAGAGTGAGAGAGGAAGATGGGGGGAGAGAGAGAGAGAGAGAGAGAGAGAGAGAGAGAGAGATGGATGGTGGTGGTGGGGGGTTGCAAGCCAGAACGACACAGGAGAGGCATGTGCATATGCAGACGGTGAGAAAAATAAACATAGTGAAGCCAAAAGGAGGCTATGCTCTGTGTGGCTAATTAAAAAATTCTTCCCTCCATCTCCTCCGCCTCCTCCTTTCTGCACAATGTTCAATCACTATTTCTGTATTCCCCTGCTCCTTATGCTCAAATTTTTTCAGATCACGCAGACCTGTTGTAAATCCTTAGATTTGCACATGTATTTTATATAGCCTTCATATCACCATGTCAGCTAAGCTGGAGAAACACTGCACATCTGTCTGTATTAAATGTATTTAGATGGTTGCAGCAACAACACCGTTTCATCTTTGTTATTCTTTGCACACATGTTGATTATATACTATATTATTAGTGCATACAAATTCAAATTTAGGTTTTGAATATCACATGCTGTTTTTATTCACTTTTATGTACTGGATCTTAATTTGGGTTAGAAATGTGATTATCAGTAATGCTTTCATTAATGCATCCTCTTAAAGCTGCAATCACATTTTTTGCTTTTATTAGCTAAATAAATAAATAAATAAATGAGGCTTTAATACAGCAACTGAGTCATGTTTGGCTGTCAGACAACTGCACATCCTTAGTAAGTTCGATGTTAAAATAACAAGTCTATGCAATTAAATCCAAAGTGGCTCATGCGCAAAAAGACGGTAGTCTCCTGCTTTGATGTTACTGTTTGTCCCAGATGACAAAATGCTGCCATTGTTTTGCATTAACACTGAATAATGGGCTGCAAAGTAGTGATGGATGTCAATCCTGGTGGCAAAGATCTGTGTTCATTTTACACTTATGCCTGAAGGACCAGATGGGTGAGGTTTCTGACATACCTCATGAGGTTTTCATAATCAGCGATAAGTATTTAAAAGAATTCATCTTTGTGACTGAAAATTAACCTGAGACTATTGAAACTTTCTGATTCGGTAAACATTTTCCATCTGGTAGCCTACTTCAGGCATGCTGAACAAATGCCAACTAATGGGTTCACTTATTCCTGCTAACTCGAGGCCCTTTGATCTTAAGCTCACACATACACAGTAGCCACTCACCACTAGTCCTAGCACTAATGTGCGGACCCGCTCGCCGATTTCAGGTGAGATGTCGTTGCCAAACTGCTGTAGAGTTGTGAGGAAGCGCTTGAGCTTGCTGAGCTGCCGGGCGCCGCAGGCCGGCGGCAGCTGCTGGTTGGCCAGCGAGGACGAGGAGGAGGAGCTAGGGCCATTGCTGTAGCCGTTTGGAGGGGATGGAGCACCGTTGAGTGCCGTAGGTGAGTGGCTACTGCCATTAGTTACTGCGTGAGATAAGCACATAAAGAATATCATTAAGAGAAAGGAAAGCAAAATGAGAAATATTATATTAAAAAAAAATCTTTGAATGTTTTTTGTAAATAACATTTCCATAGAAACACACTGCTGTGCAAAGTAACACTGCGTTCGCTTTTGCTATGTGCAAATCTCCAAAAATAACCTAAAATCCCTGACTGTGCCTTTGACAAATGACAACAAAGGAAACAACATATGTCAGCTTCACTGAGACCTAACCTCTGATTTGAAATGATTTACATTCCCCTGAAAACATTCACAATCTTCAACATTTGCGTCCAATCATCGTGGCTTGTTTGATCCTTTGCGGTATTGTCTCATAAAAAACATATTTCTGCATTTGGAGACATATTGCCTACACCTCCTTCTCCCTTTCCCTCTTTTCCTGCAGTCTAAACAAGCAGGGACAGTGTGCCCCCCCCCCCTCGACCCCATTGTTCGCGCCAGAGCACGGGAGCAGTGCATGTGTGTGTTGGGTGAGTTGGTGTACAAAGAGATACAAGGGGGCATAAAGCTTTCTCTCTAATGAGATTAGGTTTTGACTAGCGATCAACTCACTCCCCCTCTGGCCGTCATCCAAAGCCGCCACTGTAAAGAGAGGAGAGAGACGAGATGCTCAAACTGCATCTGGTAACAATTACGTCGGGTGGAAATCAAAGCATACTGCTTTGTTAAAACCTTCGGCATGTGTAATGAGAGAGCTGGGCCTTTCCTCCCTCATCGCACTGAAGCACCGATGTTAATTGTGGAGTGTAAGCGTTTGCAGCAGAGAGACAGACAGAGAGAGGGAGAAAGTAAATACCAGAGAAGAAGAAAGGGAGAGTAAGTGATTGAAAAAGAATAAAATAATGCCTCTGTTGCAGAGAACCAGCTCTACTAACGCAGACTTGAGTGCCTTGAGCATTCTGAACCACAGGGCCTTCGATTCTTTGATTCTAGTGCTCTTCATGCAAGTGGTTAAGTATGCACTTCTGAGTGAATACTAGGGTGTAATTTGCTTGTCATGGGGCTACTTGCACGTCATGGCAAAGCTCCAACAGTTTGTATGAGTGGGCGTTAATGAACTTGTTGGAGAGTTGTTTGGAATGACTGCAATTCGGAAAAAAGCTCAATGCAACTGGTTAAGAAGATGTTGTGATGCTGATGGAAATTTCACTTTTTATTTCTTGGTTTTACCGAAGCGCATCGCGATTGTCTTCCCATGTGTGAGCACATGTATCTCTGCTCTGTTTTAGAGTGTTGCTGTGTTTATTTACCATGGGTGTCTTCAGGTGGAATTATATTTATGCAGTGTCATGTAGAGTACAGCCATCCCAACATCAATTTAGAACTGATTTATAATTCAGTATCACACTGCACCTGTTGATGCAACAACCACTCTATTATATGCAGGGATTCACCAACCCAACCTTTTATCTCCCAATTGTGATACCACAACTCATTATATCAGCTGATACAGAGTACAAATCCAATACCAGTGCTCTCTTTTCCCAAGTTTAAAATCACCACACTACATGGAACTGTGGTGGGCTATGCTGTGGCTACATGAAACTTTTATGACATTTAGAAAGTAACTGTATTTAACGTGGATCTCTTACCCAGATCTGCTATATAAAGTCAGTATTGGTGCTGAGATGGTGCATCGCTAATTATATGGATGTGTGGTACAACATTACCCCGTATCATTTTTTAATTATATACTACACATTACTTGTGTTTACATTCTTTCTCTACTTTGTGCTGTAAGGCACTAATACTCCTACTTAAGTAGAAGACGACTGCTGTGAAATCATTAAAAGGGGACACAATCGTGTTTACATTTTTATATTAACTTTGTAACAGAGAGCAATGATTGCGGCGAATCAAAGGTTTGCAGTGGGAATTGCTTCACTATATGTTTGTTACTGACAAGGAGAAAATTACTAAGCCTTTCTTCAACTTGCTTAAAATTGCTTTCATTATCTGCAATCAAGCATAACTGTTGTTCTTTGAAGGTCTTTGACGCCTGTGGCATAGTTGATGTGTACCTCCGTTGCTACAACATAACCCCTTACGCAGAACTGTAAACTTGGCTTTACTCACATGTGGTGGGGGTGTAGGAGCTGTTACGGGGTGCTCCTTGCGTGCTGGGTGGGGGCGGCATGGTAGGGGGAGTCAACCTGGACTGTGTTTTGACGTCCGCAGGTGAGTCGGGCATGGTGGAGTGCTTCCCAGTGCGATCTGAAGGAAGACAAAAGAGACAAGCAAAGGATTATAATAACATACCAAAAAATAACATGCTGATTGTTTAATATGGGAAATAAACAACAGCTCCGGGCAACACATTCCACATCTGTGCGCCTCGAAAGGAACTAAGTCATACTTTGCACATAAACAGCAGCAGGATTTAATTTGAAAAGAAAGCGCCTGTGAGGTGCACCAGACAGATTAGTTCTGGATGGAATAGATGGCTCACATCATATGTCTGCATGTCTTGCCACAATCACACTGATGAATATGCTCAGACTGTCAAGTGAGAAAGGAGAGAGAGGAGAGACTCACAGACACACAGAGACAGACACAGAGAGGAGCGTAAATCTGCAGCGACTACGGGTCTCATTCAGCCACCATCTGTGCCATCCTGCATGCCCGCTGTACAGAACAGTGACACAACCTCCCACCCACCCCCTGCTAACACTGCAGTGCTCATCCTCTCCTCTAGACCATGCACACACACACACACACACACACACACACACACACACACACACACACACACACACACACACACACACACACACACACACACACTGTCCTAATGCTTTTATCTCTGGAAACTATATTCACATCTGTTCAGGACTGGAAAACAATAGAAAACCAACTAGTCAATGAACTAATTTATGATGGCAAAATGTCAAAGATTAAGGTCAAAAGAACATTAATCAAAAACAAAATATTTTCTTTGATGACATGCTTAGTTTGACCTAATTCAGTTGCATTGTGCTCAGCAGATAGCTGACCATATCAAATGTATGAGAAAAACAACAAGACATTGTCTGTTTCTTGCACTGGTGTGAGGGTGGAGCCCATATTGTGCAGGATGAGACTTCCCTCAGCAAAAGCAATAACAAGCATATCACAAAGTTAACAGACTGTTATCAACCATCTCTGTGGCACATTGTGAAGGTGAAATTATAAAAATAAGGACGAGAGAAGGAGCAGGGTGGATGGAGAGAAGAGAAAAGAGAGAGAGGAGAGAAAGGGAAGAGTTGCATGGAGAAGTCCTATCTGTGACATTGGGAACATATAGCTGTAATCAAGGAGTGGGCATGTGCTTTGACTCAAGGACACACGCATGCAGGATAAAGGTAGGCGCACACACACTGTAATCAGGGTGGTAAAGGTGCATGTTCCAGAAAAAGCGAGGTCCCTGTCACACATTCCTCTCAAGACCCTAGAGTGTGTTTGCGTGCTTGTGTTTTTGTGCATGATGAACATGCAGGCTAATATATTATCTTATATTTTACATGAACCTATGTTCATTTTTCATAGTTTCCCTCAGTGTTTAGGTATAGTGAAGTGTATATGGACTATATGATTGCTAGTGTTGTTGCTGACTGTTTGGATCCACAGAGTTAAGTTTAGGTGAAATGAAAGAGAAATACTGATGCTAGAGAGACAGGATAGCCTAAGCCTGTTAGCTAGGCCCACGGCATCAGTAGCACTCTGGCTCGCTGCTGCTGAGGTGCACTGTGACTAAGTATTTTAGTCACGCTAGCTCTGCTTTAGCAGGCAGGCAAGTGAGAGATGGAGATGTCACTGAAATTCCAAATACAGAGTGCTCCATAGCTCCATTTCCGGATTTAACGTTTAGTTCCGTTTTGTTTATTGTATATGTTGACCCTTTGAGAACTAATATGAAATATACAAGATATATTACATAAAGATTACACCACATAACAATTGACCAGCAACATCTTCAAACAGAAATGAGATAGCATCTTTAAGCTTTAAAGGTTTTCTGAGAAAAACTATGACCACACTAGCTCCTAGAAGCTACACTGCTCCCTGTGTTTTACTGACTGACACTGCCATTCTTATAGCTCCTTGCTGGTACACTGACATGGGCAATAATAGTCTGTTCAAGATTTTCCCTTTAAATGGTGAGAAACTGTACTCTTTGGGATATTCCAAAGATCCTCAAGGCAAACAGATCCCAACCCATTTAGTCAGACACTGTCAAAGGACAGAAAAGGAAGATTAAAGAATCATCACGTCACTCCCAAGACAGGGGTCACACATCTCCCTACAAACCACAGACATCCCTCAGTAACCATGCACACCCTGGAGCCGTTTTAGGAGGGGTCAACTGATAAATTCACTGGGAAGGTTGGATTTATCAGGCTCCCAGCACACTGCCAAAAGAAACTGGGTGACTTTTAGGGTGAACTGTGAGATCCAGACCAAGTCTGTGAACCAGAACACAACAGACCTTAAGCCAAAACATTTTAGAATTACTGGGATAGCGCCAGTTTGTTAAATCTCTCAAATTAAAAAATATTGTTCTCGTTTGACCTAAAATGTTATTCAACTGTACTTTTAAAATAAAATTATTAATTTTAATCATTGACTCTTGCTACAACACAAGCTTTAACTCTGAGAAAAAAGCGATAAATTGCAGAGAGCAGCATGAATGCTTTCAGAATATAGAGATGAAAAATGAGTGATGAGGAAAGCAGAGAACAGAGGAATTGAGGTGAAAAAAGAGTCAATGTGTAGAAATACATACAGAGAGAACAGAGATACTGTCCAAACCTTTAACTGTCTATTTGCTGTGCTTCAGCCGTCTTCCCCTCGCTCTACCGCTCTCTCTCTGTCACACACACACACACACACACACACACACACACACACACACACACACACACACACACACACACACACACACACACACACACACAACCTTCCTCCCATCCTCCCAGCCTGGCCGGACTGAGAAATGTTTACTACTCAAATTTCACCACAGTAAAAAAGTATGGACCTGACTATTTATTTTATGAACTTGCAGAATAGCTAGTGGAAACATGTATGGTCTTACCTCTGGCTGCCAGCTATCATATCCTGTATGCCTGCCTAAAATATGATCTATGAAAATACAAGGTCATTAAAAAAGATGGCCCGGTGACAGGACCCAAGGTAATTCATCATTTTCCAGTCAAACACAAAGATCCTACATGTATATGGTTAACAAGCCCAAGTTAAATAAAGAATGTGTTACCATATCACACATGGTCCTACTTATCCTGTTTCGCTGGATCATGCTTTCCATAGTTCTGAATATTGTTTTTTCTAATTGTGTGCTGATTTTAGGTCCAGTTGCAATTGCTTGATAATAGGACATCAAATTAGGATCCAAATCATCTCATAATTACCTTAATCTTTGTCTCTAGATAGAGGAATGGATGATGTAAATGACAAATGTCACCACAATACAATTTTTCATCAGACATTGACCTCCAGTGCAAAGAGTACAATTATGTGTGGGCGATATGGCTCATAAATAATATATTGATATTTTAAGGCACTTTTGTCTAAAATAACATACTCAAATTTTGCAACCATGATGATTTTGTATAATAAGATGTACTGCTGTAGATTAAACTAAACAACAGTATATAAAGTAGTTAAATTAGCTCAACCTTAAACATCTACAGCAGTAAGAAGCAACATACACATTAATCCAGCAGTAATATTAATCCAGAAACATCATCTTCTTCCACCTCTGTAGCACACCCACAGCATAACTGCCCCTGTATTACCGGCTGAGCCTTCACCTTTAAGGAAGGTGGCTTTGTGGGCGACCAGTGAGTGTGACGGAGTCTAGAGGGTTTGTGAAAGCAAGTATTTCCCGGTGTGTGGGGGGATAAGTTACTTTAGTCAGTGTGTAGATGAGCTCATGTTTCAGTATAATAGTTACTGAACGGCTGTGTGTTGTGTTTGCTGCCACATAAAATAAATAAAAAGTCCCTGGTGTCCAGACCGAAAAGCTTGCTAGTTAGCAGGTAACGTTACAAGTCAGGCTAAAGTAAATTAAAATAGCCTAAAATCGGAGGTATCCCAATACATTTCGGAGATGGAAGCCATATAACATCATGATTTATCATCATTATTCTATTAGGATTTTTTTCTCCCACAGCGTAAAAATCACAGCGACTCACAGCTGCTATGCTAGCAATTCACCGTCTGGACCAACTCTGCTGTGCAGAGCAGAAGAGCCTTAGTAACATTACATAAGCAGGGACTTTTTTTTATCTATTTTCTGTACTAGCAAACACAACACAAAGCTTTCACTAACTAGTGTACCTGACTTTATCTACACACTTTATGTTTGAATAAAGTAACAAAAAAAACTACAAACACTGAACACTTAAATATGACGATATGGTTATCAGCTATATCGCACATAAATTAATTTTAAAATATATCAACTATGTATATATATATATATATATATATATATATATATATATATATATATATATATATATATTTTACCATGCCCTACATACAATATATCAATTTACAGAAAAGTGGGGTATTTTAAGTAAAGACTGGAGCATTATCCTTGGGGTATAACATATCTAAAAGAAACAGAAAAATGCTTTTCTTATAAGTCAACATTTGTTCACAATAAAAACTTGAAGAGTTTGAAAAGCACAATGTAAAATACATAAGGGGGAAAAGAACACAAAAGTCTGGACCACCAAAGTCAAGATCCACCTACATGGCCCTGCAGCAGTATGATGCAATGAGTTTGGTTACAGGCTTGTAATTGGGGATTAACACCTGGGTCAGTGTTGTGATTGGATGGCAGTCTTGGGTGAAAGTGAGAATAATATAAACCCTGAAAGCATTTAAACTTTGCAGTCCCTCCAGGGAAGATGAAAGATAAAGAATGAATTAGTGTAAAATCCATGTACATTGCAAATACATGTACATGCATCCAGGCAATAACACATTCTCTCTCTCTCAATTTATTATTTCAATTCAGTATGCTTTATTGGCATGAAAGTTTAATTCATGTTGCCAAAGCAACATTGAATATAACATGACAAGAATTAATGCAATCAAGACCATTCAATTTAGCTATTATAAATTACTGCAACAAAAATAACAAATACAGATATAACGTAAACTACAACAAGAATGAACAAGATAACATGCCTCTCTCTTTCTCTCTCTCTCTCTCTAATACACACACACACACACGCACACACACACACGCGCGCGCACACACACACACACACACACACACACACACACTCTTGTGACAGCCTCTTCTCTGTTTTCTGATTTGATTGAGAGCCCTGCAAAGCATATAAGCAGAATAAAATCAATAGCTTCATACTAACCAACAAGGGTTGCATCCAACCATTCACTCAGCAGTTACTATGCCAAGGAATCAATAGCAATACTCCCTTCGCAAGGTAATTTACCCAGTCTTTGGGAAAAATAAAAATACATCTTACAACTGAAGCATATTATTGAAAACAGCTCACTGCATATATGTGTGCAATCCATTTTCAGGAGCAAATAGGGCACAATAACAATATATGCACAGACGACAATCAGACAAGCTCTCATTTTATTACAGCAATAGAGCAAGGCTGAACAATACCAAGTGCTCTGTACCTCATACATAATTCAATTCAAAAAGCATCACCTGAACAAGCAACCTTAAACAACCTTGAAAACAAAGTCGAACATCTCCTCCAGTCTAATACATCTGTTAAAAGTTAATGGCTGAACTTAATGCACATCTATTGTCCATTTATTAGGCCTGTTACTGCCCCGCCAGTTGCACACTGTAGGCGAAGCAGCAGATCTGTGGTCAGTGGATGGATGGTATTCCAGGACTGGACAGGTATTGATGTGTAGAGCTTTAATGGAAAGGGGTGATGAGTGCTTTGACTTTGCCTAACTCACTTTACGACTTCTCAGAAGTGCTGTTGTCCAGGAATTAATGGATTGAACAGGATGAGGACGGTTGCTGAAGAGGCAGCAATTAGCTATAAAGGAAGAGAAGAGCCTCTCAAATGTGTGTTGATTCACTCGTGCACTCTATGCAGGCAGAGGTGCCAAGCCTATTGACGATCATGCCTTTGGATGACAGTGATTAATGTCTCACAACAGCCACTTGGTGTGTGGTTTTATCTAAAGCATCATAAAGGAGCTCTTAGCGCAAATATTTGTAGTTTGACTGGCCTAAATGAGACCCAAACCCATGAGAATATCAAGGCTGTAGTGATGCCTCATTAAATGTACTTGGTATATTGTTTCCCAGCTATCAAATTGTATGTGTCAAAGATAATTACACTGATATCTGACTGAATTACGAGCCCCCAGGAGGGATGAGGTTGTAATAACTTTGTCTACATAAAGTCGGGATTACACGAGTAGCAGCAGTGCCATTACAATGCTGTGTAGTGAGAAATCTTTTGATAGAAACCACTGGTTACCAACATATTTGGCTTGTGAGCCTTTACAGCCTAACAGTGTGTACTTGCATTGCCACAGACTGCATATGTCTTCAGTCAAAGAGGAATGTTCTCTTGTCTTAGCTTAACAGTTTTTTAATGGCTGAAGGGTTAAAACGTATATTTCACCCCAAAAAACAAAGATTTGAGAAAAGTCACCAATAGTTGTTGAAATCAACTGAAAATGTTTTCTTTTCTTTGTTCGTATTTTGTTAATCATGTCGTGAACCCTCAGATTTATCTTTCAGCTCACTATATACATATTTACATATTTATTTATTTTGTGAATTAAATGTACATCTCCAAACTTACTCTCGAAGGCTCCCTCTTAAAATAACAAAGCAAAACTTGGATTGCTCTGGTTTAGTACTTCTTTAATCCATTCACAATCTATATCTGACTTACAGACCAATCCTAGAAATGAGGCAGAACCCTGGACAACTACCTGCCACTCACAAGGATGTCTTCACACTTACATCACCCGTTTGTATCGCCCATGATTACGTGATCCTCAATGTTTGCAAAATCTTTCTTTCTTTACTCGCCTTTCTCTCCCTCTCACTCATGCCCTCTTTCAGCCAAGCTCAAAGAAAGGAGATTTTATCCCCCCACTGACTTGTGATACATGCCTTTTCTAAGGTTACATGCAAGTTACATCACTCGCCTAAAACAAGGTTGTTGAAATGAACGATATCCAGAAGGAACGCGGTCCCTGAGAAACAGTTCAATATGTTACAGAGAGGACTTTGCTAACCCACAACTCAAGGCAAAAATACAATGTTATATCAAAACCATAGACATTTCATCATCACACACAAAGCTATGAGGTCATTTCGTATTCAAATCACCTTGCGAAATGGGGACAACATTGCCTCACCTTGATATTTTAGATTATTCATAGAGGCTACAATGACTCCAAAGTCTATCATCAGGAGATAGAGTCATCCAATCTCAATTACACACTTCATAAGCTAGAATTGCCGCTGTGTGCACGTGTGTTTGCACGAGTGTATGTACGCACTGTGATCGTACAGTTGGAGACCCAGAAAAATGATGTGATAACAGTGGCAGTAATATGCCACTCGAGACTACTTCACACAGGCAAATCCCATTTTTCAAAACGACAATGGATTTCAATCACGCTGGGTGAGTTTTCAAGAGTTGGCGGCTGTGACATAAACAATTCATGGTGCGCTGGTGCCTGCGTGCGCACAAGATTGTATTAGTCAGACATAAGATATCATCATCATGGAGTTAAATGGAAAAATGTATATAGACTGACCCACTCATGCCCTGCACACACACACAGGCAAACATATAATCTAGACCTTCATTATACCTTCAGCGCACATATTGATATGTAGGCGTTGAAGTGAAAACTGTGAGGCACTGAAGCCGTAGGAAGCCTGTGAATTGAGCACTAATGTCCACAACATGCCAATATCTGTGCAAAATGGTGCCTCTGGGTGTGTTATACTCACACACACACAAAATAATGTGTGAAGAGTGGGAGCGGGACAGATAGGTAATGGAATAGATGAAGCGATTCAGAGATGGTGTGATAGTGGCTTGTGGTGATTGCTCTGTGGGCTGGGTACAGATGTGGAGAGAGGGAGCAGGGGACACACACAAGACTAGAGAGAGATAAAAATGGAGAACATGAGGGGACAGATGTGTGAAAGAACACAGTTGAGGGACAGGTGGGGCGATTTAGATTCAGACGGAGTGCGCATAGAGAAAGAAGAGAAATCTATCAGTATGCAAGTGTGGTAACCCCTCTTCTCTTTCCATCATCCCTCTCCTCTAGACCATGCACACACACACACACACACACACACACACACACACAGAGTCATCGGCATCCAGATGGAGCAGTATGCAGAGCATGTCCCATCAAACTCCACCCGCTTGTCAAGAAGATGTATGGATGCAACACCCTACCACAAGCCCAGAACCACACACACACACACACACACACACACACACAGCTGCAAGGATGAGGGCACAAACTGCAAGAAAAACAACACAACTCTCTCTCTCATACACACATTGACACACACACCCACACATACACACACACAGATCTGATCTTCATCATCTTATTTATTTCCCTCCACAGCAGATGCAGGATGCAGAAGAGGGTTAGCACCACCATCAGTCCCTTCGGACTTCTCTCTTTTTTCCCTCTCTTCCCTTTTTTCTTTCTCCTTCTCAGCCTCTCACTTGCTTCCTCACTCTTTTCCTACCATCTCTCAATGTCTCTCTCATTCTCTTCATGCCGGTCCTGACCTTTTTTTGCTCCTCCGTTTCCCTCTTACCCACTGTATACACTCAGTGGTGAACACAAGTTCCTCCTGCTTCATCTCATCTCCCAGTAACATTAAAGGATGCAGGGACTTTGGGCACAGTATGATATAGTTTCCCCTTGCCAGTAATGGCCTTGTTATTCATGAAATCTGCATATTAGCTATTACTCATTATGCATTCAATGCTATTATCATTCCTTTACAAATTACTTCAATACTTTGCTCAACTAGTTACCTGGTATTGTCCCCTCAAACTGTAGTCCTAGATGCTCAATTTCCTTTTACATTCAGTTAGCTCTTATGTGTATTTTAATGTTAAAAGAATTATTAAAACGTGGCTGGAAAAAAATGTTGTTTGTCAATTTTCAAAGTAATGAGGAAGGTTTTAATAATTCATAAAATAATTTTTCTTCTAAGTAGCCATAATAGTTCTGATATTGACAAAGTAATTACAAAGCACATTCCAAGAAAAAGTATATTTCTGTAAACTTTTTCCACCCAATGCTGTCCTGACCGGCCAGCTGGTGGTGCACTTTACATGAAGTGCAATTGGATCCACGAATCTGAATTTCCACCAGTCACATTGTAGAAATACGTTACACACTGGAGGAATGTTGGTGTTAAAGGTCACTGTATGGGATTGTAATGGGATTTTTGTGTCATGAGAAAAAGTTTGAGGAACAACTACAAGCATCAATAAAGCATCAATAAAATATGAGATCTACAAGTGACAATAGATACTAGTATCTATCCTGCCCTAATATAATAAATAGGACTACAGCATAGGATGTGCAATATAGATGAAGTTAAAGATTGAAAGAGTGATGGCACAACACAGCACTAAAGCACTGCAAACAGATCCGCTCCTGGTCAGTGATGACAGTCCTTTGCATCATCCACCATATGTATTTTTCACTCTGTGTAACATCGTGTGTTTACACTTTTTCAAGCCAGCAAAGACATAAGGAGATTTTTCAATCGCACACAAAGGTCTGAACACCATCTGTTCCATCACACAAACATTAACACACACACACATGCACATATGCACACAAACACAAAAATACATAAACTAAACACACAAATCCCGCAAAACACCTCAGACTATACACACACTGGACAATAAAACATATGTGGTGTACAACATTAGAAGTCACTTCACTCTCTTTCAAAAAATAGATTTATAGTAATGTCTGTTTTTCCCATCTGTTGAAATAAAGTCTCTCTTGCAGAGAGAGAGAGGGGAAGCAAGTGTTAAGGAGCAATAAAAATGATTCACACTGCCCGTTACGCATCCTCTCAAATCAAACTGATTCTTGCCACATCTTGTTGCCAGGCAAAATTGAACTACAGGGCCTTGTAAAACAAAGACAGGCAATGGGAATGGGTAGCGGAAGAAAATACAGAAAGGAGGTGGAGGAGGGAAAGAAGTGGTTCAGGGAAAGGTAAAGGTAAAGAAAACATGAGGATATGTACAGTGTGACGGGGAGCAAAACAGAAAGAGGGCGAGCTTACCATTATTATAGAAATAGCTGAACTAGAAACATATTGCCGTCAGACATTTTTCCACAGCAGGGCTAAGCAGGGCTCAACATATTTATAAAATGCAATCAAAAGTGTTGTTTGTTTATATTAAGCTGGACTATCAATGCCATTAACAACATGATGTCAAAATAATGACATAAATGTTGCTTTTTGGGAAAAATACAGCAATAAAACTCAGATAAAAGTCTTGGTGAGCCCTCTTTGGCCATGTGATTAAAGCCATCCTATTGGAAATTGCTTTCTGCATAGAGTTTGGTTCCTTTTCTGGTGCCATGCTGACACAGAGCCAAGTGAACCTAAATGGATCTGGGTGTTTTCCCAGGCAAGACTCTCAGCCAGCAGAGAAGGACTCACAAAACACTGAACACACATCCTAATGCTGACAAAACATAGCTTTATTTTCCTAAGCATCATGCACAGCAAGTGGGTTACCTTTCTTGCCATTGTAAAATAGAAACAAAATATCTGTTGTGTGGCTGAGGATTAATATTGTTGCAGCATATATAAGATAACACTGTATATTGAACAACCTCACCATGTGAATCTCATTGTGGGCCGTGTTTTTCTTGCACTTGTGTGGGTCTATAAACACAAAGCTTTTCTTCTGTCAGTGCTGAAAAATGCTGCAGACACATACACAAACCCTCTATGAACCGTGGGACCCTTGTAGCACAATTTAAAATCACTGATGCATCCACTCCATCTCTAAACACAAACACATAGACACTCACTGATAAACACACATGCCCAAGTGGCAATTTGTATCTTTCTCCCTGTTATATCTCCTTAAGCCGGATGGAACCCTCTCTCTGAGACAGTTTGTATCTGCATGTGTGTGTGTCCATGCTTAAAGGAATCATATAACTGCCTTCATGGGCTAAATCAATTTTCAACAGACAGTAAAGGCCCTCGTGTTTTACATGACAGTTATATAGACAGAAGCACAGAGGGAGAGAAAGGAAATATGAGGGGGTGGATGGATGGAGTGATGTACAATGCAGTGAGAGCACAGTAACTGTGTGTGATGGGTAGGAAAATAGACAGGGATGAAAGGGTGAAACAGATGTGGAAAACAGAGATCTAGGAAGAAGGAAGAGATAAGAAGAGTGAGGTGAGTTATGCTGAAGAAAGGGACTGTAAACGAGAGATAACATTAGGCGCCTATGAGAGACAGATGGGGAAATCAAACGCGAGAGGCAGAGGACGAACGCAGAAAAAAAGATGGCAGAGGCTAACAGTAAGGGAGGGAGGGTTCCTGGGGGGCAGCCTGTCTGCCTGGTGTTTTCAAAATATCACATGACGGCTACCATGTGTTGGAAATTACTGCCGGTTAACTATTTTCCCTTAAAACCGCTCCGAAAAAATATGTCTGCAATTTATGAAACGTGTTTCAGAGCTCTGCTAAGTAGAACCAGATTTGCAAAACAGAAAAAAAAACATTTACCCCTCACTGCCCCTCCTCTGAAAACCACTACTCTCTTTTCTTTTTATGCTCTCTCCTTCACCCCTCCCTCCTTTCCCCTGCAGGAGAAGATGTTTTAAAACAGGGTCTTAGTCACATCTGGTGAGCAGGGACCCAGAGAGTGGTGGTTGGTGTGACATCGCATGAGGGCATTTCCAGGCTTAGGCACACAGTGTGTGTGTGTGTGTACCTGTGTGTTTGTGTGTGATATGGTGAGCATGGTTTGCTAATGGCTCTGAGTGGCTGAGTAAAGTACTGCTGGAGGCGAAGGTGGACAAGGGATGGCCTCTATACACACACACAGACACACACACACACACACACACACACACACACACTCACACACACTCACACATATTTAGTACCACTACGACGATTCCAGGTCAGTGATGTGTTTTTGTCTCATTTCATCTAACCATTGCACACTTTCTCCTCCGCTCTCTCTTCCCCATAGTTTCACCTTTAACTGTCTCACCTGCTTGTCAGCCCACAGCCATCTGAATCCACTGACAAACAAGAAGAAAGGATCTCAAAATAGGCAAGAATACCAGTTCACAACATAGCTTTGACATACACTGACCTGAGAAACATCAGTGACAGTAGGCAAGATGAAGCATGGATTCAAATGTTCTGTACTCTATATGTGGTCCTGTACATAAGTGAACATCACATGAAAACAAGTATAATAAAAAAGGGCTTAGAAATAACATTTCTCAGATCCTGTAGTTTAACATTTGTATTGTGTTTGCAGCACTCACAATCAGCAGCACATTCAAGATTTCTCTTGATTCTTCTCTTCATTTTTCTCTTAGCTGCAGCACTTTCTTTGAACCATTCTCACTGCAACAGGGCAACCATTATTGTAAAGTGCAATGAACAGTATCCTCTTTTAGCACAAAACCCCCCAAATATTGGAACATTAAAATTCAAACCTTAAATCCAGCTTAAAAACCCATCTGCTACCTTTAAAAAACTGAGGTATTTTTGAGGAATTTGGTTCCACGTTGATTAGTCTTATATTTACAGTCTATATACTGTATATGCCATATGGTCAACTCAATGATTTTCACCTTCAAATGTTCAAATGTTCAACATTATAAATGTAGAAACTTCATACCAGTGACATTGCCCTAATTTATCTAAAATGTGTGGGTAGTGTCATTTCTTTTTCTTGCCTGCTGTTGGCCCTAAGTAGCCAGAATCCTCAGTACAGAACAGTAGAACTTTGCTCAGACTTCATGTTGCACATGTTGCAGTCTTTGTTCTGCAGGAGATGCTTCAGACCACTGTCCTTCCCACATCCACCTGCCACTGTCCATCAAACAACTGCAGCACAACTTTCAGTGTAAATAGTTTCATAACCAGCACAACTCTGAACTCTGTGCCCACATGCACCACCAATACTACTAACAGCATCATCACGACAATCCCATTGTTTTGTTTTTCTGCAGCATTAACACAAATACACACACACACACACACACACACACACACACACACACAGCCTAACCGCTCTCCAGTGCTACAGATGGATGCCACCACTCTCTCTGGAGCGTTGCCAGCGCCAGCTAGTGAACAGCTTGCCTGGCACAGTGCTCTGCGTGTGTGTGTGACTGCGTGTGTGCCTGCAGTAACAGTAGCGAAATAGCAGAGCGCAGATGGGTGGCCAAAATAACCCCCCCCCCCCTCCTGCATACACACAAACACACAAGAACACACACACACGCACACACATATGCTCCAGAATGGAGACACACATGCAGAAACGACTACACACACACGCACACACACAGTGTCTCGATTCTGCTTAAGTGTTCCCAACCTGGCAAACGCTTCCGCTTGCACAGCTGCTTCCTCACACACACACACACACACACACACACACATATCTGCGCTTAGTTTACACTTCCTGTTTAAGGCATGGGAAGTATAAAGTCCACAACTCTACCCCACCACCACACGCGCACCACCAAAGCCCACTCACAGACAGACATATGCATTCCTTTGCATCTGCCACACTCACATCCACAAGCAGACACACAAACACACACTAATGCGGTGCTTTATCCTTGGTAGCTGTTCAACCTTGTTCGAATCTGCTTGTTTTCTCAACACAGAGAGAAAACATCAAGGCGTTCAGTTGGAAAGTCTCCAGCGCTGGCAACCTGCCAGCAGAGGCCTATAGATCAGCATGATCATAGGAGTGTGTTAAGACACATCGCTGTTTAATGATTTGACAATGAAATTAAGACATGAAAGCTCTTGCTGGAACAACAGAATGTAATTGGAATGCAGCTGTGTACAGTTGAAACTGTTTTAATGCTCAAGGTGTGATGTGAATCCTTGTGACAGGACAATTTGATGTTGCTTCATGCTTTGACTCATTTTTAATTTCATTAGATGCAGCTGTGCGGTAACAGATTTGTGAAGTGCTACTTCTGAACAATGAATTCCTGAAAACACTCACATTCATTTAGGGTGGATGGGTGCTCTCTTATGATCAAACAATGACAAAGAAACTTTAACAACTGAGTAAGTCAGTTGGTAGACAGCCTGCCAGTCAGTCAATGAGCTCAGGCGGCTGGCAGCAGGTACCCTCGCCCCGGTACATAGGGGAGAGCATGGTGGCTGGCAGTGCCAACTGTGCACTGGGTACTCGTGCCAACTCTGCCAGCCTTGCAGTGTCTGTTTGCCAGGGCCATCTGGGAAGAACAGCTCTGTGCACATACAGTACCTCTTCTCAGCTCAGAGGACACAGACACACACACACACACACACACACACACATATATACATGCATGGATACACACAAGCAAAGCAAGGGCACACATGCACTCCACATACATCCAGCATGCACAAATATGTATGGTATGAACACTGCATGCGCACACACACACACACACACACACACACACACACACACAGGCACACCTACACACACACACACACACAGCCGGCCGCTGACAGCTCACCATCTGTGCACTGCCTCTGACTTCTCCCTCTGCTTCGTTCTCTGCCCTTGTTTTTGCTTTCATAAACACTCGCTCCCTCTCCTCCCTCCCTCACATTCTCTCATCATGTCTCATCTTATCGGATGAATTTCCAAGCCACAGATTCCTGTGTTATGTCATGACCACCTGTGTATTGAAATTTTTATATCATGGCATATAAGATCAACATGTGTCATTACTTGATAGGTCTTTTTCAGGTTACCTGGAATTGAACAAGACACACACAAGAAGCTCTCTTCCAATCCTCCTTTCCTTTCTTTGCTTTATCTCTCCCTATCAGATGTACAGATAAGATGAGAGACCAACAGAGGTATCCTCAGGTAGTTTATGCAGTTATGCTCGGGCATGTACACATAGAAAAAGTTGGTCAGATTACCCTGATTACATCACACAAGACCAATGGAAACCAGAGAGAAAGATAAAGGAACAAAAGGAGTGAATGCAAGGTAGTGAGAAGAGAAGAAATAATATCACTCTGTCTCAGTGTTCCTCTGCAGAGAAGAGTGGGTGAAAATGAGAACAAAAGAGCGAGAGAATGTAGAGAGAGAAACAGAGTGACAACAGCAGTTTAACTGAATAAAAGTAAAGAGGAGAGAAGAGAGGAAAATAAAAAGGAGGAGGAGAAGAGAAGTGGGAAAGTGATATGAGTTCAGAACCGTGGAATTCACATCAAAGAAAAGCTAAAACAGGTCACTGTCGTTACCAGAGTTTTGCCTTGGGTGAAGCTCTCTCCCATATGTTTCTTATTTAAACCACTGTTTGAAAATGAAGGCCAAGGAAAGACACAAGTACTACACACGTAGACCATGTCCTTTACTTGTTCAGCTGGAGTATGTTAACGTGTGATTTAGCTCATTTGTTGAGCATAGCATTGAAAAACAAATTGTTACTTTTCCAGATGCTGTTCCGTTTATCTTAATATTTGTATCCCCACATCACAATTTAACAGCTTGAGTTTTGGAACACCACCAAGCTATTACTTTCCTCCTCTACAACACAAGAGCTGTAATATTTTCAGTCACAAATCTCCCCCCATTCCCTATTTTTCGCTCCATTTATTTCTTTCCCTCTCTCTGGCCACCACTACCTGCAATAACTGATTGTTTCTCCCACCATCTATTCTCTCTTCCTCCCCATTCTTCCCCGCTCATCCCCTCTCCCTGTGGCAACTGCTTTTACACCATCAGAAAGATCTACGATTGAACACAATACCGTTCCTATTATTCTTACTCTTTCTGACCCTCCCTTCTTGCTCAGTCTCCTACCTCTTCCTGCCGCTCCCTACTTCCTGATCTCTTTTTACCACCTCTTCCTATTTTCACCACTCATCCTCGTCTAGCTCTGTTCGCCTCTCCGTTCTTCTATCCATCCAACCCCCAAAAACACCACATGCTCTGGCAGCGGCAGAAGAAATAGCCTCATTACAAACAAGGAAAATCCATTTGGAGCAGCCGTCTGCTGCTTCTCTGCCCCCTCTGAACTCTCCTGAGTTGAAATGCCCCACATCCCTTCTCTTTCCAGCTCTCTTCTCCTTTTCTCTCCCTCTTGGATTTCCCCTTCTTTCTAATTATTTCTCTTTGTCTCTGTTTCTTGAGCCACTTACCTCCTCGCCTTTGTACTAACTTCAGATGCACTGAAATGTTATCGTCTAAAATAACTGTAAAAATAATTATACTTTCAGTTTTCAAAGAAATTGACTGCATTCCAATTACATTAGACAAAAGTGCTCTATAAATATCAAACCCAAAGTTTAATATCTTATTTTCTTCGGTTTTAATTACATTGGAATCATACTATCACCATATAAAGGTAATATAGCACACTTACAAGCAAACGTTTGCTTATTCACATATCCAGCTCAGGCCGCTATGATTTGTGATGTGTGGGGCTGGGCTCATAGTGTATTAGAGCTTTTTCCCTGACAACAGCTGCTTCCTGCAGCTGTAAACAACACTGATAAGAGCAGCAAGAGTTAACTAAAACAGTAAATTGTGGGCCATAAAACCAAAACAATGTGCTGAAAATGTGCTAAAAAGCTCCTTAGTGCTAAAGGGAAACTGCAGATTTGGAGTTGGATTCTTGGTGCAAGCCACTCCGTTCACATTCCATGTAGTAATTTCATACATTGTAAAAATATAATGATTAAAGCAGTTTTTAATTCGATTCGGATTATTGCCCAGCCCTACACTAGTTTCATTTATATGGTACAGATACTGACCAGGCTAAAACAGGGTAGCATTGTCATACAAAAATCTAAAAAAGAAATGAAAAGTCTCACTGTATGGATAATGTAACCAGTATCTACAGGAAGAATTTATCATTTTTGTTTAGTGACCTCAAACTTAGAGTGTAGGTCCATTCTGTTAAACTAATGGATTGGATCGATTCTCAGCAGTGTTTTTTCTTGCAGTTAGAAAATGAATCACTGCACCACTTCCTGTCATTTTCTCTGTTCTCTTCATTTCTTCCCTCCCCAAGCCTCTCCTCCTCCACTGTGTCTCCCCTTTCTGTTTCCTCTCTTGCGCTGTCTTTTAAAAGCTCTTAGTTTCTTTTTTCAGCCCTCATTCCTCCTTCCAGTGCCCTCGCTCTCTCGCTCTCTCCTTCTGCTCTGCCATCATCACAACATCTGATTAACATATGTCTGGGCTTTCACTCCCTGTCAGCTTGCAGGCATCTGCACACATGCATAGCCACACAAGCACACACATTCACACAATCTCATGAACCATGTTTCAGGTTCAGGAAGACAAAAAAAGGTACTAAAATCCCCCTGAACCTCCTTCTAACTGCACTTACCTCCCTTTGTGTGTTTGTGTGTGTGCGTGTGCCCACAACAGTGAGAATGAGAGACAAAGCTTACTATAACATCATTGCCAACAAGCCTCGTGTTCCCCAGTGAGCTGCTTAAAATGCCAGTAATGGAGAAGAGTGAGAAAGGGATAAAGTAATATAATAAGACGAGAGAAAGACGAGATAGAGACAGATAAGAGTTTTCTTGTGTGTGTGTATATGTGTGTGTGTGTGTGTGTGTGAGTGAGTGTATGTGTGCTGATAAACAACAGCAACAGCTCCACCACCTCCCTTGTGACTAGTGGCCCTGAAAATTACTCACAATCACACACACGTAGTCCCACTCTCTTTAAGCTCATATTTCCTTTCATAAGCAGACACTGATACAATGGATTTAGTTTATTCAATAAACAGCAGTTGGGAGCTTAACTTCATATCCCACCTTCCAGTTATTGTAATCAGAGATCTGCCATTGATTATTTTCAACACCTGTGCCAGGAAGGCCTTCCATGCAAACCAGCCTATGCCAGTCAAACTATGTGATCAGCCAGTATGGTGGAAGCTGTTCACCTGATAAGGATTTACTGGCCCACAGCAACAATTAAAGGATTTCATATGTGTGAAAGAGTGATGTTGCAGGATGCTCAAGCCTTTTTTCCAAGTAATATGTTGTCACTCCTCTGTCCCAGATTGCTTGGAATCAGTCACTTTCACCATCTCATCCACAACAAAAATATGTAATAAAAGCAACAGACGTCGGCATCCAAACAAATACTTTAGTGAGAGGATTGCCAAAACACATAATCCAACTGACAACAACAAAAGCTTAGCAAAACTCTGCGGCCAAACAGTGATGATTGTTTGCATTGGTCCACGTTTTGTAATGCCTATAATTTCACCTGTTTGTTATAATGGTACTCCCTGCCGTTTCAACACTTTTGTTATAAAGGGACAAATACATGCCAGGCACTCACATTGCAAATACCACATTTACAATTCTATGGGACATCAGGAGTGCTGTGTTAAATTACTCTCTCTCTGTGCGAGTGTGTCTATGAATGAGCATCAAGCGCTTACTTTATTCAAGTATTAAACAAGTCAACTTGTCAGAAAACTGCAACACTGTGGCTGCAAGTAAGCCTGCTGCATCCAAAACACAGATCTCCCTCTTCTCCTGTCTCCTAACCCCCCCCCCCCCCACACACACACACACACACACACACACACACACATCACCTCCTGTTTAGGCTATTAAAGAGCTCTCAATATATGGGTTAATATATGTGCTTAAATTCAAAATAGGCAAATAAAAGGCTTTCTTCATACAGGCGCATTAACAAACTGAATAGTCACACAATGCTGATGAGGTGAAAACGTTCCGCTAAGGGGATTTCAATGGAGCGTCTTGGCTGTTTTGTGTGGGACGGAGCCATCCTGTGTGCATCAGCCAATGTGTGTGTGTTTGTGTGTGTGTGTGTGTGTAGGGTGGGGGGTGACTGGCTTTAATAAGAAAGAATGGGAGTGACTTTTTTTGTGGAAGACTTGATAAACTCAATAGAGCTTTGGAGGGCCCACTCAATGATGAGTCAATGAGGTGGACATGAATAGTGAGACACACACAAAATGCTCTCTTTCTTCTCTCTCGCTCGCTCTTTCTCACACACGCACACACACATGAACATGCATGCACACTTAAGTCCCATGGGACAGCCTCTTGCCACTGGCATGTGTAGGTTTAATGGCACAGAGCAATGTGTGTGAGAGAAAAGAGGAAGGGAAGCAAGAAAGCTAGCTATGTGCACAAAGAGTGGAGATGCAAAAGGATGTAAATACAGGGTTGTGTTTGGACTGACACAGCAGTGCACCACATCACCACACACCCAGATGTCTGCCTCCTTCCCTCCATTCCCTTACCTGTATTCTTTGCCCACTAACCCCTGCTTGTGTGCTGTCTAAACTTGATGCGTGGGTCTGTGTGTGTGTGTGTGTGTGCACAGCCTACAGAATACAACCGCACACGGTTTATACCCCAGTGGAGGTCATTAGTGATTCTCTACCAGACACTCAGGGAAGACATAATCTGAGAGAGACACAGGAAAAGAGGCAAATGTGTAGAGGAGAAGGGGAGATGGGAGGGAGGCTGGGGAGACAGAATCAAGAGAAGAAGAATGAGAGAAAGAGAGAGTCAGTGACAGACCGGCAGATTGATATACAGACACACACACAGATGGGAAGATAAATGAACAGATATTCTGGCAGAGCTACACAATACTGAGAGAAAAGGAAACTGAACATCAGGGCAAACGTCAGTACTCTTCCTCTCTGTGCCTCCTTCTCTCCTCTTTCGTTCCTTTTAGTCAAAGGATCGATGGCCTCAGCTTTAGTGCAATCTGATGTAACATGCCAGAAACAGAGTCTCAACACTGCATATCAAACATCACATAGTCATACCCCAGTAATCAGAAGGACACTATGTGAAATCTGTCCAAAGTGTGTCAGACTTTAAGTTATCTAAGTATCTAACAAACTCCTGTCCAAGTAAATCATTAATTAAGGGTGTATTACAACCATGTATCACTTGTAGGCAAGAGAAGAGAAGGGAAGAAGAAGGACTTAAAGGAGACACCTATAGAAAAAGGAAGGTCAAGCGACAAGGTGGAGGGTAGAGAGATGGATGAAGAGAAAGGAGGAGGAGGTTGAAAGAGACATGAAGGAGGAGAGAAGACCAGCTTGTGTAGAAGTGCTATGGGCCACAACAGTGCTGCACTCAACTGTACCCTGCCTCCTGGTCACACATTGCCTGTGAGAGTGTGCGTGTGTGTGTGTGTGTGTGCGAAGGCTGCATGTGAACAACTCTAGAGGAAGGGAGGTTAGATACAACTTGGCCTTTGTTGTGTGTGTGTGTGTTGGTAGAAGTGAGAAAAAAAAGGGAGCTGCAGAAGGAAAGCAAGTGAAAACGAGTGTAATCGAAACGGTGCAATCAGCAGAGTAAAAAAGCGAGCAAGAGACTCCCTGTGTGCGGCAGGTCCCCAGCCATCTGGACATTCTCCTCCCTCTACTCCCCCCCCGCTCTCCTCCCACCATCCTTTTCCTCCTCTCTCCTCTGCCGACTGGTGTGCTATTCATGGCGGACCCATTTCACCTTTCAGTGTGTTACGCCTGCTCACCACAATACATGCTAATGAGGTAGAACAAATGACTTTTTTGCTGCGGGTGCATGCATGTGTGCGGGCCTGCTTGTGTGTGTGTGAGTTGGTGGATGGGTTGCTGAATTCTTCCAATCTCAGCTGCTCACTACCCAAACCACTCACTTTACTGCTGTAAACAGTTGTTAATGGTTATGCAGAAACATTTTTGTTTTCTCACCTGAAGGCACAAAATAGCTACAGATTACCGACACATAAGCTCATGTCTTTTTGCGCAGATGCTTGATATCTAGAGCACTGAAAACAGTAAACACTCCAATATAATAACCCTTTTTACACCCAGTCTAGGGAACTGTAATTTGAATGCACTGTGCCTCAAGGATCTATGGTAAATAAACCATCGGATCACAATAGGGCACTAACCTTTTTCATTTCAGCTTGAGCAATCAGTCCAATAAATCCCCACTCACGGCCACCTTCCATTTATCCAGCACTGAGTTTCTTGGCCCAGTTCCGATCTGATCTGATCTGCTGGGCGATGATAAAGTGGAGAGGTGGCTGTCAGTGGAGACAGAGGAGAGGAGAGAGCGCACATATCCAGCTCTCTGCAGCACAGATGACACGAGATGAATGGGGCGCTTGATTTGTTGCAACAGTACACGAGACAGCACAACTGACATTGGCAACAGAAGTGGCGACATGGAGAAAAAATAAAGAACAAGCAGCACGAAAAGGGAGTGCCAGGGTGTTGAAAGATTGAGGTGCACGATAGGAGATGGGGAGAAGAGAGGATAGCGGAAAGCAGACAATTGAGAAGAATAGATGATGATAGAGGTATTTGAGAACTAAAAAATGGTGAAAAGGCAGAAAGAAAAATGTATAGCAATACAGACAGAATGACATTCAGTTTGTCAGAATCAACTCCCCTTCAAGTCTTTCTTGAGTAGGAGTTGCTATTCTCTTCTCTCTGCATCACTGGGTGGCGCTAATGATACATCTGTACACCTGCCAACTCGATCTCCTTCCACTCTCTCTCTCTTTCCATAGTGAATCACTGTGACAGCCCGCTTGGCAGTCACAATTAACAGAGTGCACTAGCTCGTGTAGCACTCCATGCAACACACCACAGTGGTCTCAAAGGGAGAAACTCACAAGGCACAGAGTGGACTGAGCTCACAGTTAGATCTGCCACAAGGTACAATGGTCTTGGCTGTGAGTGTGTGTTGTATTATGTGTGTTCCTTCAAACCAGAAGACACTGACTACGCAGATGTTTAAAGCAGTGATGCTTGTACTAAATTGCATGTTTTTATCAGATTGTCAACTTATTGACAATGAAAATGATGGGGGGTAAGTGTGCTTTACTTCACGTTATTGTGAAGGGTGGGAAAAGGAAAAGGATTTTTAGAGGTTACTCATTTGAGTATTATTGCCTGCACTGCGGATGGATATTGCTGCTTGGCTGCTGATAAAGTCAGTATTGGGCTATAAGGTACCAAATTACCCTATTAAATACTCCTGGCTATATTTAGTTAGTTTGTTTTAAATGAAAAGGGTCATTTGACCTGTTGCGTTGTAGACTCTTTGCTCACCAGTACCTTAATTTATAAAAAAGGTGAATACATTTTGATATTGGTATGATCAAGTCAATTTCATTGAAAATTATTTTGTATGTATGTGTTTCGGGATGTGTCAGTATTCCTGGTCTGACTACTACATCCTGACTACTACTCCTATTACATCCTGACCCAGAAGAAAGCCATTCCTTTTTGGGCTGCCTTTTCTACATGTAAAACACAGATTTGTCCTGCAACACTGTGGAACAAATTGTGCTTTAAACAACAATAATAACAAATTTACTTTAACATTGAAGGCATCCATTCAAGCTAACCGATTCTCCTTATCAAAGTCACAGTTCTCCAAAAATGAGGGAAACAACTTACATGGATGTGACTGTTTTCACAAAAGTAGCCCTAAAATCAGTTTTCACAGCAGTTATGAAGGGCTAATGGAAATGGTGCCACAGTTCCTTTAACTAGTACAGCAACAGGAACCAGGCCATTCCTGGCTCCCCTCCCGGCCCCCGGAGCCCAGGGCCCAGCCCTACTCACCACACAATGGGCCGGCAGAATGAGAGGAACCGCTGGCCATCCAGAGATAGCCCCGCTGGTCAGGAACCAGAAGGAATCTGGGAGGGGGGAGAGGATGGGAGCCCAGAGGATGGGAACCAAGGCAGCAGGGGAGAGAAGAAGGGTGGGGAAGGTTGGTTGGTCGGGGTCAGGATGTGTGTGAGGGGGGCAGTGTGTGTGTGTGTGTGTGTGTGTGTGTCTGTATGACAGATAGTATTGCGCTGTTCAGATAAACGCCTTGTTCCCATGCAAAAACGGGCTCAAACCTGCACATAGCGCGCACACACGTTACACTGCCAGGATGTTTTTGCTTGTTTTCAGGTAACTAAAGTTGGAGCAGCAGAACAGTGTGATGGAAAGCAGATGGAGTATAGCCGGTGGAGGAGGGAAGTGTGGTAGGAAGGTGGTGGTGGCCCTGGGCCTGACCCCACTGTCCTGGCTGCTTCCTTGGGTAAGCGGACTGTCCTATCAGGCTTCTTCTCACACTGTCACTGACACTGGGGCATTAAACAGTGGGTCAAACCAGAGTAACAGTGGTCTCTGGACTGCTCACTGAGACAAACATTAAAAAGTGAATTACGTGAGAGTAAGAAAGATGTCTGAATGTGGCTGTAGTCCTCACTAAACCTGCTCCCTGCTCTAGTTTAGGGGTCTCCTGTGAAACACACATACATACACACAGTCACACTGTTTCCATGACAACATGTGCAGATATGCTCTCCCAACTGTCACAGGACACATGCACATGTAAATATATGCACACAGTGCAAAGACAGGTGAGTGCTGATGTGCCATTTTTTAGCACTTTTTAGGCTGCTGGAATGACTCAGAGAGAAAAGGTGAGATAAAGAGACAATGGCAGAGAGCAGAAAGGAAAGAGAGAAAAAGGAAAGAAAGCAGGAAGGTGATTAGCTAACTAATGGATTTATTTTCTACCCTATTTCTTACAGTGTAGTTAGGAGGGGACTGATTTATTTTCAGTATTACAGCAACCAATAACTCTTTCAACAAACACATGTGACTACTATATCAAGATCTCCTTGAAAAAATCTGAGCCTCAGTATGGCATCTCTTTTCTCAGTAACTTACAGCATGTTCTTAACCTCTCTTGCCCTGAACCAGGCTGGCCTTGTGTCTGGCTGGTAAAATATAACGCTGTGTCCTCGCCTCTTCCACTGACATAAGTGCACCATTACAGCTGCTCTCAGGCACTAGACAGAGAGAAACAGTGAAAGACTGTACGAACTTTCCTAAATCAAAACCACTCAGCAGTGTCAGAATTGATGGCTTTCGGGGGGACAGAGGGATGTCAGAGTGTGCGGTACTCCATCCATCTGTGCTTAAAAATGTGTATGTGCTGGACGCCTCTGTAGCTCACCAGGTACCAATGTATCAAGGCTGAATCCTTACGGCAAATCCCTGGCCCTTTGTTGCATGTCATCCTCCCTCTCTCTCCCCTGCTTTTAATGTCTCTCTCAGCTGTGACTATCAATTAAATCAGAAATTCTGGAAAAAAAATCTAAAAATGTGTGTGGTGGAGGCATCCACCACACACATTTAAAACATCATCATCTATACTATAGCTATAGTAAGATACAGTTCTGTAAATATAAGGTCAGGGACATCTATAAAATAACATCTTTTCTGTCTGTAAATTAATTATTTTAGAATCTGTGAATTCATGAATTACATTTTCTTGCTCTGTCACATTAATATTCCAGATTTAATTTGCAAGGTGTGAATGAAAACATGGGCAGATATCAAATGAGAAGAAGCAATGCATTTTCAATTTCTCCCCTTGCGTTGCACAAGCAGGAGCAGTTTGGTCTTTGCTCACAACAACAACAACAACAACAACAACAACAACAACAACAACAACAACAACAACAACCACCACAACAACTGTAAACCTCTCTATCTTTGTGAAAAAGGGCAGCCTCACACTGACAATCATCTGAAAAGCAAGACGTTCTTTTAGCAGCAGGCTGTGTCACATTTTACAAGCTTTCTTCCACATACTTGAATACAACATTTTCCCCAACCTCTTGATACCCAGTTGCACTATAATTTTCTATTACAGCAGAGCAGCTATATATAGTGTATACTGTGGCTCGCATGTAGCTGTGGTTAAGAATTGTTTTGTGAACTCCTTGACATGGACTAGTTAAATATAGGTTGACTGATTTCATGTTATTTTCCCTCAAATGCTGAAATGCTTCCAGCGTGGAGGCAGTTTAGCATTAGTGGCTGTCTAAAAGAGAGACAGAGAATCTCAAAAACACATTAGAGGTCTGAAAGCCGAAGCTTGTATCCGAGCTCAGCAATTTGGAAACTCATAAATGTTGTTTAACATCTTGTACGGAGTATTTCTCGCTCTCCGTCTATTCTGTCTCTTTCTGTTGTCTGTCAGTACATCCACACCCCTCTGTCGCTTGACTGTGTGGCTACCTGAATCAGTCTCTAGTTGTTTAGAGTCAGTCACAAACGTGTCCCACTTGCTTTTCTCTCTGTTTCTTTGTTTTCAGGGTCCTGTTGTCCAACTGGCACAGGGAAACAGGCTTACATCAGAGCCACAAACACACAGACCTCATTCACCCTGCCGAATAACCTGGCTTTCTGTCCAAAACACAGGAATCCCATTTTGGTAGTCTGTGCCCTTATTAGATAGAAGTGTTTAGTCCACAAGAATTATACCAAATCAATCGCAGACCCCGACTATCTAGTACTAAACTAATTTCTTGATTATTACTTGAAAATGTTTGTAGATGTGTGTTCGTTCTTCGGCTATGTCTTTGCATGATGGATGTCTCATTTTAAAACAAACATTCATCTCTTTCACCCCTCGTCTCTCCATTTTACCTTCCTAACACCTCTCATCTCACCACCACACACCTTTCTCCCTCCCCAATCTCTACTTTCTGCTCCCCACCCCCTTTTGTAATCACAATGTAATACTTTGCTATCAATTCCACATGAAGATCCCCCCCACCCATCCCAACATACACACATGCTCACACAGATTCAACACAGTGAGCAAACAGAGGTCTTCAAGACACAAAAGCAGCCAACACCAGACTCACTCGTCATCCCGAAACTATTTCACTGAAAGAGATTATTTTTGGTAACATTGTGGTTGCATCAGTACTTGCATATACAGACAGAACATGCTAATTCACATGCACGAACATTACTTTTAAATTAATGATATATTCAAATGTTTCAGTTAGAAAAACAGAGGAGTTCTATGAAAGCAGACAACAGGAAAATGAGTGTTAGGGAGATGCACTGAATTATGCAATCCAACTCCAACTTTTTTATGGTAATGGTAAACAAGCATGGGATCACGATAAACACAAACATGTGCTTGAACCAGTATGTGTGTGTGTCTCCTCCACCCTTGATCAGCTGGTGACTTGGTTGTGTTATTGTCCTACCAGACAAAAGCCCAGGGCAGTGCACGACTAATGCATTAGTGTCTTTGGCAGTTAGGGGCATCTGTCATGTGTGAGTACATGTTTTTGTGTGATTGTGTCTTATAGCCTTGGGCAAAGCAGCAAAAAAAGAGACTTGTTATTATCCAAATACAGAGGTTGCGTGTGTCCAAGCATGTTGTACACAGGTTTCTTTTGCTACTTAACTACAATGAAAACCTGATTCTAACATTAACCAGATTTTTCTTTTTACTTATCTAACTTTTTGTTCAGCTGTCTAACCAGCATTTTGTTGTATATAGCCGAACCAAAGCTTTACTTGCTTACGATTAATGTTTAGGGAAACCTTTCACTCTGACGAACTGGTATAAAAGGTACACGCTGTGGTTCAAAATGTATTTGACGCTGCATTTCAGTGTTAACGTTCATTTCACAAAATTCTTCCTCTGTGGCCTGTGTTGTTTCACAGTAACAACAGTGATTTAACAGAACATAACTGGCAGTAAAAAATGAGCTCAGCATGCTTTTGTTAAGCAGCTAAATGACATGTATGTTGTGTTCGCGCATACAAAAACCAGACAAAAATTTGTACTTGGGAACGCATGTGTATATCTGTCTGTTAATATGACATGCTAGAAAATCATCAAAACACTGTTCACCCCATCAAACACACACCAGGAACATTGTACACCACCTCACATTACACTCAAAGCACGGTCGGTATGCCTTCATTTTCAATTGACAACCCTGCCATATGGTGCCGGGCTGCGTGTCTTTGTCTACATATTCAACTTCTTACTGTCTGTGAGTGATGTGGTGAGTGCACACCTGTGTGTCTGGTTGTCGGTGTGTGTATGTGTGTGTGTGTGTGTGTGTGTGTGTGTGTGTGTGTGTATGTGCATATGATTGTGTGTTCAGCCCTGTGTGTGAGATGGTTAAACATAAAGTTGCAGCTGCGCCACAATACTCGTTCTCTGTGCAGCTGTGAATTATTATGTGGACAATTTAATATTGCCAAAGAGGAAATAGCAAATTAAGATCTTATTTTTGCTGTACTGCTAAAGTGTGCAGCAAAATTTTTGAGTGCATCCATTCCCAAATAAACATGTCTTCTTTTTACAAGTGAATGGATGCAATGGGTCTGATTCTATCACCCCGAGTAACAGCTTTATGCTCTTCACTTTTAGTAGAGGTGCAGACAGAGACCCAAGGGCCCTACTCAAATGTTAAAGGGGAAGGGGCTTTCCTCTCACTAAAGCATCCTCAAGCTAACAACTAGGCAGTAATTTGTCCTCTCACAGGGGAGGCATAAAAACCAGAACCCCAGTTATGTAGTTATGGAAAAAGTGAAGAGAGAACAAAAAAGCCAAAATACTTTATCTCCCCTTCTAACTGAAAGTTATTACATTTTCTGAATGGTATGACTTCCTAATGGTTAGCATATGTGAAAATGTGTGCGCAGAGAGAGCGCAGTAGTTGAGGCTAAGTTAATAGCACAAGCAGAGGGGGAACTGGGAGCCCTTGGCTTATAAAGGATACTTGTTTCCCTGCCGCAACAAAAAACAGATGTTGATAAAGAGACATAGGGGGAGGAGAGAAGACAGATGGGCAAGAAATTACCGTTCCTTGGGCCAAACATCTTGAAAAATCTGCAAAAAAATATCGGACCTTACAAGGGGAGATGGATTTATGCTCTCTCCTGGATTTTTATTGCTCCGTGAGAGCCCTTCTCTCTCCTCTGCTCCACGCTAACTCTCAGTGTTAGCAGGACTAAAGAGTTTCGCCGCAATCTGGAGCTGTTTAAATACTGAAAGAAGCACGGATTCTTCCAGAAATGGCTTTATCATGTAGAGAAGACAAACACATCCGTAACTCGATATGAAACATTGTACATATAGACAATACAGACGCCAGTGTGTCAAGTCAACCTGCACACGAGGGGGCCAAATCCAAAATTTATACTGTATTTCAAAAAGTGGAGTTTGGTTACCATAGAGACACATAATCTACGCTATGATGAAACGCGCAGCTGAGGATGACATGTCCATATGGTGAGAGTAAGACAGAGGGGAAGAACAGATGCTTTGATGAAAGGGCTGCCAATTGCAAATCTATAAGAGCAGCTGGGGTCATAAATGTGTATCAGATGACACTACATAGACAGATAGATAGATAGATAGATAGATAGATAGATAGATAGATAGATAGATAGATAGATAGATAGATAGATTGATGCTAAGGTTTTCTACACACACACATCTAAGGAGAGGCAGCTCTTGAGATCTCTATCTATTGATCAATACACAGCTACAGCCTCACCCCCCCCCCCCCCCGCTTTTTTTACTTAACCACCCTTTTCAGCTAGAAAACCAAAATTTTTTTTTAACCCTTCTGAGAGAAAAAAACATTTGAGCGTGATTATTCCAAGGATAATCTTCATTTTTTTTGAGTGGAAATGACATCCAATACCATTTTTGTCAAGATAAAATGGCCTGTAATTTTGTTCATGGCAAAGACTATATCGACTGTGAGCATACAAACACTTAGCGGGGTGGCTAGCTATTGAAGGTTGAATGGGGATGTGGGGAGTGAAATACTGGGGATGGGATGCACTAGAAGTTAAACAAAATGAGGCTTTTACTTGGCCCCATTTTGGGAAAATGGACCAGCTCCTTCTTTTTCTTTATGTAACCCCCACTGTCTCCTCTGCCACTCTCTCTCTCTCTCTACCTCTTTTTCTTTGAACCAATTTCTAAAATGGCCCTTCCTTGAAAATAATTGACACTCTGCGTTTATCATTTGAGGCACCTGCTGTCGGTTTGACAACAAGACAATCGGACGGAGCGAGCCACCGCCGTCTCATTGTCCCATCTCCCTGTTTGTCTGTGACACTAACTGACAACAGCTGGAAGCCCTCTCTTCCTACAATACCCATCATGCAAGTCAAATTCAACCACAAAAGAGAAGGGCCTCATTATTTGGCTGCAGTGGTGTGATTTTAACCAGCAAAGAGGGGAAACAATGATTAAGCTGTGTCTGCTGATGGTAGATAAAAGCCTTGGAGCAACTGGAAGTCCTAAAACAACGGTGGATGTGTCTGTTCTGCAGTTGTCGACCGTATTTTATAATGAATACTAAAGGATCACATCTTTAACACAGATGTGTATTGGCTGTTTGCAGCTACACACACATACACCCATGTACTGATACACATATGGGTGTACCCGTTCACAATATGCAAACACATATTTGAACACGCAGCCTACATCCCCTTCTCTCCCCCTCTTCTTCTCTCTCTTGCCGTAATTGACTGAACATGTCAATACCCGGAGGGAAAAAAACAGAGGGTCCACTGTCTGAATCTATCGATTCGCGCTTCTCTCTTTCTCTCTCTCTGCCTGTCTGTTGATCTTAATCACACTGCTTTTTACCAGGCTAGCCGGGTCTCCACACCAGCGGCTGCCCTTTCCATAAAGTGTACCATCCAAATCCATACATCAAAATGAATGAGAAAGAACCGAGATGTAGATCAAATATCGGGAATATCCAAGCTGATACGTGGGGATGGTGTGATTGTGAATGATGTGCTTTTAAATGAAACAGTAACAGAAAAGAATTATTTTCACAGACTCATGCAGGCCAACATTAGCAATGTAGAATTTTTATGGAGGAAGCAACCTCGGTTTAGGTGATTAAAACCACTAAAGCGTGACTGGGCTGAGCTGAGGTTTCTCCCTAAAATCCCTCTTCCTCTTTCTTTTGTCGATTTGTCTGATTTTCTGCCTGCCTGTTTGTTTGTTTTAAGAGCTGTCAATCTGTGCCCACCCCACCACCTCTGTCTCTCTGTCTCTCTCTCTCACACACACACACAAACATGCACACCACAGACACACACACACACACACACACACACACACACACACACAAAGGCAAAAACGACTTTTATGGTCAGGTTTTATGGACTGGTAGCAAAGCAAGCAGGTCCATTCTTCAACAATCGTCCTCTCGTGAACTAAGGAGAAAAAAAGTCTCCTAATCGCACAGTTTCACAGCTCATACTAGCCATCAATCAAACCGTTCTGTGTGTCCTAGGCATTTGTGTGGCTGCATTTGTGTGTGCGTACGCAGGCTCCCACCTTCCAACATGCCAAACCTCTCCTGAATCACAAAACAAAAGCTATTTCAGATGGCAGTGCAGTAATCTCTTTCCACATGTGCCCACACATGTACAGACTTTTCACATATAAACATATAAAACCATACACACTTCCCCTGCCACCCCTGAGTTTATTTCTCTTCTGCTATTTAATTTTTAAATGTAAATTGGGTGACAGGTGAATATTGAGGAGTTGAGCGATAACAGGTAACATCTTCACTCTGCCACACTATCGCCGCGCCACATCACTAAGAAGTGCCTATTCAATATTGTTACCTTTGGCAGAGTGCAGGGAGAAACACACTTTTGTGTGTGTCCTTTTGTATTCATACACATTCTGTATAGACATCTGCATGTGCACTCACACACAGTCACAGAATCACATCCAGTGGCTTATCTTCCGGAATAAGAAAAGGGGCTTGTCAGGATGGCACATTGTGTGTATGTGTTTGTGTGTGTGCGTGCATGTGTGTGTGTGTGTTGTGTGTGTGTGTGTGTGTGTGAGGGTAAGGCAATGTGCATTAGGGCGATTACAATATCAGCCGACTCCAGATGGAGGCAGGAAAATAAACAGTGGGGGAGAGACACAGAGAGAGAGGGGCAAAGACATGAGAAGGAGCCTAAGAGAGAGATTCTGTCTGTGTGTGTGTGTGTGTGCCTGTGTGTGTGTGTGTACGCGTGTGTGTGTGGCAGTCTGCCTGTGTGTGATACAGTTTGAAAAAGTGAAGTTAATTAGCAACTCAATCCCGGTCTATATACAGAGAACTGAGGGAGCAGTGTGTGTGTGTGTGTGTTTATGTTGCCCTGCACATGTCTATTAGTGTGTTATAGTCCAAGAAACCTGAACTATGATGTAGACACAGTGAGCCGTCCAGCTAAACAGCCGAAAAACTACATTTCCCAGCTGTCTGTCTTTAACAACACCGCTAGTTCAGCTGTCTCTACCTTATTGCTTTTCCAACAGTTAAGAAAAACAAGATGAAGAAGTTGGATTTGGTGAAATTCAGGAACCAGACGGTTATACATATGATTTCCCATTTGTTTCCTAAGTGGCTTGAAGTGTAAAAAACTATGAAGAATTAACTGCCTCCATGAAACTTGATGAATTGTTAGATTATGCACTATTGGCCTCTTCTTCACTTGCCCTATAAGTCTCGTGTTATCTGGAGTAAAAACACGAACAAGGCCAATAAAATCAGTTTGTAGTGCTCACTGTTGACTTTGACATTAAATAAGCTCCTGTAAAGGCCAACTCACAGCTACAATAAAACAAAGACCTCTTGCTTTTCAGAGTGCTGGAGAGCGTGTGCACGCACACACACACACACACACACACACACACACACAAATGCATATACAATAAGACACACATGCAAGTCCTTTTACACCACTGCTGCTCTTTCGTGGGTGATGAAATTCAATAAGCAGTGAAGAGAACTGCCCTCTTGCTGATAACCATCAATGGGCCTATCGATTTACAAGGGCATGTGTGTGTATGTAGGTGCATGCACACAAACACACGCACACTCGCACATACACACACATACACACATACACACACACACACACACCACACACACACACACACACCATGGCTCTATCTATAATTCACTCTGTGAGTTAGTAAGAGACAGCTTTGAATAATAAGAACAAATCCATACATCTTGAAGGAGTGCACGGAAAACTGGTTTTAGTGTCCACTTCTATTGCTGACATTTGCCCCATGACTGTATTGCTTCAAATACAACCTATACCTATTTCAAAACGCTCCGCCATCTCTATTTTTTTTACACACTTATGCAATTACAGTTACTGAGTTATTTAAAAATGAAATCACTACTGTTATGACTATTGTATGTTTATCTTATTTTTACTTGAGTGAGATGACAACAAACCTTCCAGATTTAACTCAACTCCAGGACATTAAAGTCCCATTAGCCAACTGAAGCACCAGCAAAGCTCACTTATGCCAAGTACAGAATTATACTACAAATAAACAACCAAAACAGTCTTACAGCATTTATAGCATACATAGTGTGGCCAGTCCATAAATGAAGTATAGGTTGTGTAATGTTCTGCATAATAGAATCTAAAAATGACAAAACCAACTTACCAAACTAAAAAAAGGGTGTAGCTGATCATTTTGTGCCACAATCATTCTCAATACTGGTGCAGTTAAAACCAAATGAGAAAACACAAATAATACAGGTGATGCAATTCTTTCTGGGCATCATCCAATACCAAGCCTTTTGGTAGAAGGATATTTGTATTAGTGTGTAGCTGTGAGAAAGTACAGCCTTACAGCTGACACAGAAATACACAAGGGGGCTTCATGATGTAGCCGGCGTATAAACTCTGTTGAGTCATCATCACTTATTCACTGTATAGCAAACCTGGGCCACATCCAAATGTCTGGTGTGTCATACTTGAAAGAAGTGCTTCGTAATGACATCACAGCACTAGAGGCTCAATATGACTGTGCTTTTTCCCCTTTTAAATAATAATAATTCATTGTTTGAGGCGGTGATCTAAACGCTTTGGATGCAGTTTGATGGATGCTAATAGCTGTGGTTAGCATCAAAGAGCATTAAAGGAAAGAATGCAAATCATCAAGTCAAAGTGACTCTCTGTGTCTGTGTGTCATCTGCACGCTGCATTGTGTCACTGTGCAGACCACACACAGTCATTTTCAGCATCACCTTTCCGACCTGCCAATCAGGGGTATATAAGTGTTTGTGTCTGTACCTGTGCCTGTATGTGTGTGTGTGTGCAAAGGCAAGAATAAAATGGCTGCCATCATTTTTGCAAGGCCATGTCCGTGTCTGTGAGCAGCGGTCTGATGCATTTGACCCCATAGCCTGAGAGCTGAATGGAGGAGGAGAAGGAGGAGGATGGAGGGAGGGAGGGAGAACAGGTGTGAAGCAGGCTGGTGGCTGGGCAGATGGCCCCTGGAAGTGCTAGCTGATGCTGCAGGAGCCTGGACCAGAGAGAGCTAGCAGCTAACATTAATACAGGCCTGTTTACCATGCAACCACATGCACACACACAAACACACTGATAACCTGCAATCAGCACTTATCATTTACCCTCCCTTCATCACCAGCTTTGTTTACCTTTCATTTACTCCCTCTTTCCTTCTGTCTCTCTCTTTATCTCTGTAAACACACACACTCACTCCAGGTAATAGTCTTTTCAGTCAAGGGGGGGGGGGGGGTCCACTGCAGTAAATAATAATGACAAATAATACAGATGATAAAAAAATCCTGAAAATCCTGAATCCCCATTTGCATCACTTAAATTACAGATACAGGCAACATATGCATAATGACAGCTCAATAAAAATAGTGTCTTAGACGACTGAGCTTCTCAATTTAAAATAATGAATACTGTTCTTGTTGATATAAATAGCTTATATTAATGCAAAAAAATATGCTCATAAACAATTCCTTTTAACTATATTTAACTCGGCAAATACTAAATCTGGAGTGGGTCACGCTTTTAAGAGGAGTTAACAATCACCCTCTTGGATGCCTACAAAGCTTTGCATGGGACTATTTGGCATGCGTAGAAAATGTCCAAAGCCCGGCGGGTTTCCAGGAGATATTTTCCTCCCTCTCTAATCCGAGCCGTGAGAACAGTCGGGCATCGACAGCAGGTTGTGCCCCAGCAGCCGCCCTCCCTAACCCGCATGTCTGCTCTTTTCCCAGTCGGGGGAAAAGATTCCCACTGGAGTAAAAATATAGCCCAAGCCCTTTAATTTCAACCCTACGCCACTCCATAAAAAAAATCCGTTTTTTAATTTTCCCCCTCTCTTTTCGGTTATGCGATGATGACAAAGTCGCAGCGGGTGGAGATGGAAACTTCACATGGATTTGAGAAGATGCTTTTGACAGTTGTGACGGAGCTCCGGAGGATGTTTTCAAATGCAAAGAGAGGAGATGCAGAGAAGGTTCTGAACTAAACACACAGAGGGATAGCAAAGTCTCTGCACCCCCCCCCCCCCCCCCCCCAAAAAAAACAATTGCAAATATCAACAACCACAAACTACTTCGTTTGTTTTAGAAACCAGTGGGCATTTGTCATCAAGCTTATATTCTCTTTAATCAGCGAAAAAGGACTTCACCTGGTGATGTTTTAATTTTTGATTAAAAACTTGCATGCTCCCAGCACTCCATAGCACATTACTGTCTATCCCGTGCTGAGGAGTGGCGATCGTGCCTCGCTATAAAACTAATAAAACAAAGTGTCTACGCTTTCAGCTGATTTTGGGGCTACTTCACTTCTAAAAAGGGGTCTTGCGAGATCGAAAGGGAGTCACCAAACTTGATCCGTGAACTCAAGTTGAAGGTTGCCCGAGAACGACTCTCCACCCTGGGTTCAAAATGAACTGATATCTACTTTTTATAGAGACGGTAACAGCTGCAAGTGTGCCACTATTTAAACAAACGGAACCATGATTGCTCTTTTGATAATACACAAACGAATCCCTTACTGGTTACTCCTCTAAAGTATAGTCCTTGAGACACAATACTGGGTTTCGTAGCGTATTTACAGTTTATTAATTTGAACAATTGGTCATTCATTAAAACAAATCTATTTTCTCTGCTCAGCCTATTTCTCCGATTAAATGTGATGTGTGACTGAAATGTGTTTGTAACCATAACATACACTATTACGCACACCACACATTATTCGCTCGTGCAATATATTTGCCATCCCAGATCAACTCATAAATAAAAATCAAAATCAAAATGAATATTTCTAGAAATAATGTAATTGTTAGCTTTATGCATGATGTGTTTTCATAAAAATCACTATTCTGGAGCACCATCGCATCCGCTTACTTTACATTAAAATATATGAAACAAAGCACACATCAAATTCAACAGTGGGTCAGCAGCTATTTCCCTAATTCATCCCCTTCATTTGGCGCACACATGTCTACATGAGGACAAAACACTCAGCCAAGGCGTAAATGGGAAACAGCATCACCATTGCATTAGAGAGGCCACTTACACTGAAAAGAGGCAGAAATTCCCACCATGCGGTACGTTGATGTGAGAGGGCTAAATAATTTCCAGTCCTTTTGACTCCGCGCAAAGGTCCACTCGATGGTCCGCTTGTATCGGGGAGACGAAAGCTACCGAGTCCAGCCAGCTCTCAGGGGCTCTGGCGGTATACTTCCAGCAGCTCGGAAATGTGGTTCAAACTCCGACAAAAGAAGAAGATCAGCTCACGGCTTTCAGTAACTGATCAGTCACTAAGAATATTCAGGATGGGGAGAGCCGGGAATCTTCTAAAAGCGCAGAGCCAGAAAGGAGGAGAGATGAGATAGAGATGGAGAGGGAGGATGCAGTAGTGCGCGCGGCACCCGTCTGGTTTTCTACTAGTCTTTCGCACTTTCTTCCAAAATCATTTACACCTCGAGGCCTAGATTGTAGAAATCGGTTTTTAAATATGATTTAAAAATTGCATGCACAAACCCTCCTCGTCTCCTAGTTTTCGGCTTCTCCGTTGGCGTGGGGAAGAGGAGTAGCTACACTCTGCCTCCAGTCGGCGGTGCGCAGCAGAGCCAGGTGGCGGTGGGCGGGACTGAAGCGCTGGTGAGGCAGGAGGAGGAGGTGGCCACTGGGCAGCAGCTAGCATCTGTGTGTCTTAAAACAGGTTGGAAAAAGCAGGGTCAGGTCAAGTCGAAGCGTTTTCTACTGTACCAGTGGCTCCCAAAGCTTTTTCATATCAAGGGCTCCCAGGGAGATTATTCCTGTAGGGTTTTAACCCAAGGGCGCAAGAGAATGTGTGGCACCCCATATTAGTCAAGAATTAAAAGACAGGTTCACATTTTGTCAAGTCTGTTTTTAAACAATAGTTGCATGCCCATATGTACATTCAAAACATAATTGGTTACTGTATTATTATTTATTCTGTCCATACTGGCTTAAATCCCTTCATATTCCAATGTAAGTGTGTGATTGGTGACAAGATTCATATTCCTATGCTTTCTTAAGTTCAGCAAAAGCTAAACTGAGGCTTCAGCAGTCTGACTTAGAAGGTTTTGTGTTACTATCTTCACTGCGGCTTGAAACTCTAACTGCATTTCCATCCACCTGTTTTTATGCATATTTTACATTGTGTGTTGAAAAACCTGAGTGGAAAAAAAGTTGGTGTATTGATAAAAGACAGAAACAGACTTCAAATCAGAAATCAGGACTTGCATGACAAAAATTTTCCACAGTGTGAGTTTTGACTGGTGCTCTTTGAATTATGCTTGCTCGTTGCATCATTTTTTCCTGCAATGGTTTAATGGCACAGGACTGGACAGTTAGCTCCACCAGCTGTTTATCTCCATGTCTCAACTCCTAATATTTGCAAACCGTAGTGGCTTTCTTTTGCAGATTTTTTGGAAATGCATTTGTTTTTGGATGGAACTATTTGCTGCTGTCTGCGGAAACAAAGAGGGAATTCTGTACAAAAAAAGACAATTGATTTGTTTCAGTTAGTGGGGAGTTAATTGTTGAAAGCTGTGCTAAAATGCTTAAGCCTATCCATTCAGCTATTTTGCCTGGACTTTGAGAACTACTTGCAGAGACAGCAGTGGAGTGTCATGGACAAGAACCAGCCAGCAGAGTGCTTGAGGAGCTGGATGGCCTTTGTGTCTGCAAAAAAAGTAGGACTGCGTGATGCATGTCTGCACACACACACACACACACACACACACACACACACACACACACACTGTATCTTTATCTTTCCCTCAGCTGAAAAAGGCACAAGCAGGCTGGCCTGCAGTAACCTAAGGCAAACACTTTCCCCAGACCATCTGGAAGTCATCTCACCCGCAGAGCCAGTGAAAGCACAGAGCAGAAGCTACGTTTACAACTCGGTGATAACAACTGGTCCACTTGAACTGCATGGTTGAACAAGTCATGCACCATAGCCTGTTCATAACATCTCATAAATTAAAATATTCTATTCTATTTGATTCCATTCTATTCTATTCTGTAATGCTCATTTACTTGGTGGTTCTAGCAACAATGACTAAACTTCACTTAATTGCAAGACATGTCCTCTACGAAAATTAAGTTCACTGTTTCCGATGTTTTGATTTTGATATAAAGGGAAAGTCAGCGATTCTGGAGAAAGATTACTGATGAACTAAACAGACAAACAAATACACCCCTCCCTTCAGTGCTCATTCAGAAGCTCTGCCCCCCAAATTTGTGGATGAGCAATGTCAAAGCAATGCCATACAACTGCGCTAGCTGACCAAAAGAGAAATATGGCAGAATCCAGAGCATCTGCTGCCAGAGGGTAAAAAGTTGAAGCAATTTTCACAGCTATGAAATTACAGGTGGCATTTGTTTTTGTAATACTCTAGAAAGTGTGACTATATTTAAATAGGTGTTGAAGCCAGATAGTTATCTAAACTAAAGTCTAAGCATGGAAGGGTTATATCTCTGACATTATTTAGATTTTGTTCATGGCATGGGGTAATTCCAGAATAGCAGATAGTCAGGACGAGTTACATTACACAGGCGAAGACGGAAGAGGGACAGTATTCAAGCAGGAGCACAAATGCCCCCTGTTGCTGATTGGCTAGAATAATGTTGTGTAGCTCGGTCCAAGCCACTTGATTTGTTTCCCATTTACAGAGCCAGGGCTGTGTACGAACCAGAGATATTCTGTGACAAAAAGTGTATTGGATTAGAATCGCTGACAGCACCTACAGTATGTCAGATTTGCTGCAAGTTACATGGTCTCTAATTTCCAGGCAATACAAAGGATAGTGCACCTGAAAAACTCATTCTGTGTGTTTTTACTAGCAAAATCAATAATTTTATACTGTAAGTTATTATGGAGCATCATCACAACTAAAGTAACATCTTCTGCTTTTGTCTGCCATGTACTGTGTGTAAAACATTCAGTGGATTGTTAGCGTACCATCATCGTGGAGCTCATTGTTCCCTCAGTGCAATCTCTGTGGGGAAAAGATGATGCCATTAATGGCAATTGTTTGCAACATTGCCAGTGTGCATTTCTCTCTTTCACTTTATCTCCCTCTCATCTCTCACTATCTGGAGTGCTTCAGCAGTGGGTTACATTGTGTTCTCAGAGGGAATATGGATAGATACACTCTCTGGCACCCTCACAAGCACAGGACTCTGTGCTCTACTTCCATTTTCCAGCCTGGGTCCTTTTGTCAATTTCTGACAAAGGCAGTGGGCTACACAGGATATGTGAATAGACATGCAGTGAGAAGGTGAGGGATGGAAAGGGAGGGTGGGAATATTGAACGATA
The DNA here is from genome assembly GCF_014851395.1 of Micropterus salmoides. Lineage (NCBI taxonomy): Eukaryota > Metazoa > Chordata > Actinopteri > Centrarchiformes > Centrarchidae > Micropterus > Micropterus salmoides. Next base: position 18,947,227 of record NW_024040817.1, on the reverse strand, counting down.
AGCACAGAAGAAAAGTAAATCAGACTCATAATGAAAATAAGGAAGAAGGGAGGTTTGTAGTGAGAACATGTTTGAAAAAAGTGGCCTCTGAATCAGATGTGAGAAAGGTCAGAATAGGTTCATCATCAACACCACTGGCCACTCAAACTGAGCAACCTAGCATGGTCAGAAAAAACAGCAGGGCTGTAAGGATGCCGTCACTCCTCGCCTATTTGTGTCCTCTGGTTTGTTCCCGGAGAGCAAGTCCTCTTATGACAATCACAGCGAAACATCTTGACGGCCGGAGGCACAAGGATAGGCGTTGAGGAAACCTGCAAGGAAAAAAGAGAATAGGGCAATGATCCGTGTGTGTGTGTGTGTTTGCGTGTGTGTGTCCTGTGATAACGGTGCGTGAGAGCAGGAAACACACAGTGCCTGTTTTTGCTGCAGGGGTTCCTGGAAGTCAGCCGCCCAGTGTGATCCGCGACATACACACGCACGCACATGCACTTACACACACACACACACACACACACACACACACACACACACACACACACACACACAGGATACCTCGCCTCTGAAAGGGAAAAACATGCTGTGTCTGATACATGTGGACACAGACAAGCAGACTTCCTGCATTTTCCCACCTACTGGGGAGCCACCTGTAACACACACACACACACACACACACACACACACAGACACACTTACTCATATTACATTCATGGGGACAAAGAATGAGACAAATATAAGTTCGGAGTTGACAGTAAACAAGTGCCATTCGAACCCCTCATTATCTGGCATTGGATCAACATTGCCTGAGGCCAAGGGGCCTACCATCAACATCATCCCCACCACTGGTTAGAAAAGCAACAGGATAATAAGAAAGAGAACTAAAGTTACTTGATCTATTTGGAACATTAAGATAAAGACATCAGTAGTGAAGTAGTAGTGGAGTTGAAGCCAGAAAGGTTTGTATGAATATTATGGGCTTAAATATCCATGCTTCGCAGTTGAATCTATTTTAGATCTGTGTTTCCCCATTTTCTATCTGCCCTCGTCCATCCAAGTACTAACTCTCTTGTCATTTCAGATTCTGCCACTCCCTCCTTCCCAGCAGTAATCCCTGCATTCCTGCCATGCAGGACCTGACCTCCCCCTCCCAACTGCACACCTGTTCCCACTGGCCCATTAGCCTTGCATTTTATATTTTTATATATATACTAGCCCATTCCCATTAATTCTCCGCCACAACTTAGCATTCCAGCCATCACCTCTGCCTGCCTCACTCCTGCCTGCATGTACCTCTGCTTGCTTTTGGTTCGTTTTTTTGCTTTTTTTCCTGCCTGATCCCTAGCTGGATATCTTTGCCTTACTTTCCTTGTCTGTCTGGTATTGACTTTTGCCTGTCTCTGACCACGAGTAAAACAAAGGTTTTAACATTACCTGCTGTGTCTCTAAATCCTGCGTTTGGGTCCAAACCTGGTAATACTGAGCCGTTACAGTGTTACTTTTGGGTCGTCAGTATAGATATAAGGATCTCTTTTTATTTTACAGTATCTGTAGCACTTTCGTCTCCAAAATATGATTGTCTTTTTATATGTATTTATTATAGGAACAAAGGGGGCAAAGTTAAACCACTAAACTGTCATGAAATGGTTAAAATTACATTCATTTTTACCAATAGCAGCAGTAAAATGTTACTTACACAATAATGTATCAGTTATAAGAACCGAATAATATAATGTAGAATAGTAAAACACATGGGCCAATTATAAGTGCTTTTGCTTCTGTTGGATGAAGTACATTTCGGTAACATCAGTCTAGGTCTCCGTGATACTGGTTTAAAATATATGCCACACCAAATAGTGGGCATTGTGTAAATGTCATTTATTTGGAATAGAGGACATTCAATTCTGAATGGTGAAATTCCTCTGCAGATTGAACTGTTATGAGCAACTCGTTAAAAAGAGAAAATGGGGGTACACCAGAAAGATAATACATTTTTTAGAGAACCGTGTCCAAGGTAACAGTAAGTTTTGGAGTTGTCCTCAAGTGATTCAGCACAGATTTAATACTTGATGAATCTGCTATAGAAAAAATAAAATGAAGTAGCATTGATGGAGAAAGGCAGTAGTCAGTCTTTCAAGGGAAAAACGTGGCTTTTATTGAATGCCCTTGCAAGGTTAATTGGTTAGAATGTGCACATTGAAAAAGTCAGGGATTTTGTGTTAACTGCCTCAGATTTGATGTGTGAAACATTTATGTTGTTTTGGTATGTTGCTTAACTTGAAATATTTCTGCCGCATGGCATGAATCCATCCTCAGCATGCCATTCAAACACACAATACTCAACTGAATCACATACAGTTGTTTATCCTGACAAAAAACAATCACATATTTAAATGTGACATGCCACATACATTGTTCTACAACTCGTGGAAAAAGTCTGGAAAAAAAAAAATTCAATTCAATAAAAATCTCTAACTCCTCTGATAGAGGTGGAGGAATAGAGACAGAGGTGCATGATGGGATAGCATCTGCAGTGCAGCATCTTTTGTAGGTACAGTGTCTGGAGAGGGATCTTACTCACACACTGGGGTATTATGGAATTCAACCCACCGTCTGGCTCGAGAAGAACTAAGTGGGCGAAAACTGACAACCTTGCCTTCTTCCATGGAAATGTAAATGAGTCTCTCAAACTTCTAGAGAAGACTGGCTAAATATCCTGACAGCATGCAAACATGTAAGACAATAACTTTCTAATAATACTCTTGATAACGATGTCTTTGTATGTCATATGTTATGTCGTAGTGTATTACAGGACAAAATCCATGGTGAAAGAGCAAACAGATAGCTGTCATCTTAATGAATATTACATTTAAATATGATGTAGGAGATCTTTCCTTTATGAAAGTAGAGAAAAAAGACAAAAATAGGGATATTACCACTGTATTATCTTTGTCATTGCTTCTGTGCTGGGGCCTGGAGGGTATCCCACAATGACTTGAGGTGCTACTTTTCCGTGTACATTTAATGTGAACACATAAAAAAATACATCGCGACAGATGGATTAATTTCACTTACTTTTGACTGGGGACTATATAGACTGCATTGTAGATTGTAGCAGATGGACATACTGCCACGGTTCCAAAAGTATATACCAAATGAACTATAGTCTATAGTACTATGTTACAATGAAAGTGACTCCCTTTGTTGAAGTGTTTTCTTGATCAGATAATGGATAAAATCATCCTCACATGTCTACCAAAATAAGGCATCTCTTCTGAGGGAGTCTGTTAAATTCAACAAACGTCATGTAAAGGCATTGAGGGACTACTCACACCTTAGGTATTGAATTTAAATGAATCTACCGCATGTTAGAATGAGATTTTGGATTTTTTAGCTTGGACTGAGAACAGCAAATGTACTGTATAAACAGTAGGGGGAAGAACATACCATAGGAAAGACAAAGGTAGAATTAGGAAGAGGCGATGAGTGATTCAGAGAAAGCTGAAGTTAGTGAGATTGTGTGCACATGTGAAATAAATAGTTATGCCACAGCTATTGTCTAACCATCCCTGCATACTGATGTGGTTGTGAAACAATTCTTCTACACATGTATGAAGCTGGCAAGGGTTGCTGTGATTGGCGGACGGTGATGCTCCTGGCCCCATCCATCATCATCACCCACCTCGCTATACCTCGCTTGCGGTCCCGACTTCCCAACTTCCCCCAAATCATTGGCCAGATGGCCCTCGCCAGTGCTTGCCCGCTTTACACACCTGATATGAAGCTATCCGTCATCTGATAACGACCGAGCTTTGGCGGTCCCCCAGCTGGGGCCTCTGCTGCAGCACTGGGCACTGGCGGGTATCGAGGATGGGTGGTGGCGGGGTGGTGCACAGCCTGACTGCTCCTCTGATGGATTAGTGCCAGGGTAGTGTGGCTGGGGAGGGGCTGGAGGTGCTGAGCGGTGTGCTGAGGGACTCACAGTCATCCAGTGGACCATGGAACAGGTGGAAGCAGAGAGAGGGACAACAGGGAGAAAGAGAGGTGTGTGTGTGTGTGTGTGTGTGTGTGTGTGTGTGTGTGTGGTATGTCTGCAGTAGAAAAAGATGGAGTGTAATTTAAAGAGGCAGCAGCAATGTAAAGTGGAGAAGATGGTGGAATATCATTGTAACCATAACAATACATTGAAGGTAATTTTAACCCAAACCATGATGTTCCCTTAAACCATGTCATTGATGTAAAAGATTTATATTCAACGTTGATTTGTAACAGTTCTGGAAAATGCCGTCAGCAGTAGGGGCATTATATCAGAAAACGCTCCCATGTGTCATTCTACAGGACATGGTCAAACGACTTCTTTTGTCATATAATTTAAAGGACTGGTTGACTTTGACAGTGCCGTTCGCTTCCCAATTCCTAACAACAGTCAATGTTTGTTTCTTTTAACCATGAGAATGATAGTCCCCTAAACCTAACCAAGTTGTTTATGTGCCCAAACCTCACCAAACCTTAAACTGTGTCAGGACAGTGAACGCCTTTATTTTTGCAACAGTGATTTGTAACGGTTTTGGAAGACACTCACATACGAGGCAGTCCTGCCGGTAGAAGACGTTTTTGTCCTCCATTAACTTGGGGGATGTGTTGGACAAAAGATTATTCTGTGTATGTTTGAATGTGAATGCCCTCACAATGAGAGGACAGAGGAGAGGGTGGTTTAGGAGAAAAGGGCATGATAGGTTGGTTTTTCCTTGATTGTTAAAGATGACAACCACACTAAAGCTGACACAGTAAAATATTTTGCTTGCAGTGGAAATGAGGTCAAAATTACTGCTGAAATGATTGCTCTCCCAAAGTTGCCTGGAATTTATTCCACTGTAAATAAATAAGTTTTTTTTAGCTGTAATATACAATAGTTTATGTGTTAACACCATTTCAGTATTAAGGTGATTGACAAGAGAAAAATGCCATAATGGGTTATGTTGAGCCTAATGTAGCAGCGTTTCCGACTTTACACATGCCAGTGCACAGCAAGGAAGGCTGGCAGCACAAAGACAGTACACAAATGCACAGACACACACACACACATACACTCGTACATTCACAGACATACATTTACTCTGCCTTTCACACACAGACACACACTCACACAGACTGGCGGTTCTCATTAGCGAAGTCAGTGTGCTCTAGGCAGGCAGGGCCCCTGCAGCAGTCCTCGGGAGTCAGAGGAGCCATTTGTCAGTGGAAAACAATTAGCGGGGAATGATCCGTTCCATTGGTTTTAATGAGTACAGCCGGGTCACTCTGCTCACAGCGGCAACACGCAAAGGTCATCAAAGGCTGACAACCAAGTCACATTCATACGTAAGCACAGAAACACACACGGCCAACACTTACCTCTATTCATTTTCACCTCTTTTTGCTGCCTCCAATGTGCTGCATGCACGCGCTTAATGTACTCACACACTGATGCAATCACACACTGACAAATGGACACACCCTGCCACCCCAACCCACACACATCTATTTCTCATCCTTTTCAGACAATCCATCTGCCTCCACATCTTCGCAGGCATAGAAAAGTCATCATGGTAAGTGAAGTCTTGTATTATATTAGGAGGGTATTGTGCATATGTGACCTTGGACAGTACCTGTGGCATAATATATATTTAATGCATATACAGTGTTAATGTGGATGGTTAGCTGTAATATTGTAGCTATAGTAACACATGAAAGAGCCACATACCTTTATTTTCCATCTCAAATGTGAATAAAAGCATTTCACTAATGGGAATGCATGAATGTGGAATACTACAAAGATATATGAATATGTCATATTTCTAAATGCTTTATTTTCTTCTAAAGAGAAGATGTTGAGACTTTAATTCAAATGAATTTGATTGAACTGTTTAATAGTTGAAAAAAGAATATCCCAATGCAGAGATAATTATCTATTTTGGAAGTATACAGTCTGCTTATCTTCAGGTCAAGAGTGATCGACCAAATCACGCAGGACTGACTCCATATTTAGCTTAATTATACTTGACCTCAGGTACATTAACCAAAACAGACTGACTACCTCATTTCTCTTAAATGTGGCATGGGCGTATGTTACAGGCAAATACCAGTCCTGACGCAGCACAGTCCCATGTAGGACTTAAAGCAACAGCTGAAATAACTAATAATACATTATACTAGACTATTTGCACATATGCTTATTCAGCATTCACCACACCTAATAGCCATACAATTCGGGTCCATGCGTGAAGTATAATTTATCTGCAGTTGTTAACGCCAGTTTAGGGGGTATTACCAAATTTCATTGTCTTACTTGCACTAATGCAAATGTATGTTGACTCATGTGAGTTCAATTTTCCAGAGCCAATGCTTTCTAAACTATGTTAGAACTATGCTGTGTTGTTGTGGCATTGAATGAAGTGCGATATAAAAATATTTAAAGCATCGGCTTTTTCCATTATCCAACTTATACAATGAAAAGGCTATACATAGTGTGGAAGGAACAGAAGCGGCAAATGTGACTAGCCTTCATTTAAATAGCGGTTTCAACACCAGTTGTGCTGCATTACGAGGATAGAGTAACCTAGTAGTGTTATTGCCATGAAAACAGACCCACAGCAATGACGTCAAAGTTGGAGATAAATCAGACTCATCACAAATTAATAAATTGATGATTAGGCTATATAAATGAATCATTACGCTACATAGGCATAAATCACAGTACTCAATAATAATTCCAGTGTTGAAGCCAATTGACAATTTAATTGAAATAATGTGGTATAGCCTAATAATAATAACTAATAATATGGTTAAGTGGTAGGAATATGAATTATGAATTATGTTCAATATTTAGGCTAGGCTACTTGTTTATTTATTAAGTTTAGCTATCCTTAAAATTACAGTTAAAACACGGACATTTTATTTTGAAGGCGAGAGGTCTCTGTTTTAGACTTCAGTTTTCATTGTATAAGAATAATGGAACAAGTCGGTGCTTTAGTGCGCTAAATTACATTGCACGTCTTTATTCAATGCAAAAAAACACAGCATAGTTCTAAAATAGTTTAGGCAGCATTGGCTCTGGAAAAATTAACTCACATGGTTCAACATACATTTGCATTAGCGCAAATAAGACAATGAAATTAGGTAATACCCCCTAAACTGGCATTTTTCATGTGTTCAGTGTTACAACTGCAGGTGAATTATACTTCACGCATGGACCCAATTTGTATTTAAGGCAAAACTGTTTTGCTAGCCAATTGGTTGTAGCTAAGACATTTGTAGGCAAGGATATTGCTATTAGCATTTGCCAAAACACAGATCTTAATTTAAATTTAAATTTTATATGGCTAAGCCAGAATAGCTTATTTATAATTTGTGCAAGTGAGGATTTTATTTAACTATGTAAGATTTTAAGATTTAAATACTGTGACACTGAATGTTTTAAGTTGAAATAAAATCATAAACTGCATGCACACCATAATATGATTGCAAAGCTAATAAAGGAGCCTATATCATCTTTCACTGAGGAGACATAGAGTAGAGCAGGCTACTGTATTGTCACCATTTAGTTGTTGAAATAAATGTATGCCCGTGTAGAGACAGGTTTTTTTTTCATGAGACTATGTATTCATTTTACATGAGGTGCATTATTTAGCATTTAGCTTACATATTAAATCAAGTCTCTAATTGCTCTGAGGCACTGACCTTCAACTCTGCACACACAAAAGATAAAAAGGCAGTTTCGATCTGCTGATTTTCTGCTCCTCCTGATTTCTAGCTCAATACAAAACACTCAAACCTCCATTTAAAGAGGTGGTATTATGCTTCTTGGCTTTTCCCCTCTCCTTTATTGAGTTATACCGCTTTTTTGTGCATGTAATAGGTTAGCAAAGTGAAAAAGCCCAAAGTCCAGCCCAAAGGGAGTTCCCATCTCCCACAGAAAACACTGCTCTGAACTGCTTGAAAACAGCTCGTTTGTAGTCCAGCCATTTCCCTTCCTTCACTGTGATGTCACAATGAAAACACGTCATAAAGCTTGCCAAGCGGCTAGCGGGGGTCAGGCACGTCCTCAGACCAAGCTAGTCTGAGCAGAGGCCCTTTGGCTCGACTCGCCTTTGTTTGGTTTTCCATTGTAGAAATGTTGTACCTGTACCTGCTTCCAGGTACTTTTTTTCGCATCACCTACGTCGAGGTTCCAAGCGAGCTGAGGGATACTAAAATGTAACGTGAAAACATGACAGACTGCTGTTTGGTCAGAGAGAATATTCACTATTCACTGCATCATCATTGCGTGCACCAGTCAGAGTCTAAGCAACAGAAAGTTTTATATTTTACAGTTTTCGTATGTAATTTCATCACTAAATAAATAAATTTGAGGTGAGAAATCAGCTGTGTAGATTTTGAATATTGACAGTTTTACGAAATGTGCTGGCGGAACAAAAATGTGCTTGAATATTTTCGGAGTTGAGGAGCTCTGCAAGTGGCTGCGGGGGAAGCCTGTGCCAGCCGCCCGCTCACAGAGCCCTCTGCTCCCACCGTCACACAGACCACTGCAGCAACAACGGCAGAGGAAAACACAGCTGGAAGGTTTTCATACAGCTTATCTGTGAGAAATGTTGAAACATTTTAACTTAAAAAAGAGAAAGATGTGTGGATCGCTGGTGTGTGTGTCACATTGAACATTACGTCACGGCAGCTGTGTGTGGTGTCGCTATGACGACAAGCTACGTACTACCTGCAATGGAAAACTGAGCAGGGCCGAGTAGAGTCGAGTCTATCGATTTGCGCTGTGGTAGCATTTTTTGGCAAGGCAGCATAGATCGTCAGAACACCGGCAACAGTTCAACGTTTAGTCCCAAAAGATGATGCAACTCCGACTCTGTTTTGGGCCTGGAAATTCACAATCACAACCTGTAAGTATGCTTTATTGGTTGTGAATTATATTTAAGTTGTTGTAACACAGCTAAAGTTATAGCTATAATGCTAATGTTACACCCGATGTGAAAGCTACTGAGAAAATTTTCAAATTGTTTGGCCAATTCTTATGTAAATATGAGTTGAAATATGATGATTTTTGTAGTGGTTTATGGTAAGATGTGGAACAATGATATTGTGTGGTTGTGGACTTGTGAGTAACTTATACCATCTGCTAGGTTACGGTCGCAGTTTGAAGTCTTTGATTTGGATCACACTACCTTGTTACTACCTGCCCTTCTCTGCTTCTGATTGGCTGGGAACTGGGCATGTGCAACTCCCAACAAAGATTTTGTACAATTAAGATGCATCATTCTGTAGCTCAAGAGCAGAGCGTACAACACATAGGGTGAAAAGAGGTGTTATTTGAAAATTAAACCATGTAAACCTGTTCTGGTACAACCCCTAAATAAGATTTTGAACCTGAAAATGAGCATAATACCACCTCTTTAAATTTTTTCCTCCTAGCCTCATCCTTTAACACACATATATATGTGTGTGTGTGTGTGTGTGTCACACCTACTGTCTATAGTATACCACAGATTAAAATAGCCCTTAAAGTGTTCCAAAGACTATATCTTTTTCTGGCATGTCTCTATCTCATCTGGTCCCACTACATAAACCAACCACAGTTTGCTCTGTAATGTCAGACACACTGGAGAAATGCTAAGTGTTGAAGAGTTATGTACCACATGACTCACACTGTCAGTGTGTAATAGATTTGGTCTGAAGAAGGAGAGAGACAGACACAGAGAGCAGTAGAGAAATGGAGACCACCAATGGAAACGCATCAGGCCTGATACAGTGTTCACACAGGAAAGGGCTGTCCGACAATATCGCCACTTCACTGCCTTTAATGGGCACATTAATGGCCATTTAGCAAAGAGCCCACCTGGTGGAGCCGCAGCCCCCGAGTCATTCCCTCCATCCCACACTAAAACCAGTGGAAAGACCTCATAATGGTTTTCGAACAAGTGACAAGTAAAATGGGGTGGTGGTGGGAGTTTGTGTGTTTAAAAGGGGAAAGCCCAACCCGACATAGAATCCATGTAGTAGTATAGTGAGGCAAAAAGAGGCAAATTCAGAAGCGTCTCTGTAGACGATGAATGAAAAAACTATTTATATACTTAATAACTAATTTCAATTGATTAAAGTATTTTTAGAAGAAAAATTTTAACAAAATAACATATCGCTCGTAACTAAAGTGGGATTTTTACAGTTGAGCGACTTAAAACACAAATTCAGAGAAACACCTTACACATGGCAGATAGAGTTTAATGCAGTGATTCCCCCAGTGTGTACCCCAGGGGGTTCGTGGAAATCTGTGCTAATAGGAAAAAATAGATACACTTTTTTTTTAAATCCACATATTAGTATTTAGGAGAGAAATAAACACACACGTGTGATTACAAATATGTGTGATGCTGATGTTAATGCATCTGTCGTTACATTGACCACATAGCTACCAGCTATGATAAGCCGATTGCACAGGTTATGTCTCCCACCAGCCGGAGTCATCTGTAACGCCTGAACACTATATGTTGTGATAGAGAGTGAGTGAAAGCAAGTGACAAGAGACGTCAAAATAGATAGCTATAAGTGACTGGATAAATGGTTTAACATCCAGTGTCTGTTATTTCAAGTGGTATAACAAGTAGTACAAATGCAAACTTGACCAAGCCTACTGAACTATATGTGTCTTGTATGTAAAATACATTCAGTTGCCATTTTATTAGGTACAGAATTAGCCAAAACTGTTGCTCTAAGTCCTACATTTACATACATTTATTTTGGATGTAATACAACTCAAAAAACTAAAACTATAATTACAAGAACCCACAGAGTCACCAATTCACTGTCAAAAACCATCTCCAAAAGATATCAGCTGCTCACATCATCAATTCACATACTGATACTTGTGGATATTGTGTTTACTATTTCATTGTTTCAATGCATCAGTGGTTTGATGGTATTCGACAGGTACTGTATTCCTAGGACATTTACATCAGAATGCAAAACCAGACCGGTAGTTACACATCGAGCCTCCAGTCTGTCTCCTGCTTCTTCTGTGGGTTTCTACCTTTCATTTGTGCTGCTAAGTCCAGAATTGGTACACCCACAAATCCAGCTTTGCAGATCTACAGCTGCACACCAATTATGTTATTAGTAATTTTTAATTTAAGTTATTTTAAAAAATGACTTGCAAGTTTCAAATGTAGTGTCAAAAATGGCATATCTTGTTGCAAAATCATCTTTATGTCTCATGAGAACTGGGCACACATTCCTCTGTTTTCAGTTGTGTTCAGCTCAGATGATTCTTGCAACTTGTCAGGGCTACGAATCACAAGTGTTCAGCGAGTGTGGACATTATTTTAGAGCATTTTCTTTAATGAAGACACGTTGCTTGCATTACGGTGAGGTGTCCAGTGGGGCTGTCTCTTTCCCTCTTTTGCTCGTTCTCTCCTTTCTTGCTCACGCACTCATTCACTTGCAAAGTGCATCAGCAAATGAAAGGATGTGTCACGGCAATCGGAACAATGTAATTAGAAGTGCGAGAGAGGTGGAAAGTGCTTTATGGTGATAATGTGGCAGAGTAATTAAGGGGAAATATCATGACCCTCGTGCCCACGGCATTTTTAAAAGGAGTCATTTAAGCCCGAGATTACACAGTGATTGTCAAATCAATGGAGGAGACGGAGGAGGGAAGAATGTGGAAAATGAACCTGTCTTGATGGTGCATCGGCGATGAAAGACAGTTTCAGTATGCATGTACACATGTGTGACTGTGACAGCGAATTGACTGCAGTTATGTGCATGTGTCTCTCTCTCTGTGTAGATACATGGATTTAATTCTTGCTTGTGTTTTCCCAACAATTTATTAATCAATCCAATAATTATACAAAATCAGATTTCCTGCACGAGAAGAGGGCATGCTGGATGGTATTAAAGATATATAAATATGTCTCATAAAACAAAGTGCAGTATACTGTGTGTTGTGTTGTAAATTCATAAATATTTTGACACTATTGAGCTGCAGAAGCAGAACAACCACAACTAGAAGAGTTAGACAAAGGGGAGAGCGAAAACGAGTTAGACAAAGGGAATGAGGGAAAATAGAAGGGGAGAGATCTTGGTAATGACAAGCACTTCACAGTCAGATCCGACCTCCCTCCACCCACGCACCCTGATGAGATAATTCCTTCTCCAAATTGCAATCAAAGCTCAGAAAAACACTTGAGGAGCAGGAGCCCTTTCAGCCATTAACTCGCCAGGTCCTGGGGTGCTTCTTTTTAAATATTACATTTCTTTGAATGTGTTTTCTGCATATTGCCCCCCCCCCCCCCCCCCCCTTTAATTATTATTCCTATTTGTCTTTGTCTTCAAGTCACCATTAGCCCTGTTTTGGAATTATTAATATTCAAGCTGAGCAACTGCATTCACAAAAAAATATTAAAAAGTGTATGTTAATAACTCATTAGACTGTAGGAAATACAAGTGGGACAAAATACTATCAGCACAGACAGCCAATGTCGTTAAGGACACACCGTAAAAGAGTAACCACGGTTGTATGCAACAATGAGAAAACCATATCCAGTTAAAGAAACTGCTTAGTTTTTGACACACTGAGCTGTGATGATCATTATTTTATCCATCCTCAAGACTCAACAGCATGTACCAAATATCTATTAACCACTGTGGTCACCCATTTCTCCAGAATATGTGGGTGTGCTGATGAGGAACATCATGAAATGGAACAAGCACAATTTGTCCAGAGGATTGAGACTGGAAAGGGGGTGTTTGAGTAAAAATGCTGTGTGTGGGCAGAGGCGATGGCTGATGTAATATTTTAATGTGTGGTTAGGTAAAATATGAACAACAGGTCAGAGGCCTTACAGTAAATCCCTCGAGAAATAAACAGTGTTCCTTCAAGATAATATGGTGACCTATTTCATGTTATTGTGACCCACTGGTAGATCCACACGCAGGACTTGAAAGACCCTGAATAGCATAGAACAGAAAGCTCCACTGTAGATTTTGTGTCAAGTGGCTCTATTTGTCATAATTATGTGGTTGTAAAGGGAAAGTCTAGAAAAGGTCTAATCAATCTGATTTAATTAAGTGCAGTCAGTCATTTCAAATGAGCAGAATAGAATTAATAAGCACATTGTAAATTTGCATTTAAACCCATGTAATTATGCCAATTCAGTGGCCGCACAAGCGCACCCGTTTTTTTTTTTTTTCAAAAGAGCAGAAAAGAGACAAGTTCTCAGTTTTCTTCATTTGATTCAGAATCAATATGCAGTGAGAAGAAGTGGCTTAATTAATGCAAATACCTCGGGTAGTTTATTGTATAAAAAACACAGACATGTCTGCCGTTACACTTATGCTGATGGGTGGGACAGGTGTTTAAGCTTTGCTATTGAGTAAGTATGCTTTGATTCTTAAGTAATGAGAATTATGTATCTAAACATTGACATGTCTGTCAATATGCCAATGTCAGCTGTGGAATGATTAATGTCCCTAAAGGGCAGAGCTTTTGAATCATTAAGTCTCACAAACATCATTATTCTATGAGCAAATTTATCGTTTTCAAGTTAACTGTTCACATCAAGCTAAATCACTACTCCAAATATCATCATGAATACATATATTTATATACATTATATATTTTACATTTTCAGTTTCTTATTGCATTATACCATAAACACCACCTTGATATTAATAGCTGTGTCTTCACTGTACACCAATAGCTATGCAATTATTTACATTTTTTGGAGATTTAGTTGAATTGAGACTGCAACACCTGTGGCCAAAAAAAGATTAGTGCCACTACATCAGAACAGAAACTGATATAGAAAATATACAGTTTGACCAAATGTCTAGAGGTGTGAGGGGAGGGAAGAACGGAGGTCCTGACTACAAACTCATCCAAGCATTAGTAAGTGGAGGAGACACTTGATCAGTTGGTGTTGGGCAACTTGGAGAATAGAGGGTGGCTGGGTGAAAAAAGTGAAAGAGAACAATTAGTCATTGGTTCGCTGGGTAAGTGGTTGAGTAGTAGTAAGCTGGATGACGGACTGGCCTACTGACTGACTGGCTGACTGATTGACAAGGTGACTGACAAGGTGACTGTTTATGTGTTCGGTCTCGCATGGATGATTCTCTGAGATGCACTGGAGCATTTCCTCCAGAGAGAGCCCGACACGAGGAAAACTTCCTCGGCTTTCCTTTTGACCTGTTTACGTTGGAATATGCTCTGCAGAAAATATCTAGAAACTCTCAGTCATGAAAGACAAACAGCCTCTCCAGAGATTGTTCAGACCTGTAAAACAAAATTCAAACAACTCTACATTTAAACCCAATTCTTCCCGTTTAAACAGTCCTGCAATTAAAATTTTCGCACAGGGCAATTTTGCATGCACTGCTGATTTTTTTAGAACCACTTTTTCATGCATATTTTTGAACCGTGCAAAGCATGTCAAACTTAATTTTACATGCTGTGTAGAGAAATAAAGGCATACAAATAAACATCCCAGCCTTGCCGACGGTGCTTACCTGCCATGGAAACAGCTGCAATTAACCACCTCCCACAATCCTTTGTTCTATTTATGTTTGAAATTCCGCTTGAGCAACTCCACCTCTCCCACTGAAAAGCATATGGGCATGATGCAGGCACATGCTCTAAACAGATATTACACTTTCCTTCACAAGCAATGCTGCACATCTGTTTTTTAACCAGGAACAGCTGAAAAGGGTGGATTTTTCAACTGTGTATGCGTGCGTGTGAGAGAGATAAAGAGATTTGTTATTGAAAGAGAGAGGAGTGACTCAATGTTGATGAAAAGATGCCTACGAGGATTTACTGTATCTTACACATCTATGTTTTTTCTCTCTCCTTGATATCAGAACGCTGCCGCACACACTCAAGATTTCCCAAGCGGCGTCGAGTCATTTCCAAGCAGCTTCCTCCATCTTGCCGCTAATCAACAAAGTTAATTTGTTTCCCCATTTATTTTTATGAATCCTCAAGCTACCACACTTGGGTTTCCTCCATTCCACAATATATTTCTTCAGCTAACTGGCAAAAGCTCTCTTCATTTATCAGATCCACACAGCCGGCTTATTACAAGAGTCCTCTTATCTGTCATATTTTCTTCCAGTAGTGCTGCAGTGGTTACAAATGGGACTTAGTCTATCTGGCTTGGAGCTGATGAGGGGGGAAATGAAATTATTGCGATTAGATCTGACCCATATGCCGGAGTGCTAGGAGTGTGTGTTGGTGCATGTGTGCGTAGTGTTGGCAGAGGTAGTGCTACTTTATTGTGTTTGTGCGTCTCACACTGTGGTGGGTGGCAGTGACTTGCAGCTAGATTAAGGCATTAGGCCATGCTTGCACCAATGAAGGTGGGTGATAATAAGAAGCGGATCTTTTTCAATTGGCAATATTAGGTGATGTTCAGCTTTTGAATTACCCCCTTTCATCTTTCCCCATTTCTTTTTCCCTGGCTTTCTCATTAATTTTTTCTCTACCTGTCTTTCTCCCTCTCTTTCTCTCTCTGTCTCTCTCTTTCTTGCTCTTTCTTTGAATAATTGAACAGCTAGCCTGGGCCAAGGTTTAGCACTATCATCTAGTGTGCCGTCTGACTGCCAATCAGTTGACTCATCTGTGGAGAAAACAAACAGGAGGGCACTGATGCAAGCCAACAGGCAGCACTCCAAACACCGCACCAACAGAATGAATAGTGAGCCGTTATCTGTAGCAATCCAACCAGAATGAGAGAAATAAATGGATTCAATAGATGTAATAAATAGACTCAGCTTTTTCTTAGACATAAACAATTCAATGGAGATCTGACTCATAGGTTTTCAAGCAGCAATGATTAAGTTAAAAAGAAATTCTCCATGGGGAAAAACTTGCTTTATATTAAAGCCCTTCTAACTGCAGCATAAGTTATTATTCAAGGTATACTACCCGTTGTGAATACAGTGCTTCTAGACTGAGCTTCTGGATTCACCTTGCACGATATATGTATGACGCATTGCAATGCCATGATATCTTGTTCTAACCATTTCACAATATGTAGTTTTCCAGTGTGACCCTCTCACTCCCTGTAAAATTAGCTAAGATAAATAAGTAGCTCTAAAAGTAAACAAGTCCTCTTTGGCAGTGTTTTAGTTATTAGCTATAAGGAGTTGCATGACCCTGCATTAAATCAAAAGATCTATTATTGGACTCCAGAGGTTGGATGGTTTCAAAGGGCCCCGGCTTGGGATATTGTAGTGAAAGGAAGCATTGAAAAGATATGTAATTTTATGAATAAATCTGTAAATGTTGTACCTAAATTAATTAAGTCATGATTGGGGCAAACAACAAATGAAAAGGAACATAGGTCCTACAGAAAAGCAAACAGGGTTTGAAACAGGGATAAGAAGTGAAAAATTTTTCAAGGCTATTAAGAATGCACAATAACTGTATGTTATGCTGTTTAACCAAAAAGGGCTGCAAATCATTTACTTATTCCCATGGGTCTCAGTGCTGGATGAAAAACACAGCCTTAGGCTCATTTGCACTAAATGTTTCCTGTCAGAGTAGCCAGTGAGTGAGCCACAGATCAGGACATTTAGGTGGTGGGCCAAGGCCACGTATCTGCTGTAGTTTTAGAAAATTATGATCCCCATTGATGGACAACTAGGGTTTATAAAATTGTAAAGATAATTTTAGCTGTTTGTTGCCGTATGAAATTCTTGCACTTTTTGTCTAAAATCATAGTCTAAAGTTTGTTAAAAATGCCGGCAAACGCAGCGGACTACTATGTCAATCCAACCAATGGCAGGTTAAGATACTAATGGAGGGATATCATTAACCTATCAGATTTAGTTGCATTAAGTATTAATGTTATTAATACTATAATTATTGCAAAATGTTAGCTATGCTTATGTTTGCTATGTTTTATACAAAACTTTGTTCAAATGTTTGGCCACCTTTTGTGTAAAGGCTAGTGTTGTTGTACTCGAGACCGGTCTTAAGACCCCTTTTTGATGGTCTTGGTCTCATCTCGGATTTTATTTCAAGACCAGTCAAGACCATAACTTTGGGAATATCAATTAATTGCTTTTGCATTGTCTTATTTGTTAACATCCCTACTTTGATTGGATGTAAAACGTACTGCTTCCAATGCAACCAATAACCCTAATTAAAAATGTGTTGTTACCGTTAACGACTGTCTCTCCTAACCGGGATGGTAAGCATGGAAAAGGAGTGTTGAATAAAGATTCTTACGTTGATTTCAGCTATTAGATGTTTTAATGGGAATGGGGATCTTTCAGATCAATTTGAGAAGTACCTATGATCTTGTTCCACATTTTATTGTGTGTCATGTAATGTGGGGAACTGGTCTTGGTCTTGACTCGGTCTCAGCCCTTAAAAGTCTTGGTCTTGTCTTGGTCTTGCCCTCCCTCGGTCTTGGTCTTGACTTGGTCTCGATTTGGGGGGTCTTGACTACAACACAAGTAAAGGCAATATGTTACACTTGCTAGCTAGCGTCATGCAGCCTACAGGTGAAGTGAAGTTGAAGTGGCCTGCCTCTATTTCTCATAATTAATATAACCTTACATTGGGTAGTTTGTTTTATTTTTCACATATATGTATTTTTTAAGTTTCAAATTTTAATTCAAAGCAGGTGTTGTGCTTGTTTGGATGTGTAAAAGTCAGTGGTGTGACTGTAGAACCTACCTCATTTGTAATTGCAGAAATCAGATTAGTGACACTACAATTATTTTAGCTCAATACTCGGCCCATTATCTATAGCTTTAAGTTTGGAGATGCAGTGCTTTCCCTATATACTGTGTATGGTCCCCGAAACTACTGAGTTGTCACAGACGACATTCTGCACCTCAGAAGCAGAAGTTATACTACCACCATTATTCCTACCTATTTTTTCTGTTATCTTCTGTTACTACTGTTATCTTAATCACAGATCAACCACTTTATTAAAATTAAAAATTCGGCCTAGTACTCGTGTGCCAGAAATAAGGGGTAGTAATGCTTGCATGTTTTTCTTCAGTAGGTCCCACGTATCACGCATTCTGTCTCATCACCTGTGGAGAAAAGCAGCAGGTGTGTAAAAATTTACACCCAAACTTTTACTGCACTCTTCATGGGATTTAAGAAGTAATGTGAATGAGAAATGCTTCTCTTCATCTCAGTAGTTTCAGCTGCAGCTAGGTGAGCACTCTGTGACAGAAACAGGTGGGTGGGAATTCAGTGATGTGATATATCAAATAGGTCATGTCTCAACTCTTCAAATTGAGCCCTTTAACTGGACAAGGGTGCAAGAGTACAACTGGGGTTTTAAATTGCTAATCTGAGGAGACTGGAATAGAAGTTTCCAAGCTGAATCATCATATGGCCTATTCAGCAAGAGGACTCTCTAGTGTCCGGATCTTTCCGTAGAAACATGAAATGATAAATGTTCCCATCCCGTGTCTGTGAAAGGAATGACGGGTCAATTTTTCTCAACTACATGCACCCTATTTCTTTATGTAATGTTTGCTGGCAAACCATGATGGGTACAGAAGCAGTTTAGTGTGTGTCTCGTTTTTATGACGTTGTTCATCATTTTAACTAAAGACCGACAGGTGAAGTTCCCAAGCAATACAAGAGACCTCAAATTTGTGAAATCAGATATATTTATATATATTTATTATGTGAAAAGCTCACAAAGAAACTTTTGAGGACATCTGTAATGTTGTGACAGAATATGTAAATTCTCACATCAAAAAAGTAAGGATGACAATGAAGACTACCACTAAAATACTTAAATATTTTGTGTATATGAAGCTGAATAACAAATAGGGAGACTGTTATGTTTAGGGAATGTGATTTTTAAATACCCAAATCAGGCACGGAGCTGATTGCTCATTGCAGAAGGGGTGAGGACTTCAATTGTGCCCCTGTTACAAAAAACAGTAAGGGAAACCGAAATACAGCAGACAGGCTATAAGCTGCTTTCACACCTGTAGTTCATCTTGTCCAGATCAAGAGAAAAAAATGTACATTGTTGCATTTTAGTTCTGGTCTGGTTTATGTTCACACTGACATTTTACAAATGAACTAAAAGGAGTAAACGTGAAGTTATACAGACTGACGGGTAACTAATTGACAGTTATGGAGCTTGTCATCATGCATCATCAGGACCCACGTTGGGCATTTAAATTCCAGTGATTTTGACAGTGACAGTTTATGCAGCACTTTAATGCTCCTGATTTGTATATTTCTGTTCTTTGGTGTCACAAAGATCTCATGAAGACATAATTTCTTATAAGCATTATTACCACATGTTATGAATAATGACTTTGAAAAATGGTGTTCTTTTACAGTGCTGATTTCGGGGTTGTTATTGTGGGATCCCTGTCACACACTTATTAATGGACTGTATGAACTGACAAAGTACAAGGAGTACAAGCACAGCATTTTTAACACATTTTGACCTATTAATCAGAGAAAATGCAAAGACCCACATACGTGGTTACCAAATGAGACTGCTTCCTGAACAGATTTCACGATCAGCAGATGGATTTATTAATGGTTTAGATTTAGCTAATAATGCTAAAGTCACATACTGTATTATGCAACAGTATCCTGTGGTTGGTTCGTTTTGGGGCAGCCGTTGTTGATTAAGTAAAATGTGGTTGTACATTTGAAACTGTAATAAAACAAACCAAGACCTTTGTGGGATTAAGGCATTTAACCATCATTTAACTTGCTTTGGCATGCTATTTCTTTCCCTTACATTACCAAGCATGCTATTGGATGATAACTACAAATATGCCATGCATGTCGGACCCCAAACATAGCTGCCCGTTATCAATAAACAAAAAACGTGCAAGAAGTACAGATGTGGCAAACAGTTTTGTTTTATGTGTTGAAAACTGTACAAGTTGTTAACATAAAAATGTGTTCTCCCTCGGTAGGGATTGTCTAAACACATGAAATTTCCTATTGGTCCACAGTCTAATTTGGTCAATGATCAAGACAAAGACAAGGTTCGAGGCGCAGCCTTGTGACACGGTCCTTCATGAAAACATTTTAAGGAATTGAGGTAGCACTTTACATTACAGCTCGGCAATAACATAGTGGGGATACAGTGTGATAATAAAGAGGTAATAATTAAGTGATATAATATATAAATAATACATTATATATATATATATATATATATATATATATATATATATATATATAATATAAATCCATGTGATGGATTCTGCTCCTTATAACCCTGGTGAAGGATTGTTTCCCTGGTGAAGAGAAATGCAAGCACACACACACATACACACCCACAGCAGTACAAGTATAGTCTTGAAACCCTCTAACACATTTAAGCCCCCCCCCTACTGCAGAAACACTTTTTTGCACCTCTAACCCCCAAAGATCTTCCTTCACATTCACACGCAGCTTCACACTACAACGTATCCCTCTTTTCATCTCTCTGCCTCCACTACCTACCTTCAGAAAAGATCAAGGCGCTGCAGCACCAGTCTAGCTGTCACCATAAGGTGCCTTCTCCATACGTAACATGGCCCGATCAATAATCATTGGCCGGAAGGACACAAAGACGAATAATGAGAAACAGGCTCAGGGGAAACAAACACACACCCATTCACACACACAAGTATCAGCTTTTTCTCCTTGATGTCAATATTTCAGAGCTGCTCTATAACTCCACCCATTCACCCTTACATATTTTTTGTATTTTATTGTTTTTTTGTCAGGGATAATGCAGAAGAGGTTACAACAGGTTACAATAACTTGGGACAAATGTATTGCATATAGGGTTTCTAGCTAAAGCTAATTTGCACCCCCTGCACACTTTGACCCTCACACACACACACACACACACACACACACACACACACACACACACACACACACACACAGATTTTTGGGGGTTATTCAATGTATTGCACATTTGATATACTGTACACTGAAGCAGAACAAAGAACAAAGAATTGTAAATCATTAGTGTAGTATTTTGCAAAAAACAGGAAATAACCAACAATCAGCACAATGTGACTAAAAGGCCAAACAGAAAACAGATTAACTCACAACAAGGGCATCACTTTGTGGTGAAAATTGGGGACATAAAGGCTCAGTTAAGGGGTGTTTCAATTCAGGTGGTGATTCAAAATATAGAAATATAATTCAATGTAATGCAATAATCAGAAGCTTGCTTTTTAGCTTAAGTTACTTTATTTTGGCACTGCACATTTATTTTTTCTGTATTTACATTGCATTGCATGTTTTCTTTTGTGCAAATAAACCTTTCTCAAGGTTGGTTGGCAGAACATTTTTAGCAAATGATTTTAAAAAAGTGATGGGGACATGTCCTCATTGTCCCCAGTGTAAATGATACCTATGACTCAAAATGTTTTTGAAATGTTTTTATGGTAGTAGTCATGCAGTAGGAACCTGAAAACGTCCTGCAGGGTATGGTAAACGCTATCTTAAATATAATTTTATTCTATTTAATGCTGAAATGATCAGTCAATTAATTAACTGACTAAAATTTTAGTGTCAACAATTTGGGTAGTAGTTAACTTGCATAAGTCATTCAGCCAAACATCTCCAATTTCTCCAATGTGGTGATTTGCTGCTTTTCTCTATTTCATTTCATTATAAACTGAATATTTACTGTTCTGACAAAACAAGTAATTTTAAGACATCACCTTGTACTGTGAGAGCTTGTGAAGGAAAATTGTCACAATTCTCTGATTTTCTTTATGAAATGTACAAATTAAAGACAGATTAATTGATCATGAAAATAACTGTTGCAGCCATTATTCTATTCCATTTTACAGTATTTGATTCAATTCTGCTAATCTCCCTTAATAGCAACATAAGTTACATGAAGAGGTTTATAGCTTATTAAAGCCATTACAATATTTTAAACATGTGGATGTGCTGCAGTTGAATAAAGCCTGTTTCAAAGCCTTTTCCGCTGCAGCATTTATTTCTGTCTATATTCAAACCGTCAACTTCATCATAATAAGCCCACTGCTTGTTACAGTGACAACGGTTCACAGAACATAAGTGGGAATTGGATTCCTGTGCCTGGTTGTTCCCATAGTTTATTTCTCTGTAATGGCCTTAATGCAAGTGGTTCAATGCTGCCATGCCCTGCTCATTTCATTAGCATCAAGGCCTTGGACAAAGCTAGTCAAGGTCTCTCAAACGCAGCTTGTTTCTACAATAATGGGCTGCGAGGCATGCAAGTAGTGAACAGAGGAAACATTAATATTTGAATCCATTAGGCTTGTTGTTGTCTGTGTGTGTGTGTGTGTGTGTGTGTGTGTGTTGTGTGTGTGTGCGTGTGTGTGTGCGTGTGTGTGTGTACGTTTTAAACTGGCCAATAAGAAGTCAGAGGTTAGTGAATAAATAAAATGCAGCAGAGAGCGTTTGTTCTAAATCTGCCTGGTGCATGAGGAAGGCAGTGTCTGTAAGTCTTTTTGTTTGTGTCCATATGCGACACTGTTCTGGAGATTTAAGTAGGTCTTTTGTCTTTGTTTTTTTTTATTATTGTTTTAAATCCACAAACAATCCTGCCTCTACGAGCGTGTGTGATTTTCTTTCTGGAAATATGGGCTTATGTAAATGTGTGAGCTCACTTTCATGCTTCTGTGTGTGTATGAGCACGGCAAGGCAGATTAGCGTTTCTTGGCCTCTAAGAGAGCACATCTGCAGCGAAGGCTCGACATCTGGATCTCACATTTCTCCCGACACCACGACTGAGCAGACGAGAAGAGAAAATAAGAGAGGTAGCGAGAGAGAAGGAAGTGTTAACTCAAGCAGAGAGATAACAAGTATTCCACTAGTTACTAGTAGTAAGACCACTTTCTACCAGTCTTTATTCTAGGTTCTTCCACTCTTATTTCACTTGCTTTCATATACTTTTTTTGTTCATATTCAAATCTTTATAGTATCATATAGCATGTTAGCTATACATACACATTTCTTTTACCATAACCTCATCATTTGTATGGGTAAATTGAGTCTAGCTACTGTATTGTCAACTGCAGATCTTTACCATACTGCAGTACCAACAAATGAGCTATCTCACAAGTTTTAGAAGATAGATATAGATCGCTGACAAAATAATCTCATCTAAAGCTACATTTCGTAGCTGTAATGGAGCTTGAGCAGGAGCAGGACTATTTCTTGTCCATGTTGGACAAGGCTTTAATTAGTTTAAGATATGTTTTAGTTCAATTTATTTATTCATATCTTTGGGCTACAAACATAAACCCTAACCTTACCATAACCACTGCATCTCTATCCCTAACCCTGGCCCAGTCTTAAATGTTTATTGTTATGGGGACCAGATACTGTTCCCCATGGGAGATAAGTCACTCACTAATTGTTTTTGTCCCCACAAAATCATGAATACAAAGAACACACACACACACACACACACATACACACACCGCGCAGCTTGGATGGCAGCTTTTCAGCTGGGCCGATTTAGCAGTCACAGAGTCAAGCTCTCTGCGCTCTGGGACAGACAGTTGGTCACTGAGCCCGTCCAAGACCCATTTAGCCCTCTCACCCAAAACAGATGTCAGAACACGAACCATAGAAACTCAGAGCACACACAGACACACACAGACACAATTTGACATCAGAGCTACATGAGATACCTACTTTGGGAACATTTCATGTACAGAAATAAAGTATTTCACCTGCATTCACACAATAGCACAAAGTCTAAATATTTTAAATACAATACTGAATGCCATTAAT
Organism: Micropterus salmoides; assembly: GCF_014851395.1. Lineage (NCBI taxonomy): Eukaryota > Metazoa > Chordata > Actinopteri > Centrarchiformes > Centrarchidae > Micropterus > Micropterus salmoides. Next base: position 18,923,445 of record NW_024040817.1, on the reverse strand, counting down.
ATAGTTACTTTAATATAAAGACTGTTAAGGCACTTTGAATATCTTTGCATGAGAAATTTATATTTTCACATTACCAGGATTACCAGGGTGTAAAATGTGTCTGGTCTGCTTTTATTTGTTGTCATTGTCTCAACTCTGGAAAAATAAGAATGAAAACATGACTTTTGGAAGTAAGTTTAGTGAGTCTTTAGTAAAGTTTAACTTAACTTTGCTCCAGCTGAAAAAGTGTCTGAAGGGCATAAGGTTTCTCTGTCTTTTCCCTTCCCCTCTTTCTCTCTGCTTCTCTTTGATCATGATATAAGTAAAAACTCCCCAGGCCTTCTCTCCCCTTCCGTTCTACCTCTCCTTCACCTCCTCCCCCTCCCCTATTTCTCTCTTGCCACCATCTATTAGATGACAAGGGACCAGTTCAGAGTCCGTATCAAAGCCCATCTGGGTTTGAAGTCTGTCTTTCTCTGCCTTCCAGTCATCCTCTGGAGTCAGGGTATATGCCATAGCCATGACGGCCCCAGCACGTGCTGCTCTCTTGATTTAGGAGGCTTTCTGGGACTGCAACAGCCTCGAGGTGGGTGGTTAGATAGAGCATGACCTGGCACCATGCTGGTCAATACTTTATATTATAAGGCTGCTAATGGCAACAAAAGAGATGTGGAGATGGAAGCTTCATAAGGTGTGTTTATGTTTTCTAACCATAATACCTTTGTGCTAGAGAGCTATAAGAATATATCAACATAATGTACTTTTATTATAATTATTACTGTGATGACAACTGGTACTATCACCCCACAATCCATATGATGGTCATATCAAAGCTAATAGTACATGTACATCAAAAACACAACCACTGTGATGTATAATGGCATTCCTGCAGAGGATTTAACATGTACAGGTGAGTCTGATTGTTTTTAAGTGCAGTAATTGAGGTGTACTTACATACGCTTGTAATGTCAACCGCTCTTTTATTCATATGGCCTTCTGGACCGTGAGTTAGCATTAAAATGGTTTTAATTGCATTGGATCGGTTTTGACAAATCACCTTAAATGAGAAATGAAAAAGCAGCTGTGAGTCTATGAGGCAGAAAAAGCCCAGAATGGCAGTGTTTTCCATGTGGGAAGCAGACACTCTGGAGGGTACACTTACACTTAAACTTACACACACATACACTCAGGAATGCTCAGTAACTTCACACACATATCTCACAACTTCGACACTGCATTCATTCTTAAACAGCAGCACGTACAATACAGGAATTATGGGATGGCACTCACTGACACTTTCTCTCATAACTGCCAAACACATTTTACTGTCTGGTGTGACACCATCACAGTACCCCTTGTCTTCTCCCCCTGAGCTCACACACACATCATACGCTTAATAAATAATTAACTAGATGCGTCTATTAGCGCTGCCAGACCCGCTGAAATATAGCTGACGGATTTACAGTTTCACGCAACTGCTCCAGTGAAAGGACCCGCAACGCCCCCGCCTTTCTTTGGTGTTTTTCCTCAGTAGCCCCTCTGGCACCCTCCTCCAGCTGTTTAAAGTACAGCTCCATCTGAGGGAAAGAGGTGGAGTAGGGATGCATGGAGTCCCCCTTACTCACATTCACATAATCCCCCTCCCCTATGCCAAATTTCGGCTAATATGCTAATAGCTAACGAGAGGGTCAGGACCAAATCTCAGCAATAGTGAAACAAACCCAAGTTACTGATGGATTCATTCTGCAATTTTTAAACATTCTCAACATCATCTCTATGCATCTCTTATATGGAGTTATATGGCCTTTCTGTGGTGAAACAAATTGCCTTCTATGGGCAATCTGTTTCACAATTTAATGACCTCGGCTCTTCTTTCATGTTTCTGTTGTTATTTCTATGAGCTCTCTTTCCTTTCTTGTCACATTCATGTAATTCCATTGAGTTTGACAGACTCACTGTTACCCTCGTGCTTATACACAACACAAACTCATGATCTCTGTCAGCATGGGGAGAGGTGCCAAAAGAAGACAGATGTCTGCTTTTGTGGAAATGACACAGAACAGCTACTTTCTCCTCATACCTATTCCCTTTTAAGGCTCTGGTGGCTGTGAGTAGCTCAGCTACATATAAATTCAGTTGGCTCCACCTCCATTCTTGGTCCCGTTCTCAACCCATGGTTCCTGGCAACGTGCTTATTGATGACAAGACCATTCCTAGTTGGCTTGCAAGCTGTGGATGGAGTGAGTATAACTGATCATAGGCATCTGTGACAAGAAACAGTTAGCAAGCCAGAGAAGCTGTAAAAGAGGCAGAAAACTGCAAGTGGAGACTCACCTAAACATAAATCCAAATTCTCTAAATCTAAGTGAACAGCTTCACCACTGAATTAATGTGCTATTTAAGAGTCAGTCCTAATATAACGAACAGTTTTAGCAGCCTTAACATGAACTCCTGGTATAAGTGACTGCACAGTAAAGGCATACAGTAAAGGGAGAAAAAGTTCAGCTACTTCAAGTTGAGAATTCACAAAGAAGTGATGCATGAATTTAACCACACATTACCTCATTCAAACACTTCACAACTGCAAGAAATCATAGATAAGCACGCAGCCAGCTCTGCAACACACCGTGGCAAAATCAAAACACTGTGACCTTTGAGTTGTCTGCGTGATCACAGTGGCTCCAAGATGTGGGAGTTACTTGTCAGATCAGACAGGTAGATAGGATGCTGACAGGCAGCAAGGTAAAGACGCAGGGGAGCGTAGACCAGCAATTAGTGCAGATTGATTTAGGTTGAAGAGCCACCCACGTCCATCTTGGCAGGAGCAAAGTCGGGGCCAGCAGCTGTGAGAAGCACCAGGTTAATTAGCAGTGTGTAGATCTGTTCAAGTGTGTGTGCTGTGTGCTAATATAACTCTCCTCTCCCTTGTGGAGTATATGTGACCAGATGTGTGCTAAATCATACACATTACTAATGCCATCCCCCTGCAGACCCAACCCTCCCCACTCCCCATGGGTTCACAGACATGAAAACATGCACAGAGAAAGTAGCATCATTGACAAACAGCTGGCTCCATCGGTCAATTAGAATGACTCCACCCCAGTGTCAGAAAGGGCCTGTACGTGCAGAGACAGAGACACAACGCACTCCAAACATGTAATCACAGATGTGTGCAAAAGTGTGTGCATGCTCATTGTTCTCACTCTCTTTCTCTCGGGCAATGCCTGACATCTCATCCTTGGCAATTAAAAGGTACCACTTGTGGTTGTCATTAATCAGCATGTCTGCTTGGCAGTCTCCAATTCATATCTGTCAGATGCAATGGGCAGAAAGTAATAGGTCACCAATTATACACAGGGAGCCTTGTAAGGCTTTGGAGACAGCGGGTTTAAACAGAGCCCACACTGAGTCACATGCTCGCACACGGCTGAATAGACAAGAGTGCACTTAGACACACACAAACACAGAAGCACACATTAAAACGCACACCTCACTGAGGAGCCGCACACCTTCCATTTCTCCCCCGGAGAGAGGTTTGACAGGACCTGAGGTGAGGAGAAGGGGAGTGAGGGGAGGAGGCGAGAAGATGAGAGAGCGATTGTTCCAAGTCCTTTAACAACAGAGCGGCTAAAATGAAACAAGATGTTTTCCCTCAACGGCCAAGCTCTGTTTTAGTGAAGGCGGGAAGCAGCTGTTGAGCTGGAGCCCCAAAAGAAAAGAAGCCACGATGGAAACTATCACCAATCTTCTGAAACCCACTCCTCATTCAGTTCAGCAATAATGGAAAAATTCTTGACTAAGATGAGAACACAAGTTGACATTCTCAGTCCAATCAAGGGTCAAAGAGTCATCTTTCAGGGACAGAACCATGTAAAATAGGATGTCTTATAAATGGGACTTCTTCCATGTAGCTAGGCATGTCAAACCACACGACCCACATGTATACAGTACAATACAAACACACACTCTGATGTGATGCAATTCCCACATATGAGTTGAATTCAGCATGTGGGATGGAGAGCTGAATGATATAATTGCCACCAGATGTAACGGCCTGTCGAGCAGCAAGTTCTGGTTTCTAAATAAACAGGCTTTTATGACTCACAGCTTCATACTGGTGACAGAGCTCCGGTTTCCCCTGCTGAAATACAAATAAATAATCAAACCCCCTCCCCCAACGTTCCACCATTAACATTTTGTTCTTGGCAAGACATTGCAGCGGAGTGTATGTTTTGCATTAGCCTGAAAGGACAGAGTGAAATGTTCATCCTTTTTCAATATGCATGTATATATTTAGTTTTTTTTGGCATGATCTTGTAGACATACAAACACAATGAACACACACACACACAGGGCTGGACTGGGAGAAAACATTGGCCCTGGCATTTTTGGCCGGGTGGCCCACCAAAATTGGTCGGACTCCCCTCACCAATACACCATCGATCCATTTAGGGGGTCAGATTAGGGGTGTGATGAAACACTGAGACGTGATATTTGCACAAGATCGGTGTCCATGACTACAAGACAAGATTGTATTTTAATAGATATACTATTTAAAAAAAATAATATTTCAAATTTTATTTTTAGCATTAAAGGGGCTATATGTAGTTGAACCATCCCTTAGTTATGCTGCTATAGGCCTAGACTGCCGGGGATTTCCTATGATGCACTGAGCTCCTCTCTCCTCTACTTTCTCTCCCTCTGTATGCAACCTTATCCCATTATTGCATGTTACTAACACAACTTCTCCCCTTTCTGGTAGTCTCTCCTCCTATCACTTCCTGCAGGTTTTCTGGCTCTAGAGCTGTGGAGTCTAGATCTGTGGCTGCGGGTCACCTGTCCCCCGTGTTCCTGCTCGACACCCTCTGCTGCAACGACTATTGTTACTAGTCCTATTGTTATTATTGTTATTATAATCATTAACATTACGACTGTTACCATTAACACTACTATAAATATCTGTACCATTTTTCATTTAGTCTATAGCAACATCACCTTTACTGTCTGTACCTCTGTGTGTATATTGTGTAGGCTGCCTCCCTCCCCTCTCTCTCTCCTTCCATCCCCCTCTTTTTCTCTCTGTTCCTCTCCTGCTCTCTCTCTCTCTCTCTCTCTCGCTCTCTCTCTTGAACTCTGAAGGCAAGTATTCCTATTCCTATTTGAAGGCTCCGGGTCGGATTTTCCACGAAATCCAGTGATTGACACCTGCATGCACGCTCCCGAGCCTCTCACTTTGTCTACTGACTTTGCACTCTGCAGCGACGACACTGCAACTTAGGACATGCAGTCTGCTAACACTAAGAAACGACCTGCTCCCAGCACAACACAGACTCCAACACAAATTCCACATAAGGATAAAAAACAAAAAAAGTTTTATCTGCTGAAGCTCGTCAGGCCAAACGTGAATCGGATCGACTTCGGACGAAAACATGGATCAACATCGGCAGGGCTTTTGAATCATGGAGAAACCTCCGCTTTGTTTTGGGTATAAAAACAGACCCAGAGTTGGCTTTCATCCTATTGGACAGGTAAGCTAACATTACTACAAAGCATGTAAAATATATTTTGATTTTGTGCTTCAGTTGGCTCAAGTTAACACCGAGCAGTTGCTAATGTTGTCCGGTGCAAAGTTATATCGCTTTCACATTACTTCACCAACTAATGCAACCCATGTTACTTTCCTCTGTACCACTGTTATGTCAAAGTGTCAAAGCCTGCAAGAAAAGCTAATGTGGAGCGATTTGTTTGCTATCCCATAATGATGCAGCCAGGTAACACTACATTAGCTCGGACCCGCCGCTGTTTGCTTCGTAACATTCAATTCAGATTTATTGCCTTTTGCAGATACTCAGGTACACAGCTTCTCCACCTCACATTCAGTCCAGCTCACTAACAGTTTCATTATCATCCAAAACATGTAGCTTTGCTGAAATTGCTGAGCCTCCGGTGACAGATACACACATAGTAAAGGCAGTTACTGAAAGCAGCAGGCGAGCTAACGATGTAGCACGTTGGCTAAATGCAGTGTAACTTTATCAGGTAACGAGCATGGATTAGTTCAACATCAAGCTGATAAAAATATTACTGTAACTTTGCAGTGGGGGTTTACCTGAGTTTCCACCATGTTGTGTGAAGCTGGCTCCCTGTCTCTCTATAGCCGCTCTCACTTTGCCTTTTTTCGGGAGTACTGTGCCAATATGCCGGTGTCTCGCTGCGCTGAATGAAAGGTACGGGAATGGGAACGTTGAAGTAACAGAGCCTTAACATGTCTGAGTGAAAAGCCACAGCCTGCATGCTGGTGTTCCTGCGTTTATTGCAGGATTTCTGTATGGAAGTGATTGTGTTTCGGGTTATGCTCACTCATGAGTTCAAGCAAACACGTGTACGCACCGCTAGTGGCCACTGGAAACTACATAATGCCACTTTAAACACTTATTTTCCTGCATTCTAGAGACATTTTCTGCACCAATTGGTGTAAATGTCTTTATTTTTATAAAGGGAAGCACAAAATTCAGGTGGCAGGTGACAATTCACAATATAAAAATATAATAAAGCATAATGCAGTAATTAGTAGCTTATTATAATTTTTGCTTAAGTTAGGCTACTTTCTTTGGACAACGCTGATTTTTACATTGCATAGCAGGTTTCTTACTGTGCAAATAAGCCTTTCTCATAGCATTTTTATTAGTTAATCAACATTTCTTGATTTTCAGAACATTTTTAACAAATGCTTTCAAAAAGTGGTGGCTGCATGTCCCCAGCGTTCCCACTGTAAATGACCCTCCCTCCTTGCTCCCTCCCTACAGGTTGAGCTACTCCATCCTTACCGCTTCCTTACCCACCTCCACTCTCCTCCTGCTCTCTCTCTCCCTCGGCCCTATCACTTTGTCACTCTGTTTCTCACATGCCTCCTCCTCTGCCTGGTAATGGCCACCACAGCTCTTTTAC